>NW_006399835.1:6795943-6817209 GCF_000299155.1 Elephantulus edwardii | reverse complement strand
ATATTTGTCCCTTTGTGACTGGGACAATTCACTCAGCATAATGTTCTCCAGAGTCAACCATTTTGAGTAATATTGCATGAGTTCCTTGTTTTTAATGCAGCATAGTATTCCATTGTGTGAATATACCACAGCTTCTCTAGCCATTCGTTTGTTGATGGGTTAACATTATTTTTTAACCAGTACCCAAATTCTAGCACTTTTTACACTACAAATATGTCATGAAAATGAGATTTGGAACTTGAGGTGACTTCTTCTCTCCTTCCTCGTTCTTCTTTAGCTAGTTACCAGCATTATTTTCAGACTTTTTGTAAGTAAGTTGTAGAAAAGCAAGGGAAACTGTTTTCCTATTATTTTACATTACTTATTCTTATCATTTATACTGACTCCTTTTCTTTGAACTAAACGGAAAATATCCAAGTATAGCTAGAGAAGACAAAGCAAAACATTATCATGAAATGTGCAAATATCTGGAGTTAGAAGACCGAAAGGGAAGGACAAGTTTGACCTTTCAAGCTGAAAGACTTAAAGAGCAATTTCAAGCTTTTAGTTGCAATATAGAAGAATTTTATGTAAAAATACTGAATGATTCAGGAAACATGAAAAGAAGCTGGAAGAAATACACAGTCACTGTACCAAAAACCCTGGTTGACATTGAATCATTTCAAGAAGTAGCATATTATCAGGCATCAACGTACACGAAAGGAGAAGAGAAGTTGCACTTGAAGACATTGGTGAAAAATAAGACTTCAAGAATTGATGGAATACTAACTGAAGTGTTTTAGCAAACAGATGCAACACTGGATGTGCTAACAAGTTTATGGCAAGAAATTTGGCTTACCAACTAACTCAAAGAGACTCATACTTGTTCTATTCGTTAAAAAAAAACCATAAAATAAATCCAATATCAATTAGTATCACATGCAAGTAAAATCTTAGTGAAGATTAGTCAAATAATCTGATAAGGATTTTGGATTTGAAATATCCTACAACAGCAAGGCTGTGGGTGAACTCTGGCATGTCTATAAGCTTTGGAAGGTGTTGACAATAACTACCTATAATCTTAGTTCAAAGAACTGAAGGAAGGAAATTTTATGAAATTAGAATATACAAACAGTCCATTAAAATGTTCATAAGAAAAAGTTGTTGTTAAATGCCTTCCAGTCTACTATGACTCATAGCAATTCTCTGAATAACAGATAGAATTTGACCTATCCCATGTCATCCTCACCATGTCTGACATTCTCAAATCTTTTGTTGCAGTTCCTTTATCAATCCATCTCAAACATATTGTTGAAGTTCCTTTATCAAGCCATCTCTTTGAGTGCCTTCCTCTCTTGTACTGGCCCTCTGCTTTCCCCATCATCATGTCTTTTTCCAAGAAACCACATGTCTGGACATGTCCAAAATACATGAGACAAAGTTTCACCATCCACGCTTCTAAGAAAAGACCTGTGCTCTCTGCTCCTCATCTATCCAGACTGCCCTCTCTTCTTGTGCAGCATCGGCCACATCCCTGAGACACAATGGTGAATGTTGGAGTAAATGGATTTGGCCGTATTGGGTGCCTGGACACCAGGGCTACTTTTAGCTCTGGCAAAGTGAATGTTGTCGCCATCGATGATCCCTTCATTAACTTCAATTACATGGTCTATATGTTCCAATATGATTCCACCCATGGCAAGTTCAATGGCACTGTCAAGGCTGAGAATGGGAAGCTGGTCATCAATGGGAAAATCATCACTATCTTCCAGGAGCAAGATCCCTCCAACATCAAGTGGGGTGATGCTGGTGCTGTGTATGTGGTGGAGTTCACAGGTGTCTTCACAACCTTGGAGAAGGCTGGGGCTCACTTGAAGGGTGGTGCAAAACAGGTAATCATCTCTGCTCCTTCTGCCAATGTCCCTATGTTTGTCATGGGCATGAACCATGAAAAGTATGACAACTCTCTCAAGATTGTCAGCAATGCCTCCTGCACCACCAACTGTTTGGCTCCCCTGTCCAAGGTCATCCATAACACCTTCGGCATTGCAGAGGGACTCATGACCACAGTCCATGCTGTCACTGTGACACAGAAGATTGTGGATGGCCACTTTGGCAAGCTGTGGCGTGATGCCCGTGGAGCTGCCCAGAACATCATCCCTGCATCTACTGGAGCTGCCAAAGCTGTGGGCAAAGTCATTCCTGAACTGAATGGGAAACTTACCTGCATGGCTTTCCATAGCCCCCACCCCCCGCCAATGTGTTAGTTGTGGACCTGGCCTGCTGTCTGGAGAAAGCAGTCAAATATGATGACATCAAGAAAGTAGTAAAGCAGGCATCAGAAGGGCCCCTCAAGGGTATCCTAGGATACACTGGAGACCAGGCTGTCTCCTGTAATTTTAATAGTGACACTCACTCTTTCACCTTTGTTGCTAGGGCTGGTATTGCTCTGAATGACCGCTTTGTCAAACTCATTTTCTGGTATGACACTGAATTTGGCTACAGCAACCAGATGGTCGACTTGATGGTTCACATGGCCTCCAAAGAATGAGAGCTCCTTGGACCACTAGCCCCAGCAGTATCACTAGAAGAGAAAGAGAGAGAGAGAGAGAGGGAAAGAGAGAGACACACTCAGCTGCTGGGGGGTCCTTGCCCCAACTTGATCATCCCACACACTAAGAATCTCACATCCTTGACACAAGTTTCCATCAAATCCCCCTGAGAAAGGGGAAGGCCTTGGAGAGCCCATCTTCTCAAATACCATCAATAAAGTACACTGTACTCAGCCAAAACAAAACAAAACAAAACAAACAACAACAACAACAAAAAAAAGTGATCTGGTTGTATGCCCTCCAAGACAGATTCATTTATTTTTTTGGCTCTCCATGGTATATTCAACACCACAATTTAAAGGTGTTACTTCTTTAGTCAACTTCTGACATGTGGAGAAAATGAAATGAAAATTTGAAAGGTATCAATTTATTACCCATTTTCCAATTTTCATGTGTATGTTAAGTAGTTGAGACTATGAATTATGTCAAACAGTCCTTAGTTAGGGTTAGGGTTATGTATGGCATATGTGTTAGAGTATTTTATCACATTCTCTAAGCAATATTATTACATCTATATTGAATAGGTTATTGATGAATCTTCCTCTAATCCTAATGTCACATTCTTTTTCATATAGTCCAAAACATCAAAGAAACATAATTGTCATAAAGTCAGAACCCCACTCATAGGTGACACACTTTATCTCATTTTTCTCTTTTGGAGCTGTTGGTGAATTCAAAACACCAGAGAGGATCGACTTTTGAGACATCAGCACAACTACATACTATGCCACTACAGTTTCCAACTTCTCGAATTATTTAAGTATATATATTGAGTAGGTATGGAGAAAGGCTAGTAAACATTTCACCCAAAGTTTCACCAGAACCAGAGATGACACCTCTTCAGAAGCAAGCTGCTTCAGAATACTCTCTACCTGGATTCCAGCCCCATTCTGGTGACCAAATGCCTTTTTAAATGTTATTTTAAGTGTTGTCGAGCCATAGATAACTCATAGTGATCCTATGAACAAAAAAAACTGAACACTGTTCATAGAGTTTCCAGAGGCAGGTCATTTCTGAAGTGGATGCCACTCCTGCTTCCAAGCTTGTTTTAATCAGGAAGCTCCACCAAACACTGTCCACCATGGGTAATCATTATCACATTTGTCTCATGAGTGTCACAGTGTTTAGCATTACAGTAACCACAAGTTACCTTTGTACAGCAAATAGACAGACCAGTGATATAGATAGACCAGTGCTACACCACTTAGAAGAATGTTTAACAAAAAACAATTTAAACCAGTCCTGAAGCCTGCAGATTAAAATCAGCCACCTTTGGCTTGGTAGCATAACTTTCTGTCCACTAGGCCAACATAGCTTTCTCTATGTTGTCATTGTTATTGTTGTTAAGTGCTGTCAAGTTGTAGACAACTCATAGTGACCCTATGAACAAAAGACCAAGCACTGTTTATAGATTTCCAGAGGCAAGCCATTTTGGAAGTGGATGCCACTCCTGATTCAAAGCTTGTTTTAATTGGGAGGCTCCACCAAACACTGGCCACCATGGATAACCATTATTACATTTGGCACACGAGTGTCACAGTGTTTAGCATCACCTTTTTAAATAGGAGGCCAAAAACAATCAACTCATAGCCAATGCCCAGTAAATATTGCACCCAAAGTTTCACCAGAACCAGAGATCAAACCTATGCAGAGACAGCCTGCTTCAGAATACACCCCAACAAGCTTGGAATTAAGAATGCCATCCAGTTCTGAAATAGCTTGCCTCTGGAAACTCTATGAATGTGGTGAACTGATGAAAATGATACAAGTGTTCAGGACTTTCATTCATAGGGTCACTATGAGTTGTCTATGTCTCAACGACACTTAACAAGAACAACAACAAGAGGTCTCTGTTGGCCTAGTGGCTAGATAGTTATGCTACCAAGCCAAAGGTGGCTGATTTTAATCTGCGGCCCTCAGGCCAGGTTTTAATTGTTTTGGGTCAAACATTCTTCTAAGTAGTATAGCACTTGTCTGTACATTTGCTGTACAAAGGTAACTTGTGGTTTCTGTGATGCTAACGACTGTGATACTGATGTGTCAAATGTGATAATGGTTACCCATGGTGGACAGTGTTTGGTGGAGCTTCCCGATTAAAACAAGCTTGGAAGCAGGAATAGCATCTACTTCTGAAGTAGCATAGCTTTGGAAACTCTATGAATGTGGAGAAACAATGAAAATTATACAAGTGTTCAGGTCTTATGTTCATAGGGTTGCTATGAATCGTCAAAGACTAGATGGCACTTAACAACACCAACAACTTGGAGAAAGGATATAACCAGACACACACCTTTTCTATTTTAAGTAACATTGAAAGTTCTATAATTCAGTGACATTGAACCCTTTTGGAAAATAAAACAATCTTTGCTTTATTCAAGCATGTAGAAAATATATTAAAGAAAATACTTTCAAACATATTCCTAGAAATGAAAAATTAAAGTCTAAAAATATTTTTTGCTGATAGACCATCCTGAGAAAGAATCAAAGTGCTGACATTGCTCACAGGTATCCTGGGAGAAATGACTATGATGTTTACAAGGATTCAGGGAAATGAATTGTGTTCTATGAGTTAATTGGTAGGCTTTTATGTCAAACAACAATGTACTTTTGATATTACTGAGTTTTCAGATCCTATACAAGTCAATCATAATTTAAGGAGTTAAAACCACCACTATTATGTAAATTAACAAAAGTATGAACATGCACTTTCTGCAATATCTGGAGTTCATCCAAGCTACCATCTTGACCAACTTAATTATTGATGATTTAAAATGATATGGCAGGATAAATGGAAAGAAAATCCAATTCACATGAGAAAGAAACATTAGAAATTCAAATGACAATTAATGAGACTCATAGCAGGACACTCAGTAATGTAAAAATAAAATGAGTGAATAAAAATTATTTAAAAATAGCTTATTTAAAATGGTTACACACAAAATTTATATATTAGAGCTCTGGTGTTGATTACATGTTAGAA
This sequence comes from Elephantulus edwardii, assembly GCF_000299155.1. Classification (NCBI taxonomy): domain Eukaryota; kingdom Metazoa; phylum Chordata; class Mammalia; order Macroscelidea; family Macroscelididae; genus Elephantulus; species Elephantulus edwardii. The sequence continues at coordinate 6,811,638 of NW_006399835.1, read as the reverse complement.
TGTTAACCAGAATGTCAGTGGTTCTAATCTACCAGTTGCTCTTAAGGAATAAAAATGGGCAGTCAGCTTCTGTAAAGATTTGCAGCACAGTAAACCCGGTAGACGGTCACCATGAATTAGTATTAACTCCGCTGTAGTACTTTTAAAAAGAAAAGATAAAGATAATAGAAATAAGGTAAGTTACATAAAAATAAAACAAAAGAGACATTATCACGGTATGTGTGAAACAGCTAAATGCCAAGAAAATAAATTTCCTATCGGAGCACAATAGAATTCAATAATATTTCAACTTCATACAGTCAAAGTAGAAAACATCGTATATTTTAATATTTTTCTTTCAAAAGGCTTTTTCTTTTCCTGAAACTTATTCTGTTCTAAAACAAATTGTGCATTGTAAAACTCAGTGAATTTTATTTCAGCTTTTCAACATATTTTTCTAAGATGTTATATATACTCTAGAATGTTGTTATTTTAATTAGGCTTCATATTTTTAACAAGTTTCTCTGTTTACCTAAACTATCAGCAAAACAATATGATAAAGAAAATTTTGAAAATAAAAACAACTAACAATCACAAATTAAAAGACCAACTGTTGCTTTTATAACTTGTGCTACTCTTTACCTCCTATACATATTTAATGTTCAACAATTTTTATGCTCTGCATTTCTTTATATCGCCACTGCAGCCCATGGACAGCTGCAAATGGTCACTTCCCCTGCAGTAAAGTGATATTCAATGGTAAGATTATTTGGATATTTTCTACTGTTTTGGTAATATATAAAAATTTTTAACGATATTTTAGAAGGGTTTTTTGTTTTTTATTTTAATCAATTCAAGCTAAATGAGATTGAGAAAATAACAGTAAAACAATTTTAAGGACTTTCAGAATAATCATAACTTTTCATTTCAAAAATTTTGTTCCATGTAAATGTAACTAGTTCATACATGTGCTGCTTGAATCTAATCTACATTTACATGAGATAATTGTTGTTATTAGATGCTGCTGAGTTGTGTACAACTCATAGGAAACCTATGAAAAACAGATCTGAATTTTCCTATCTTGTGACATCTTTATAATTCCTGAGATACTTAAACCATTGCCACAGTCACTGTATCGATCTATCTTCTTGAGGGTTTTCCGTGCTTAAAGTATGAGATAAATTTCGCCATCTTTGCCTCCAAGAAGCACTCTGGTTGTACTGTCTCTAAGATATATATGTTTGTTCTTTTGGTAGTTCATGGGATATTCAGTACTCTTCTCCATCACGACAATTCAAAGGCATCATATTTTTCTTCTTTTATCCTTAGTCACTCTCCAGCTCTTAAATGCATAGTACATTATTGGTGAAAGGATGGTATGGATCAAGCACACATTAGCCTTTAACATGAAAATATTGCTTTTAAGTACTTCCAAGAAGTCCTTGAAAACTGACTTTCCCAGTGCTGTATGACTCGTTATCTCCTGACTGCTGGTACGAAGAATGTTGATTGTGGAACCAAGTTAGATGTAATCCTTTGAACATTTGAATATTTTCTCCATGTATCATGACGTTGTTCATTGGCCCAGTGGTAAGAATTTTTGTATCTTGCTATTTAATGTAATCCATATTGAAGCTGTAATCCTTGATCTTCTGCAGCAAACGCCTGAAGTGCTCCTTGTTTTCAGCAAACAAGGTTGTCATCAGTCTTCCTTCAATCTTGATGACATATTCTTCATAAATTCCAGCTACAGAAAAAAAAATTGCTTAGTATACACATACAATAGATATGGAGAAAGGATACTGGCCTGACACGCATATTTCTTTATTTTTATACCATGTAGTGTTCCCTTGCTTTATTTGCACAATAGCTTCTTAGTCTAGGAATATATTTCATAAAAGCATATTTAGTATTCTCAAATTCTCTTTCTTCTCAGTGTTAGCACAGCTAGGTATTATCCACACAGTTAAATGCCTGTGTGTAGTTAATAAAGCAAACATTTTTCTGATTTTTTTTTCTTTCAGCCACCTGACCTCAGCAATGCTATCTCTGGTCTCCTGTCTTCTTCTAAACACAGATTGAACTTCTGGGAGTTGTAAGACCAAGAGTGAGGTTTATTAGGGCAATATGTTGGAGAGTGAGAAAGGAATATCTCACAATATAAGTCCAGGTTTTGTCAAACACTTCCAAGCCAGATTAACAACAAACACAATTCCTTAATTAGTAAAATTACTGGTTTCAGATCAGCAATCAAATGGAAATCATCCAGCAAGGTTTGTTTCAGATCAGTCATGTCATTTTATCTTTCAATCATCTGACAAGAATAGTAAAACCTTTAAATGCGGTCTTTTTCTTAGGGCTTCCCTGGTTAAACCTTTTCCCACAGTTTCTCCACAGCAATGTTGCAATAGCTCCACCACCACCGTCGGGGTCTCACCACCAGGGTTTCATTCTGATCTAGTTCTCACCAGGGGCTTGATCCAGTATCCCTCAAGTCTTGCTGTTAAGTGTGGAAAGTACTCTTTCTTTTACCTTAGTCCCACAGCTGTTAAAGAATTGTCAGACAATGTGTTTGCAATTAAAGTAGCTGGGGCTCAGGTAATGGCTAAAAAAGCCACCTTTAGGCTAACATTGCACTGGTTACTATAATCTATCCAATGCACTTTGAAGTCTCTGTGTGAAGGACTTCCCTCAGAATTTCATATAGGGATGCTTTTTTCACAAAGTATTTAAGTTCCTGATTTTCTGCAAATGACCTAATTTCTCCTTTATATTAGATGGATACCTTTGATGGGTACAGGTTCCTAGGCTGATAATTGCATCCTCTCAAGACTGTGTATATGCCATCCTATTGTCTTCTTGCTTGCATAGTTTCTGCTGAGAAATTGTAGATTAATCTAATTGGTTCTCCCTTGTAGGTGAGTTTTTGTTTTTCTCACACTGTTTTTAGTATTTTATGCTTCTCTTGGATTTTGACAAATTTTGCTATTATACATCTTAAATTTTGGGGGACCTCTGCTGGGGTTTACTGAGCTTCTTAAATGTGGATTCCATCATTCTTTCCTGAACTTGGGAAGATTTCATCTTGTAAGTCTTTTCACAATTTTCTCAATGCTTTCCCTGTTCATTTTCTGTTATTAGATTCTTATCTTATTTATGTTTTTCTTTTTAATGTTATACCACATGATTCTAATATTTTCTTCATTTTCTTTCCATCTTTTACCTGTTGGTTCCCCCCCCCAATATGCATCCATTATGGTTCTTGTGTTCCACCTCCCTTACTTGCTGTTCCATTTGTTCTCTGTGGTTCCCCAGCTTCCCCCCGATGTTGGAAACATCTGCCATTTTTTTTTCTTTATATTCTGAGTTGCATTTTCATGCACTTCTATTATTTCCAGTACTATATTGGTGGTTCATTGATATTTTTCAACCGTTTCCACATTTAATGGGAACAAATATGAACCTCTTTCAGTCTGTTTTCTAGACAGCTGTCCTCCAAGTTTCCTAGATTGGAGAGTGCATCCAAAGCTGTATCTGTTAACTGGTGTATCTGTATCTGTCAAGTGGTTTCCCATTGATCCCTGGGGCCTTATTTTTTGCCAATGTGCTCAGTTCAGATTTTACTTCTTCCTTCATTATCATTGACTCATTTTCATATCTTCAGTGCCACTCAGTTCTTGCTGGTACAGTGACTCTGTGCTAACTCCATCTTCTTTTGATGCTTTCTGAGTCATTCAACATTGCTAATAGAACCTTACAATATTGTGACATGGGACTTAAATTTGGTTTTTCAGTTCTTTTATCTTGAGAAGTAATGAATGATTTCTTCTCTTTTTATTCTCCTATTCCAGCTCTTTCATAATACTTTACTTTGTCCTCGCAAGCTGCTGTCTGAAATCTTCTGTTCAGCTTTTTCACTTCAACATGTTTTCCTTTTATTTTTGCTTTTTGATGCTCCAGTGTGATCTTTAAAGTCTCTTCTGCCATCCATTTCTTTTCCTTCCTGTCCTCAGTTTTTGTAATGACCTTTTGCTTTCTTCATGGATGATATCCTTGATATTATCCCACTGCTCTCATTGGAATTCAATGGTTCATGAAGATGGTAATGAAATTTAGATGAAACTGATTCCAGATAATATTTTGGCTCTTGTGGATATATTTTAATTTTCTTCGGCCTCAATTTGAACTTGTATATGAGTAATTGATGATCTGACACACAGTCTGTCCCTGCCCTAATTTTGACTGCCAATATTGAGCTTCTCTGATGATTTCTTCCACAAATGTAGTCAATCTGATTCCTATGCAGCCCATCAGGTGAAATCCACATGTAAACTTATCATAGGGACATCTCCAAATTAAAGAGGAGTAAGTATGTAAGTTTGAGGACTAAGGTGCTTCTGATTCAGGCCATAGTCTTCCCAATTACTGCTATGCATCTGAGAGCTAGACAATAAATAAGAAGGACAGGAAAAGAATTGACACCTTTGAGCTGTGGTGCTGGAGATGAGCACTGAATATCCAATGGATAATCAATGGAATAAACATATATCTGAGAGAGGGTACAGCCAGAGTGCTCTTTGAGGGCAAGAATGGTGAGGCTTTGCCTCACATACTTTGTACGTGTTACTAAAAGGTGCTATTATTTGGAGAAGTAAATGATAGTGGGAAGGGTGGATGGTAAGCAAAGGATAGAAAGACCCTCAACCTGGTGGATCGACACAGTGACTGCTGCCATGGGCTCTTGTGTTAGGAAGAATAAGGATTACACAGGATAGAACTGGGTTCAGGTCTTTTACTCACAGGTCATACTCAACTTGATGGCACCTAACAAAAACAACAAAATATGGATGATACCCTCTCTGTTATTTAATGATTTTTTTTTAATTTCTTCTACCTTTTCATACATAGTTTCAATTCTTCCATCTTTTTCAATTTCTTCAGTAGTTATTCAAATTCTTCTGCATCAATATATTTCTTCTGGGGTATTTACTGGGTTAGTAATATGTTGTGCTTTTATTTTTAGAGTAAAACTTTTTTGTTTTTCCACAATGTTTCATGCTGCCTGCTGCTTTCTTGACATTATATGAAATTTTTCTTGGTATGTACTACACTGTTTCCATTGTGTCTTTGTTGATTGGTGATAGAGATTTAAGTTTATGAAGCTATTGATTATTTGCAGGCTTAAAGTGCTCTATTGATGGGTAAGGACAATTCAGTTTTCCAGAAGTCTTTTGTGCATCTTTGCAGTGGAAACGTTTGCCTTTTCTAAAGTCCTTCAGGTTCTCCCTGGCTTTCAGTGTATCCCTGTGAGAATATCAAAGCCAATCCTACTTATTGAATGGTTTTAAACTGGAAGCTATGCTGAAATCTATTCACCATGGGTGAATTGCTGTGTTGCTGGAATCTAAGACATAGGTGCTTCAAATATCAGTAGGGTCATCCATGGTGGACAGGTATCAGTATCAAATACTATGTTTGTTAATTTAATAGACTTTAGAATCTTATCTTTGTAAAGGCTTAATTCATAAGTGTTTGATTACAAGAAAATTTTTTGTTGTCATCAAATGTTTATTTTCTACTTATTTTTTTAAAATTATTTGTTATAAATCCTTTTACTGATTGATATTTTGTTGTTATTGTTATGTGCTGTTAAGTCAACTATGACTTGTGTTGCTGTTGTTTTTATTGTTATGTGCCTTCGAGTCACCTGCAATTCATAGCAACCCTATGTACAGCAACCCTTAAGCCTGTCCTGTCCTGAGCCCATCTCATTGACTCCAAAACACCTACCCTCATTGTCCTAGTTACTGTAGCAATTTATCTCATCCAGGGTCTTCCTCTCCTGTACTGTCACTCCATCCTTCTGACTATAATGTCCTCGCCAAGGATTGATCACTCCTGGCCATCTGCCCAAAGTATGTGAGATGAAGTTTCAAATCCTAACCTCCAAGGTGAAACTTGGTTTCACCCTCTCCAAGACAGATCTATTTGTTTTCTTGGAGGTCCATGGTATGTTCAAGATTCTTTTACAGCACCACAACTGAAAGGAATCAATTCTTCTACTGTCATCCTTAGTCATTGTCCAGCTCTCTGATGCATAGCAAGTAATTGTGAAGACCATGGCCTAGATCTGGATCATATTAGTCTCTAGAATTACATCATTGCTTTTTCCATTCATGACATCTTTCAAGGACTGGTCCCTCCTGACAGCATTCCCAATGTATGTGATAAGCAGTTTTAAAAATCTTGCCTCTACAAAGCAGCCTGATTTCACCCTCTCCAGGACATGCCTGTTTTTTCTCTTGTCAGTCCATGATATGTTCATTACTTTTCTCTAGTACCGCAACTCAAAGGCATCGATTCTTGTTCTGCCATCCTAAGTCTTTATCCAGCTCTCTGTTGTACAACAAGCAATTTGAGAAGGTCATGGCCTGAATCAAGTTCATCTTAGTCTCTAGATTGACATTGTTGTTCTTTAACATTCTGGATAAGTCTCAGATAGCAGACTTTCCTAAAGCAAATCGTCATCTGATTTCCAAACTGTTGGTGTGAAAGTGTTGTTTGTGTATCCAAGGATGCTGAGATTGTTAACCACTTCAATCTTTTCTCCATTTATAATGATGCTGGAAATTGGACTATTGGTGAGAATCTTTGTTTTCTTTATGTTGAGATGCCATCTACTGAACACTACAGTCATTAATCTTATGCAGCAAACGCTTCAAGTTCTCAGTTTGAATAAGCTAAGTGTGTCATCTGCCTGACACAGGTTGTTGGCATGCCATCTTCCAATCAGTATACCTCATTCTTCTTCTTCAAGCCCGGTCTTCAAAATAATCTGTTTCACATATACATTGAAAATAAATGGAGAAAGGATGCATTCCTGATGTACTCCTTTCTTGATTTTGAACCTTGCAGTGTTCCATTCTAATATACACTTTATATTTGAAATAACATCAAATTTTAAATGTTTGATGTGCTTTTCATAGAATTCTTATTTTTTATATATTATTTGTACTTGGTTATTAAAAATTAGAGGAGATTTCCAACACTTTTATTAATTTTTTACCTTAATACTATAGACAGGATTTGAAGGGAGTTGGGGGTTTTTCCCTGGCATTTTCCCCAAACTTTCTACTTCTTGGTAAATCTTCTTTTTAGCATCACACAAAGGTGACAGGCAGTCCATTCCATGTGATGTATTGGGTTAACACCTAGATTTTTAAAAGACCAGCAGTTTGAACTACCAGATGTTTACTGGAAATGGCAGTCTGCTTCCATAAGTATTTAGATCCTCAGAAACCATATATGGTCATTCTGTTTAATCTAATAAGGTTCCTTTGAGTAGGGATGCATTAGACAGCAGGCAGACACATTAGATGGCAACAGGTATTTTTCTATTGTTATCTTTTGTTTTTCTTTTACATGGTACATTATGATTTCTCAATTGAAAAAAGAGAAAAAATCAAAAGAGAATGGTTGTTTAATCATTCTTTAAAGTGATGACTATACTGAGATAATCAAGCAAAAGACATGGAAAAAATAACTAAAAAGAAAATTGTAAAGCTTTAAAATTTATATTTTCTCAAGTTGGACAGTATCATGAATGGGTATGTAATGACTACAAAGGTTATTATTATGAATGCGTAATTAATGACTACAGAGGTAACCAGGGATTGCTGTGAAGCTGAACCCTGTGTCACTGATATGTCAAATGTGATAATGGCTACCCATGATGGACAGTATTTGGTGGAGCTCCCCAATTAAAACAAGCTTGGAAGCAGGAATGGGATCCACTTCTGAAATAGCTTGCCTCTGGAAACCCTAACTTGGAGAAATGATGAAAGTTATACAAGTGTTCAGGTCTTTCATTCGTAGGGTCACTATGAGTGAGGTGCATGTATTTTAGGCTTAAAGTAAAGTTGATTATTCTAATTTTTCCCTAGAAACAAATTTAAAATAGATCTTGTTGTTCAATGATTAAGCCTTGGATCTTAAAAGTTATGGTACTGAAGCATTTTGGGTACTAATTACAAAATAGCGCTGTATCTGTACAAAAAGAAGATGTTTCCAAAAAGCTCCATCAAAGAACTGAAAGAAAAAATAAAAATTGTAGAAGTGTGGAAAGTAATAAAAATAAGAAATATTCCTATTGGAGCATTAAAACTCAAGAACATTTAAGAGACAATTGAGAAGTAAATAAAGTTTAATAAAGTTAGGCATTTTTGCTTTCACACACTGAAGAAATAAATTAGTAACACATTAAATAGGCCCCATGGGTTTTCTTTTCTTTGCAATCAATTAGTCTGCTCATGTTTGTTTCAGGCTATGAAGCCAAGAAACTGAACTTAGAACACATATCAGTTACTCTTTTTGGTTGCCTAATTGGGTCAAAAGGGTGAAAAGAAATAGTTTATGGACAATTAAGATATCAGCAAGTCAAAGGCCACTGTTTAGTATTTATTTTGACATCAAGTTTCATATGGGGAAAAAAATATTTTCAACTACTGAATAATTAGCATTTTCATCAAACTTGGACTAGAGGACAGTCTTAATTGTGGCAGGAAATTGAATGCTAATAAAGAATACCTTCAAGAAACTATGTAGATGTAAATCTATTAGGAAGTTTACTACATCATGGTTATATGTTAGTATCTTGCAGTCAAGGTAGTAGTTTATCAACTACAGACCCTTGGTGGTGATTGTTATTCAGTACTGTAGAGTCAGCTACAATTCAGTACTGTAGTGTCAGCTACAATTCATAGTGGTCCTATGAAATACAGACCTAAACTTTATCCTACCTTATTCCATTTACATTCTTTCTGATATACTCAAGCCCATTATTACAGTCACGGTGTCAATTCATCTTGTTGGGGGTCTTCCTGTCTTTCATTGACACTCTACCTTTCCAAGCATGTTCTTATTCTCCAAAGACTTGCCCTTCTTAAAAACATGCCTAAATTACATGAAGCAAAACTTCACCATCCTTGTCTCTAAGGAGTATCCCAGTTGCGTGTTTTCTATGACATATTTATTTTTGGCAGTCTATTGAATATTCACTAGTCTGCTACAATACTACAATTCAAAGGTATTTGATTTGTTTTTCTGCCCTGTATATTCATTGTCCAACTTTGTATGCACATGAAATAATTGAAGAGACCATGGCTTAAATCAGGTGCACTTTAGTCTTTAAACTGATATCCTTGCTACTTAACACCTTGAGGAAATCTTTGACAGCAGATTTTCCCAATGCCATATATCTTTTCATTTCTTGATTCCTGGAATAAAGGGTGTTGATTGTGCATCCAAGCAAGATAGAAACAAGGATTATTCACTGAATTTAATTTATAATTATTGATGGAATTTCTCCAAGAGCAAATAGTCTAATTTTTATTGTTATTGTTAAGTGCTGTTGAGTCGTAGGCGACTCAGCAACTCAATGAACAAAAGACCTAAACACTTGTGTAACTTTTATAATTTCTCCAGGTTTATAGGGTTTCCAGAACAAGCTATTTCAGAAGTGGATGCCACTCCTGTTTCCAAGCTTGTTTTCATGGAGCTCCACCAAACACTGTTTACCATGGGTAACCACTATCATATTTGACAGATCAGTGTCACAGTGATCAGCTTTACAGCAACCATGAGTTACCTCTGTACAGCAAGTGGACAGACCAGGGCTATATGACTTAAAAGAAAGTTTGACCAAAAAAAATTAAAAACAGGCCAGAGGGTATCAGATTAAAATGCCCACCTTTGGTTTGGTTGCATCCCTTTCTGTCCACTATGCCAATTGTAGGTTGAAAAATAATATTTAGAGTTCTAGGAAAACAGTTCTTTTTCTATCACTATCTAGCTCTTGCAAACCACTTAATTCAAAGTAACATAATATTTATCACCTGACAATTAAAGGATATAGATTTGGAAGGATAGAAGGAGAATTGACGCGTTTGAGCTGTGGTGCTGGAGAAGAGTATTGAATGTACCATGGACTGCCAAGAAAACAGATTCATCCTAGAGAGGGTTAAACCAGGCTGCTCCTTGGAGGCAAGGATTCTGGGGCTTTGTCTGACGTACTTTGGGCATGTTGTAAGGAGAGACAGGGCTTTAGAGAGGGACATCATGCTGGGTAGAGTAGAGGTACAGCACAGGAGGGGAAGACCCTCTATGAGGTGGATTGATTCAGTGACTGGGGTAATCGGGATGGGTGTGTCAGAGGCAATGAGATTGGCACAGGATAGAGCACGGTTTAGGGCTGTTATACATAGGGTCGCTATGAGTCGCAAATGACTCGACGGCACATAACAACAACAACAACAATATACTATAAATCTAATTTCTGATGTTATTATGATTGTGAGATTTATGACAAGAATTACTGGACTTCAAGATTCTTTATTGATCACTCTTTTCATCTTTTCTATCATAAAACACAACGAAACAACAGAAAACTTTACCATCATAAAATTACCAAGCAATGATCTTTAAAGCTCAAATGAAAACTGCAAGTTGTGTGACCTATTTATGGGTAAAATGGTGAGTGGTAAGTCAAATGATAGACCCTAATAGAGGCAGCGGAGTTATTATATACTCTTGAGTCAGAACCAATCCATAGCTGACGCTCCAGTGGGTTTTCTGAAGCAGTAAATCACATGGGAAGAGATTACCCATTCTTCTTTTGTGAAACAGTGGATGCCTTTGGGTTTGCAGCACAACTTCTTAGTATTCAAGTCGACTATGACCCATAGTGACTCTAAAAACAGTAGCAATGAATACAGCCTTTTCATGAGCCAATCTCACTGTCTCTTACACTCCTGCCCACATTACCATAGTCACTATGTCAATCCATCTCATCTAGGGTCTTCCTCTCCTGCCAGGCCCCAGACCCTTCTAAGCATAATGTCCTTCTCCAAGGACAATAAAGTATGTGAGTCAGAGCTTCACAATCCTTGCATCCAAGGAGCAACATGGTTTTACCTTCTCCAGGACAGACCTGTTTGTTCTCTCAGCAGTCCATGGTATGTTCAGTACTCCTCTCCAGAACCACAATTCAAAGGCATCGATTCTTCCTCTGTTATTTTTAGTCATTTTTAGCTCTCAGATGCATAGTAAATAATTAAGAAAACATTACCTTGGCCCAGGTGCACCTTTGTTTCTGGACTGACATTGTTACTCCCTAACATCCTGGAGAGATCCCTGATGGAAGACTTTCCTAAAACAACTCATCTTTTGATTTCCTGATTGGTGGTACCAAAACTGTTGATTGTGCATCTGAGTTAGATAAAATTGTTAACAATCTCAAGCTTTTCTTCATCTATCATGATGTTGCCAAATGGCCCAGTGGTGAGATTCTTTGCTTTCTTGATGTTGAGATGAAATTCAAATTAGAGACTAGTTTGTGATCTTCTGAAGCAAATGCTTCAAATTCTCCTCAGTTTCAATCAGCAAGGTTCTGTCATCTGCACAATACAGGTTGTTGATGAATCTTCCTCCAATCCTGATGATATATTCTTCTTCATAAAGTTGAGGCTCTGGAATAATGTGTTCAGCATAGAGATTGAAAATGTATGGAGAAACCACACACCCCTCACGTGCTTTTTGCTTGATTTTGTATTATTGTTGTTAGGTTCCATAGAGTCGAGCAGAACTCATAGTAACTCTATGAACAAAATTTCTTAATTAGGCCACCAGAATTAATAATTTTTTATTTTTCTTAAAGAGGAAATATACTGACCTCCTAAACAGTAGACAGAGAATATTTTCCTTTAAAAATATAATTAAATATATTTATAATATGCCATTATGAGAATATGTTAAAATTACATATCATTATGTATTTTACCTGTTGTGCACTGTCAAGTTAAAACTGACCTAAGTCTCACCCTTCAGCATGTTTTCAGAGGCATCATTGTTGTTGTTGTTGTTATGTGCCATCGAGTCGCTTCTGACTCATAGAGACCCTATGTACAACAGCCCTAAACTCTGCTCTGTCCTGTGCCAATCGCACTGTCTCCGATACACCCATCCCGACCACCTCAGTAACTGAATCAATCCACCTCATAGAGAGTCTTCCCCTCCTACGCTGTCCCTCCACCCTACCAAGCATGATGTCCCTCTCCAAGGACGGGTCCCTCCTTACAACATGTCCAAAGTATGTTAGACAGAGCCTCAGAGTCCTTGCCTCCAAGGAGCCGCCCGGTTTGACCCTTTCTAGGATGAATCTGTTTATTTTTCTAGCGGTCCATGGTACCCACAATACTCTTCTCCAGCACCACAGCTCAAAGGCATCAATTCTCCTTCTATCTATGAGAGGAAATTTTCTATCCTTCTTTTGTGGAAAAACTGTCAGATTTGAACTGCATGCCTTAGAAATTGTAGCACAGATTTTTACCACGTAAGAGTTTATTAAAATTACATATTATTATTTTACCTGACTGATCTATTAAATTTCATGTGCCATGTTTTGTATAACCTGCCAACTGAGCTTAGTTATAACTTTACTGTGACTTAAATACATCTTATTTTAGAGTAAAACTCCTTTAATCATTTAGTTATGCAGTCCCTTTATTTAATGAGAACTTATTTAGTGTACTAGGAATCCCTGGGTGATTGTAATGTTTAAATACTTGGCTGCTAATCTAAAGATTGGAGGGTTTAGTGCACTATGAGGCACAGAAGGAAAAAAAAAAGAAATGGAATTGTGTTTCCAAAAAGTCGGTCACTGAAAATTCTATGGAGTAGAATATCTACTCTGATACAGGTGGGATCATTCTGAGTGAAAAGTAACAAGACATGAAGTGGTTTCACTCTTTCCTGCTAACTATATACAAGATATGAGCATCCTCCTATGAATTTGATAATACCTGTTTTTTAAAGATTTTAATATTTAATTTTTATATGCAAACAATAGATCCTATAAAATATAGCAAAATAGTTTTTTTAATAATAAACTTGCTTGTTTATTGTTAAATAATAAAATTAAACATTTTGTCTATATTTCAGTGGCACTTTCTGGTGTACGCTTAACAACTAATTTTTTCTAGCAGTCTTGCAGGTCAAGGTTATCATGAAGACTCGTATATCATTCAAGCTTAATGTTATTGTGACTGAAAATAAACCACATATCTTTCACCTTTTATTGACCCGCTGTTAGGAGAGGAAATGCTGGTAAGAGGTCCATAAAAAATAATAAATAATACATTTTTATTCCTAAGTAAAGGACATCTGGATAGTCAGTTGAGACACACATATCTCACATACATTCCTATAAAAAAGTATAACATAAAATAATATTAAATAACTTAATACAAGTCAAAATAGAACATGCTCATTAAGAGTTAGAAAATTTGGTAATAAATTGAAATAAAAGACAAACATAGAACAAGATAAATATTTAAGAATAAATAAATAAATATCACTAGCCTTACTTCTATTGGAAAAATGCCAGAGAACTACTCTAGCATCTCAAAATCGCAACAGTTGAAGCAGATTGATGAATGAAGTTCTGGACTCTAGCTTCATCCACAGATCAAGGCTTATTGATGATATAGGAGGGATAAAAGAGTAAAGAAAGTGAATTACAACCCCAGTATCACTGACTTCATCTGTTTACAGAAGCTAAATCTCTGTCATCCTTCCGATTATGCACTTATTTGTAGCTATAATGACTCTAATTGACAACCATTGAGTCACTAATTTAAGAGCTTATGAAAAAAATAATAGAAAATAAAAGGTATATTATTCTGTATGGCATAAAAAGGAGACATCAATTAGTTCAATTTTGTTTTCCTTGGATAGTGGTAGTTGATGTTGCTAGCTGTCATTGAGTTGATTATGATTCATGCAGTTTCTGTGATCAACAAATAGGAGGATTGCCTTATTCTGCGACATCCTCAAAATCTCCTCCGTGCTCAAGCTTAGTAAGATTACTGTGTCAATCCTCTCTGTTGACGATATTCCTCTATTTCTCTGACTTTATACCTTTTCTCAGCTTAGTATCTTTTTCCAAGGACTAAGCCCTCTTGACAACATGCCTACATATGTGAGAGGAAGTTTCACCAGCCTTGTCTCTAAGAAGCACCTTGCTCGTACTGCCTCCAAGACAGATTTGTTCTTTTAATAGTCCATGAATTATCCTCTATTCTTCCTCAACAACACAATCCATAGGCATGGATTCTTGTTTACTCATTGTCAGTCTTCAGATGTATACAAAACAAATGAAAAATACAATGGCTTGGATCAGGTGCACTTTAGTCTTTAAACTGAGTTCCTTGGAAGGAGCTCTGGCAATTTAGTATGCAAGGATGTGTGCTACTAACCCAAAGGTGGAACCTGTTTGCTCTGAGGGAGAGCGATGGGTGGACGGTCTCCTCCCTCTGCTTTGAAGTCTCAGAAATCTCACTGAAGGATCAGCTGTGAATTCATTCAGATTCAACAGCAATAAGCTGAGTTTCTCTTAATGTTTTAAAGAATCCCTTGAGAAGAGTTTCTACAAAAGTCAAAAGCTCTCTGAACATTTGCTCTAGGTCTTGATTGTTCTAATCTGAAATGCTTCAGAGAGTTCAGAGAAATTTATGAAGCTAGAACAATGGGCAATATTTTTAAGATTGAAAATATAGTAGGTCTATAATTGTTTTGGGGGGGAGGGTTTCCTTCCTATCCTCACAATAGAATCTTTATATTTTTAGTAGTTTTATTTTCTAAAGAAACTGTAAAGCATAAATTGCAATAACAATTACAATACAGATGTACTTTTAAACAAGTGGGTATTTGTTAGATTTCTTCAAGGTGAACACTATTTTTATTAACAATAAAGTTTGTGCATTATTTATGTTTGTTTCTAAGCTTGGCCATTGTATATAAGAAGATTGAAGCCATCAACAAAAGGAGAAAACACAGGAAATGTTTAGATCATTTGACCATTATATCTACACTACCATTATTTGTATGTTTTAAGCTATTTTAATCTTGATCCAGTCACTAGGGTAATGGGGCTTTATGTGTCAGAGAATAAAAGATTGACAAGGGATAGAGCAGGATTTAGGGCTGTTGTACATAGGGTTGCTATGAATCGCAGGTGACTCTATGATACATAACAACAACAACAACAACATACCTATCTGAAAGTGGTCTAGTGGTAAGAAGCTGTGTTACAATCTCAGAGACATACAGTTGCAATGCACTAGCTGCTACTTGGAAGAAGGATGGGCTGTCTCCTCCCATGGTATTTGCTGCCTCTGAAAGGTGCTGGAGGGTCAACATTTAGTTGCTTCTGACATAAGAGCAAACAACAACATGTGTAGTTTTTTTTAAATAATAACTAAAGTACAACAATAAGACAATAGAATAAAAAATAAATCATTTTTTAAAGTATTTTTCAGTCAATATATGTGCAAAAACTCAGAAGGAAAAAATATCAGATATTCCAATTTGGTTATTCTCAAAAAGTACAAGGAAATTTAAGCATTATATATTTATACATTTGAATCTTACTTGCTTCATTAATATCCATAGGTGATGAGCATTAAGATGATAATCATGGTTAGAATTAATAGTATTATGGCAAGTCCTCGCAATCACCTGTTATGCATCAGAGAGTTGGACAATGACCAAGGAGGATAGAAGGAGAACTGATGCCTTTGAGCTGTGGTGCTGGAGAAGAGTACTGAGAATACCATGGACTGCTAGGAAAACAAATAGATTTGTCCTGGAGAGGGTTAAAC
>NW_006399835.1:6793480-6795239 GCF_000299155.1 Elephantulus edwardii | reverse complement strand
CAGCTTAACCCTCTCCAGGTCAAACCTGTTCACTTTCCTAGCAGTCCATGGTATATGCAATACTCTTCTCCAACACCACAGCTCAAAGGCATCAATTCTCCTTCCATTCTTCCTAGTCATTGTCCAGCTCTCTGATGCATAGCAAGTGATTGCAAAGACCCCAGCTCTCTGATGCATAGCAAGTGATTGCAAAAACCATGGGATGTATCAGGTGCACCTTAGTCTCCAGACTGACATCTTTGCACTTCAGCACTTTAGAGAGGTCTCTAACTGCAGACTTTCCCATCACAATACGTCACTTAATTTCCTGGATGCTGGTCCAAGAATGTTGACTGTGGATCCAAGCAAACCAAAACTGTGAACAATCTCAATATCTTCACCATCCGTTATGATGCTGCCACTCGGCCCAGGGATGAGAATCTTTGTTTTCTTGATATTGAGTCTCAATCCATACTGAAGACTGCAGTCCCTGACCTTCCACAGGTTGGCCCATAGACTTCCATTTATGATGTTGTTGTTGTTGTTGTTAAGTGCCATCGAGTCTCAGGCGACTCATAGCGACCCTATGAAGAAGAGTCCTCAATGCTTGGGTGTCTCTCATCCTCTCTCCAGGTTCACAGGGTTTCTGGAGGCAAGCTATTAAGGAAGTGGATGCCGCGCCTCCTTCCAAACTTGTTTTAATAGGGAAACTCCACTCCACTCTCTGTCCGCATTGGGTAACCAACCATTAACACACTTGACATATCAATGTCATAGTGTTCAGCCTCACATCAACCACAAGTTACTGCTGTACGCCAACTTGTACATCAGGGCTATACCACCAAAGGAATGCCTGAACAAAAACAATGAAAGACAGGCCTGAGGGCCTCAGATTAAAAGTCACCCATCTCTGGCTTGGTAGCATCACCTTCTGTCCACTGAGCCAGTTGATCTCTCTCTCTATTCCATATATGTTAGTCATCCTTAATAATGTGCCTTCTGAGTTCATGAGGTAATTCAATTTTTCACTGAATAGTTTTTTAATGTAGAAGAATGTTCTATATATTTAATTAACACTGTCAGCCTGGACCTTGGGTTTCTTTATATAGTCTCAAAAAGAATCTAGTTTACTTTTATCTAATAGTAATTTATAATTAGAATACTATACTATTGTCCTCTATTTGTGTTCGTGTAGGGAGGGAGAAAGGGGAAATGCCCAGTTTTTTCAAATAATTTTTGTTGGAAATTAATTAACTTCTTGCTCCCTCCATATATATAATTATAATTTAAGAACATCAAACAACCTTTTCTACACCAAATGTTTTTAATTTGATTTTTTATATACTATAAGCTTTTGATAAGGATTGCTAAAATCAAGGAGGAAATGAGAAAATAATGATTGTGATACAATTATGTGGGATGAATATGTCCCAATTAGACTCTGGGGCAGGATTGGTGGAGTAAGCAGATTTCCTTAGATTCATGAAATTATAAAGATTCCTGTCAGGAGACAGAATACACTACAATTAGTATATAAGCTTCTCTGGAAATCTGAAAAGCCACAATAATGTTGATGATCAATCTATCCCACACATCGGGAAGGGTTAAAGCATTTAGAAAATACTGAGAAAATCTATAGAAATTTACTGAACTTTCATATCAGAAATCTTTTATCTTCTGATACTTTATTTTTTTCTTCTGATAGACTTTAGTTTAAGATTGTATTGTTTATTTTAGGATATTACATTAATATGTTTTGCCTTACAAGATCAAAGAATTT
>NW_006399835.1:6785854-6791700 GCF_000299155.1 Elephantulus edwardii | reverse complement strand
GCACATAACTACAACACAACAACAATGATCAACTGATATTCTACAAGGAAATAAACCTATCAAATGGGGAAATGACAAACTTTTCAACAAATTGTGGTGGCAAACCTGGATTGGACCTTCAGAAAGTTGAAATAGGATCTACATCTCAAACTATACAAAAAATTCAACTAAAAAAGTGTATCAAAGACCTGGAAGTAAAACCAGAACTGTAAAGTTCATAAGAAACTAGGGCCAAGCTTAGAAGTCCTTGTTGTTATGTGTCATTGCATCATTTATGACTCATAGCAACTCTATATACATTCACTCTGAAACTTACCATATCCTGAGCCAATCTCATCATCTCCAACAAACATAATCCCAGTGTTTCAGTCACTGAGTTAATCCATTTTATCCTGGATCTTCCTTTCCTGCATTTTCCTTCCACCCTTTCTTGCATGATGTTGCTCTCTAAGGACTGGTCTTTCCTGACCATGTACACACAGTATGTGAGATGAAGTCTCAAAATCTTTGCCTCCAGGGAGCAAACTGGCTTCACTCTCTCCAGGACAGACCTGTTTGTTCTCCTGGCAGTCCATGGTATGCTCAACACTCTTCTCTAGTACACAAAATCATCAATTCTTCTTATGTTATCCTTAGTTTTTGTCCAGCTCTCTGATGCATGGAATTACAAAGATCATGGTCTGGATCAGGTTCACTTTCGTCTCTAGGCTGACGTTATGCTTCAGCTTTCTAGAAAGAATCCTGACAGCAGGCTTTCCCAATGCAATACATCTTTTGATTTCTTGACTACTGATACCAAGAGTGTTGAGTGTGGATACAAGCAAGCTGAAGCTATCAACAAGCTCAATCTCATCTCCACCCATCATAAGCTGCCATATTGAAAACTACAGTGCTTGGTCTTCTGTAGCAAACACCTCAAATCTTCTTCAGTTTTAGCAAGCAAGGTTGTGTCATCTGTATAAGTAGGTTGTTGATGTATCTTCTTCCAATCCTGATTCCTTCTCATAAAGGTCAGCTTCCCTAATCTCTGCACAGAAATTAAAGAGTTATGGAGGAAGATGCATGCCTGATGCAGAAATACACAACCAGGAGAGGATAAAATTGATGAATGATACCTTCTAAAGATTAAATCCCTGTGCACATCAAAAACCTTTTTCAATAGAGTGAAATTAAACCTTATTGACTGTGGGGGGAAGAAACCCCATTTGGCAATATCTTCTCAGACAAGGGTCTCATAACAAAAGTTTATAAAGAAAAGCAGGAGTGGCATCCACTTCTGAAATAGCTTGCCTCCTGAAACTCTATGAGTGTGGAAAAATGAAATAAGTTATACAAGTGTTCAGGTCTTTCATTTATAGAGTCACTGGGAGTCATCTACGACTCAACGGTGCTTAACAACAACTGGGCCTCCAGAAGAAAAAGATTGATAACACAATTGCAAAATGGGCAAAAGACATGGAAAGACTTTTCGCAGAGGAAGACATTTTGATGTCCGAAAGACACATGAAGAAATGTTCAAAATCACCAGCAATAAGTATTCACCATTACAAGAATATGGAAACATTCCAAAATGCCCATCACAACCAAATGGATTGAGAAAGTACGGTACAGTCACACAATGGAATATCACATGGCACTCAGGAAAAACACTCTTGAAAAATACTACATAACTTGAGAGAAACTAGAGAGCATTATGCTGAGTGAACTGAATCAGTATAATAAGGACAAATACTGCACAAGACCATTATTGTAAAAAGAGGAAACTAGTAAAACATTTTGGATGAGAATCCAAGGAGGAAAGGGTGGGAGCAGAAGGGTAAGAATGGTTAGGGGAGAAATCATAGGGTTGCACATTTGTGGGTTGGGGGATGGGGTAAAGGAAATGGAAAGATCTTGTGGGGAACAGAAAAGACCAGGTCATAGTGGGAATAGTGCAATCCAATGGTGACTAATCTTAGAAAATACAATGGGAATGATTTTACGAAACATAACGTCAATAAAGGCAAGTATTAGAAAAGACATTTTTTGTGCTAATAAGCAAAGATATCACTTTGAGAACTAAAGCGTGCCTGACTCATGCCACCTCAGTCACCTCATGTTTACATGAATGCCAAACAATTAAGTAAATAAGTAAGTGAGATAAAAGAAAAACTAAGGTTTTAAAATTATGGTATTGGTAGTGATTATTGAATTTATAGTATCAACATGTATTGAATTTATAGTATCAATGTGTATTGATTGTCAGACTGTCAAAATAGTAAATTAATCTGTCTTGGAAGAATTACAGCCAGCATGCTCTTTAGTGATGGTAATTAACAGAATTTAGCTCAAATTTTTGAACATTTTTATCAAGAGAGACCACTCTCTCAAAAAGAACATCATTCTTGGTAAAGTTGAAGATCATAAGTACAAGGAAAACCTACAATTATGTAGGAAGACACAGTGACTACTACGTCAATGGGTTCAAACATCACAGTAGCTATGAGGATCATTTGTGACAAGGCAGGTTTTCTTTCTGTAACACATAGGGTTGCTTTGAGAGGAAACTGACTCAATAGTACCTAATATTAGCAAAAAACACTAACATTATTGCAAAATTCAGAACTTGAAGCAAAGTTTATTACATATTCTTTTGGTCTATATCTAATAACATTCAGGTGCAAGTCTAACAAACAAGTTGTATGTTCAGCTTTTCTAATATCCTTCTTGATACGATTTCTTGAGACTATACATGTGAGAACAATCATATGCATTTGCTTGATAAAATACTACTGTTTATGTAACTCTCTTTTAGAACAAAGGACAGGTAGCAGTCAGTGGTTGAGAGTCACTAAAATTGCTGATGATACAAGGTAAGATATTATGTTCTAGACCGGTTGGACAGTTTGGAAACTTGAATCAAAATTAAAATATTTTGAAATCAAGTAAAAAATTCTCCACTAGACCTTAGGAGCTAAATTGAAAGCCTTAAGGGGATTCCTTATTTTCTTTCCTTTTTAGACAGGACAATACAGAGTGCATTCATTCCACTTCCTATCTCTGAAGTGGGGCAGGTCACAGCAAGCCCCCAGTGCTAACTGGCCACTTAAAAACATTTCACTCTTGGGACCAATAAAAGAGCAAGTTGTGAACACTGAAGCACTAATCAGTGTGACACATGACTTCCCAGGAAACATTTCATCAGCAATGCCTAAAAGGCAGCTTTCTTATGAGATCTTTAAAAGTCTGCAATGACTTCTCCTACTGCTATTAAGAGAAAACTAATAAGCAAATAAAGTTAAAAGCATGTTGCATTCTTCGGTTACTACAAAGCCAATACAAGAAATAAAACCATTTAAAGTACAATTTTCTTGTGAACTGAATCCTAGCTCTTCCCTTTCTCTGCCTGTTCCCAGAATAAACAATCAAAAAAGTGAAAAAAAAAAAAAAAGAAAATACACCTTATACTTTGGGTGTCGCAGCAGCCAGCACCTGGATGTCTATGTACACAAGGGGCGATTGCCATGGTGTGTGCATATTTCCACTGCTCAGTGAAGGTAAACAGCAACCAGCTGGCTGTGACTAGCTCAGACTAATAAGCATGAAATCAACATAGGCTGATCCAGGCTGAATATCAGCATCTGTTCAACTATTGTCTCTGCTGATATGTCTGACGGAGCAGAAGGAAGAGCCGAATAGACAGCCTGCTATGAAATAGAACACAAGATGAGGAGTCCCTAACCACCTGCCAGGTTTCCGGTGAAGAAACTACAACAGGAAAGAAAGCCAGTCAAATTTACAGGCAGGGCTCCACGCATGACTTTATAAACTGAGCTTCCTTCTTCAACCATTGCTAACACAATGCTTTAGCAAAATTTTAAAAAGCTGAATAAAAGGATGTTACTGGTGAGTCAGGAGCTAGGATTAAAGATCAGAAATCATAATTTCATGTCTCATTACACTCACCAGAGAGCCCGATGAGCAAACAATACAGATCATAAGCAATAACAACAGATGATGAGGTGTCAGATATTGGCCCAGAAAATAAACTGCTTCTCTGAACCTCTTAAACCATAATTGAAAAGGTAAAAGTAAAAAATTGGATAAAGAATTAAACAAATGATCTTCTTTCTAGTATTTGTATTAATATGCACATTTTTATTATTTAAAAAGTATTTTCCTCTTTGTTGTTGTTATTGTCATCTTGTAGATTTGTGTCCTCATGAAACAGAATAGATCTGTTTCATAGGGTTTTCTTGGCAGTGATCATTATAGGAGTAGACTACCTGAACTTTCTCCTACTTAACTCCTGGATAGGTTAAAACTAATAATGTGTGCATTAACAGTTGAGCACATAGTCTTTGCATCACCAAACCAAACCAAACGATTAACTCATTGTTGTGGAGTCAATTCTGATTCATTATGACCCTCAATTATGTTGCCTAATTTGTACACCTTCATCGGAGGATACCACTCACCTGTAGCTGCATGGGAATTTTAACTGGTGATCAATAGATTACTAGTCCAACACAGCATTTACTATGTCACTGTTGTTGTTGTTGTTGTTGCTGGTAAGTGCCGTCTTAGTCAAGTATGATGCATGAATAGCTTTTCTGAACCCTCTCCAATACTGCACCATCTTTATCATCTCTGATATACTTGACCTCACTGCAGTACCACTGTGTCAATCCACTTCGTTCAGGGTCATCTCTCTATAGCCATCTCTCCTCCTTTCCCTTTCCAAGGAATAGCTTCTCCTAATAACATGCCCAAAGTAAATGAGATGAAGATTCACTATACTTGCCTTTTACGAATACTCGGGCTGCACTTTCTTCAAGACATATGTGTTTTTTCTATTGGCAGTCCATGGGATACTCAACACTCTTCTCCAACATCATAACCCAAAGGTATGAATCTTTCTTCTGTCATTTTTTTATTTACTGACAAGTTTTAAGAAACACAAGAGGTAATTCAAAAGACTATGATTTGAATCTGGCATAACTTAGATTTTAGGCTTATATCACTGGTTTTCAGTATGCTGAAGAGATCCTCCCTAAATAGCAGATTCCCAATGAAATAAATTTTTTGATTTCTTGACTGCTGGTACTGATGATGTTGCTTGTGATCTCAAGGAAGACTTATTCATTGACAACTTCAATCATTTTTTGATATATCAGATGTTGCCCATTGGCTCAGTGGTGGGGATCTTTGTTTTCTTGATCTTGAGATATAATCCGTATGGAAGGCTGTAGTCTTTGATGTTCTACCACAAATATCTCAAGTCTTCCTCATGAAGGAATCATGAAAAATCATTGAGAAATATCTCTCAATGAAGGTTGTTAACAAATCTTCCACTGATCCTGATACCACATTATTCTTATAATTTTTTTTTCGCAAATGTTTTGCTTAGTATGAACAGATATGGAGAGAAGACACAGCCCTGATGCACACCTTTCTTGATTTTAATCCATGCAGTCAGTTCCTCTAATTCTATTCAAACAACTTCTTAGTCTAGGTATAGATTTATTAGAAGTACAATTAAGTGTTCTGGAATTCCCATTTTTCTCAATGTTAGCCATAGTTTGTTATGATCCACACAGTCAATAAAACATAAGTAGACATTCTTATGGTACTCTCTGCTTTCAACCAAGATCCATCTGACCTGTGCAATGATAATTCTGGTGCCATAGCCTCTTCTTTTTTTATTTTTTTAATTATTATTAAATTTTATTAGTTTCAATGAACACTCACAGGGATTCTGGGCTTTCACTCCTTCATTGCCGCACCATTCTCTCCACCCTCCTCCACAGTTTGTTCTTCTTCCCCGCCATCCGAATGTCTGTTTTAATTGTCCAATTGCCACAGTG
>NW_006399835.1:6766662-6783513 GCF_000299155.1 Elephantulus edwardii | reverse complement strand
TTTGCAACTTTTTGAGAAAGTGCCACACTATCTTGCACAGTGGTTGCACCATTTTTCATTCCCAGCAACAGTGAATAAGGGTTCCAGTTTCTCCACAACCTCACCAGCATTTGTTGCTTGGCCATAGCCTCTTCTAAACCTGGCTTGCAGTTCCAGATAGTCTATGTCAAAGTAATATTCTAGCTGTTTTGAGATGATGTTCAGCAATATTTTACTTGAATGTAATATGAACAATATTATTCTATAATTTTTGCATTCAGTTGGGTCACTTTTCTTGTAAAAGAAAACAAATATGAATCTCTTCCAATCAAATGGCCAGGTAGCTGGCTTCCAAATTTTCTGGCACAGGGAGATTAGAGTGTGAAGGAAGGGCTACATCTGTTAGTTGAAACATGTCAGTTGGTATTCCCCTATTCCTGGGGCCTTTCCCCCACCCCCAATACCTTGAATGCGTCTTGGACTTCTTCCTAATTTCTATTGGTGCTTGATCATATGCTATTTTCTGAAATATTTCTGTAACAACAAATTGTTTTTGGTACAATGACTCTGTGTGTTCCCTTTATCTTCTTTTGATGCTTCACAGATCATTCAAGAGTTTTCCCATAGCATCTCTCAGTATTGCAACTCAAGGGTTAAATTTGTTTTTCAGTTCTTTCAGCTTGAGAAATGCCAGGTGAGTCCTTTCCCTTTTATTCTCCAATTCCAGATCTTTGCATATTCCATTATAATACTTCCTTTGTCTCTCAAGCTGCTTTTTAAAAAATGTTCTGTTCATCTCTTTTACTTTCACATTTCTTCCATTTGTTTTGACTTCTTGACACTCTAGTAGAATTTTCAGAATTTCTTTTGACATCAATGTTGGTATTTAATTTCTCTCTGTAATGATCTACTTTCTACGAGGATGATGTCTTGTTATCAGCCCATAGTTTATCTCATCATCGGTCACTAGTGTTCAATGCTTCAGACTTATTTTAGAGATGGTTTTTAAACTCAGATGGCATAGTCTCACAGTCATATTTTGGTCCTTGTGGACTTGTTTTTATTGTCTAAAAATATTTTTAAATTATTTTCATATAATAACAACTTTACAATATATTTTATTTATATACACTGCATTCTACAAAACTGTTCATTTACATTGTATTTCATACAATCATGTATATTATATTTAATATTATTTTTATACTACTTTATTTACAAAACTCAAATACATTGTTTTTCATACGTGATCCTTTCCATTTCCCTTACTCTCTCACTCATCAAGATTGTACAACCCCATTATTAATCCTCCCCACCTACACATCCTCACCCCTCTGCTTCCAACCTCTGCCACCTTGGATCCTCATACTCATTCAAGAGTAATGGTTTTATACTGTATTTGCCTTTATGGGACTGAGTTAGTTCACTCAGCCTAACGCTCTGCAGTCCCTCCAAAGTCAGACAGTAATTTACAAAATTATTGCTCCTGAATTCTATGTAATATTCCGTTGTGTGAATATACCAAAATTTCCCAATCCATTCATTTTTGTTTGGACATCTGGTCTAATTCCATGTTCTTGCGATGGTTAATAATACTGCTATGAATATAGTTGTATAAATCTCTATTTGTGCCTCAGTTGTCATTTTCTTATGGTATATTTCAAGTAGTAGAATAGCTGGGTCAAATGGAATTTCTATGCTCAGCTTTTTGAAGAAATGGCAAACTGCCTTCCAGGGTGGTTGTACCATTTTACAATCCCACGAACAATGTATAATAGTTCCTATCTTGCCACATCCTCTCCAAAATTTATTATTTGCTGTCCTGTTAAACTTTGTCTCTGTTGCTGGAGTGAGATGGTATCTCATTGTGGTTTTGATTTGCATCTCTCTTATTGCCACTGATTTTGAGCATTTTTAAATTTTTCATACGTCTGTTGGCCATTCGATGTCTTCCTCTGTGAAAATTCCTTTTATGTCTTTTGCCCATTTTGCAGTTGTGTTATCAATCTTTTTCTTGTGGAGGCCCAGGAGTTTTCTATAAACTTTTTTTATAAGACTCTTGTTTGAGCTGATATTGCCAACTGTTTATTCCCAGTTAGTAGATTTTCTTTTCACCCTGTTGGGTAAAGTTTTTGATGCGAACAGGGATTCAATATTTAGAAGGTTACATTCATCTTTTTTTTTTCTACCTCTTCTGATTCGGCACTTCTGGCTGTATCTGACAGTCTCTTTATATCATAGACTAGGTCTTCTAAGTTTCATCTCAGTTTTTATTTTATGAATTTTATAGTTTTGAACTTTACTTCCAGGTCTCTGATCCACCTTGAGTTGATTTTTGTGTATGATGTGAAATGTGGGTCCTGTTTCAGCTTTCTGCTGGTAGCAGTTCTTTGACCAGCAACATTTGTTGAAGAGGTTGTCATCTCCCCATTTGATAGCTCTGATTCCCTTTTCAAATATCAGTTGACCATAGGTAGTTGGGTCTATTTCTTGGTTCTCCATTATATTCCATTGGTCTATGTGCCTGTCATTTTACCAGTATCATGCTCTTTTGGTTATTATCATTGTATAATAGGTTTTGAGATTAGGGAATATTATGTGTCCCATTTCATTTTTGTTTCTCAGAAGTGTTTTGCTTATTTGGGATCTCTTCCCTCGCCAAATAAATTTGACAATTTCTCTTTAAGTCTCCTCGAAAAATCAATTGGTGTTTGTATCGGGATTGCGTGAAACATGTAGATTGCTTTTAGTAGGACTGTCATTTACACATTATTGAGTCTTCCTGTCCATGAATGGAGCACAATCTTCCGTTTCTTTAAGTATTGTGTCTTGCAGAAATGGTCTGTAGTTTGAACTTGCACATGAGTAATTAATGGTCTGTTCCACACTCAGTACCTGTTCTGGTTTTGACCTCTTATATTGAGTATCTCTAATGATTCTCTTCACAGATGTAATCAATCTGATCTATAATCAATCTAATCCCACTAAAGACCATCAGGTGAGGTCCATGTGTAAGGTAGACAGTTGTGTTGATTTTTTTTAAAAGGTGTTTTTGATGAATAACTCACTGAATATACAAAATTCAGTTGTTTGATCTCTAATCTCATTTCTGTCACTAATTCTATAATTTATAACTATTGTTCCTTCAACTATGTTTCTAATTTGTTCACTTTGTTGTTGTAAAGTGCCTTTGAGTTGAGCACTACTCATAGCCACCCAATGAACAAAAAAAAAAAAAGCTCCAAATCCTGTTTTGTCCTGCACCATCCTCACATTTGCTGATACACAAGAGCCCACTGCAGCAGTCACTGTGTCAGTCAACTTGGTTGAGGGTCTTCCTCTCCCTCATAGGCCCTCTACTGTTTCCAGCATCATGTCCCCCTCCAAGGAAAAGTACCTCTTAGCAACATGTCCAAAGTATGTGAGACAAATTCTCATTATTCTTGCTTCCAAAGAACACTCTGGCTGCACTATCTATATCCAAAATATACATGTTCAGTTGGCACCAATTATTATTTAATGCATCCTGACTGCATGCTTAGTCAATTTCAAACTGCAAAAGTCAATAGAATTTCTCAGTTTCCATTTCCTTGGACTTAGCTATTTGTGAACAGATTTGAATGACAGCTGTATGGACAGGTCTTCCTTGTATACATATGGATAATATCCTCACTCACAACATTGTACCTCAAGATAGATCTTGCAATGATCTTTTAATGATGAATGTAACTCCATTCTTATTCAATTTTTTATTCCCACCACAGTACATTATGTAATTACATATCTTATTTGAAGTGTCAACTACCAGTCCATTTGTGAGCACTAATTCCTAGAATGCCTATTTTTATATATTAAATTTCACTTTGACAACTTCCATTTTTCTTACATGCATTGTTTATTGTTCTCACTCACATTCCAAGTATCAAATATTAATGGATGTTTACAGTTGTCTCTCCTCATTTTTAGTATCTTACAATGTAAGGGTATTATAGTATTATATCTGATTTTATTCCCCTGCTATTAATAGAGTTTTCAAAGTCCAGTTATTTCAGAAGTGGAAAGCCAGTTCTTCCCCTCACACTGTCACAGTCTGAAAGCTCCCCTGTAACAAGTCTACCATGGGCCATCTGCTAGTATTAAAATACTGATTGCTCACATTCAAGTAACACAGAACACAATAAAACACCCCAGTATAGTAATTGACAGATGTGATTTACTTTTAAGAGCAAAAAAAAAAAAATGAACAAACAAGCATATACATGCACAAACTGTTATGTAAATAGTGCTATACAAACCATTTTTCAAAACACAAGAAAGTGGCAGATAAGTGCTGTACTCTTAAAAATAAACCATAACAAAAAGGAAGTGAGCAAATATCAAGCAGAGCCTACCTGAGTCTATTAACTTCTCTTAGAAAAGATGGTCCTCGACATTCTCATTGGATATTCCTGGTTGGAAGATGGCGCTATCTTCTTGTTGTTTTTATGTGACATTGAGTTGACTATGACTCATAACAACCCTATGAACAACGGCTATGAATCTTGTCCTATCCTGAATCAACGTCACTGTCTCAGGGACACATCACTCCATTGCCACAGTCACTGTGTCAATCCAACTCATCAATCATCTCCATCTTCTGTTCTGCCATCCACCCTTCTGAGTGTGAGGCCCTTCCAAGGCCTGGTCTCTCTTGACAACAAGCCCAAAATACGTGAGATGGAACTTCAAAATCTTTGCCCTCAAGAAACAAACTGTTTTGACTCTCTCCAGTTGTTTAGAGCTTTTGCATTTCTCCTTATGGTTCTTCACATTAAAAAAAAAAAACAAAAACAATATGCTGAAAGTATTTTCCTATATTTCATAGAGATCAAGAGTCTGAGATTTCTGCAATGTTTTATACAGCAGAAAAGTATCTGAGTGGAAGCTTGTTGTTGCTGTTGTTATGTGCCATCAAGTTGCTTGTGACTCATAGCAACCCTAAACCCTGCTCTATTCCATGCCCATCTTATTGGCTCCAATACACCTACCCCCATTACCCCAGTGACTGAATCAATCCATCTCATCGAGGGTCTTCCTCTCCTGCACTGTCCCTCCATCCTCCCAAGCATGATGTCCCTCTCCAAGGACTGATTCCATCTTGCAAGGTGTCTAAAGTATGTCAGAAGAAGCTTCAGAATCCTTGCCTACAAGAAGCAGACTGGTTTAACCCTCTCCCAGAAGCATAGTATATTAAAAATTAGTGTACCATTTTCACTTAGATAACAATTTTTAAAAGGTAGTATTAAAAAGTGTGAATAGAGGTTTATATATGATTGACATGCACAAGAAAGATACTTTTGTTCTAACTGAAGAATGTATAAATCATTCACCATAAAAGGAAAACAAAAGAAACTGCTATCTGAGCTTAATAGTAGGCATGAAAGATAATGGCAAAGAGCAGTAGAAAGAATCAGAGACACAACATTTGTACTACTTAATGCAGATGTGGAAAAAGGTACTTTTTAACTAAATGAGAAGATTCATAAACGGTGAATCACTCTGGGAGGGGAAAAAAAGATTAATGCTGCAAATTGGCTCAGCATTTTTATGTTTCCTAATTTTGCAGAAAGCCAACCCAGAGCACATAAAAATCAGTACCTAGTAAATCAATGCTTTTCAATTTTCTCTATATCAGAATTATGTGGCTAAATTAAAAAAAAAATCTTACCACTTTCACCTTATAGTTTTATAGTTTTATTTGAGTAGGTAGAACCCAAGTGAAAGAATTTATAAAATGCTTCTGCAGTGATGATGTTTTATCCATGGCTAAAAACTACTACTCTGGTAAAGAGAGAAGTGTTCTGAAAGAGCAAGAGAGTAATTTGAGAAAATATGATGTCACATCAGCTTAGCTTGACAAGTTTCAGAAATCAAGTCCAAACTTTTAGAGACTGACCTTTGAGTTGTGATATTATAAAGCCAAGGTCTTAACCTTCTCAAGTAGTTGAGTTTTGTATAAAAACAAGCAAGGAAAAATTCAAATCCATTGCAAATAAGCCTATTCTGACTCAGGATATCATGCTTTATACAAGACATTAGGGAATAAAGAGCCATAAGCTCAATTTAAATATCAACAGCTATTAGTGGAGTAGTCCACAGGGAGCTGTATTAATAACCAAAAAGTAGTGTCTCTCTGATAGTTTAAATCCACCAGTAGCTCTGTATGAGAAAGGTAGACAATCTCTTCCCCTGTGATTTACAGCCTATCAGCCTATGGAAACCTTCTAGAAAGTCAGCTATGTGTCAGTTCTGACTCAATAGCAATGTTATAGACATGACAGATGATAGATAGATAGATAGATAGATAGATAGATAGATAGGTAGATAATTCTGGTGGCCTAGTGGGAAAGGAGTTGCATTGCCAACCCAAAGGAAAACATTTTAAATCTACCAGCTGCAGGAGTGGCATCTACTTCCTAAATAGCATGCCTCTGGAACCTCTATGAACTTTGATGAATGTCTATAGTTGTAGAGGGTCTTCAGGCGTTTTATTCATATGGTCACTATGAGTCATGCTTGACTCAAAGGCAATCAACATAACAACAACTAGCTGCTCCATGATAGAAATATTGGCGATTTCCTACTGCATGATGTACAGCCTCTGAAAGCCACTGGAGGGGTTAGAGGTGAGTTAGTTCCAACTTGACAGCACACAACAACAAACATATGTATGTATGCATACATGTTGCAAAGTTCTGACATTTCACTTTAGACATTTCATCTAACTAGAATTTGTTTTAACTGGAGCTGAGTGATATAATATCATTATGTGCTGATGATTCAGAATTGACCCATAACTGACCCACCAATGGGTTTCCAAAGGCAGTAAAACATATGGAAGATTACTTTTCCCCCCCTGCGGAGCAACTGATGTATTTGAGCCTATATAGGCAGCTCTTATGGCCTAATGATAAGAAGCCATACTGCAATCCCAAAGGCACATGGTTCAAATCCACCAGTTGGTCCATGGGCGAAAGATGAATAATTCACTCCTGTGTGAGTTACTGCCTCTGAAATATATACAAAATCATTACCAACCTTCTATATTTTGTTTAGTAAATTTCTGACTCATGGTGACCAGATGTGTGCAGAGTAGAGTGATTCCATAGAGTTTTCAAGGTCTTCATCTATTAGAAGCAGATCACCAGATTTTTCATTGAAGGCCCCTCTGAGAAGGGCCAATCAACATTTCACTATTTAAAAAAATAAAAACAACCAAACAAGCAAAGTCATTGCCAGCTGAACCTCCAGTGTGTTTTCAGAGGCTGTAAAGTTCACGGGAGGAGATTGCCCATCCTTCTCCTATGAGGCAACTGGTATACTCTAACCACTTGCTTTTGAGTTAATAGCACAACCTAATACCTAGGACAGAGCCTTAGTAAAGTTGTTTGCATCACACAAAAACTCTTTCATCTTCCTCAAGCAAATATAACTTGTAATAAAAAAGAAAATATTATTTAGCCCTTGTCAGATTAGTAAGATAACTAAAACCTACTGCCACTGAGTTTTTCCAAATCATAGTCACCCTATATACAGTGAAGAGTAGAATTTTCCAATAGGGTTTCCAAGGCTGCATATAAAATTTTGAAGATGCAAACTGTTGCATCTTTCTCCCACAGAGCATATTGTGGGTTCAAACTCCAACTTTTTGGTTAAGCAGAATAACTACTATAGATTAATTCCAAATATTGACAGATCACAATAAGACATGAACTTTTTATGACCCACTAGTTTGAATGTAAATTGCTCAAAATACTTTGCAATAAGAGCAGAATTTTCATCTCTAGATATATGTCTTTGTAAAATTCTCATGTAGAACACCAGAAAATTTCACAGGATTACTCATTGAAGCATTACTATTTAAAAGCAAAAGAAAAAAATCAAGTAACTAAAATATCCATCAACAGGAGAATTGCAAAGTAAACTAGAAACTCTGTATTGTGATGTTATAAAAATAAGTAAACATCCACCATGAACATGAAGATGATTGCGGAAATGGGAAGAGACAAAAAGATAAATGAAAGAAACTACCCCCATAATTTGCAGTTTTGGCAAATTATATTTCCACATATGTATTTGTGCATGCTGCAAATATAGCCATGTAAATAATAGGCCAACAGGAGATAAAGTTAAAATAAATTTCTTAACCATAACCAAACACTCTGAGGAAATGGGTCACAGGTCTTGGATGTGTCATGAATCTAGTCTCAGGGAAAATTTAAGGTCACCTGATCTAGCATAGTTCACAAAGATAACACTCTGCATTCCACTTTGGTAAGTAGTAGGTGGGGCCTGCATTATGCAGATGACAGAACCTTGCTTGCTGAAAATGAGGGGAATTTGAAGCCCTTGATGCAGAAGATCAAGGATTGCAGCAGCCTTCGGTATGGATTACACCTTAATGTCTAGAAAACAAAGAGTCTTACAATTAAATGGATAGACAGTTTCTTGATGGAGAGGAGATTAAAACTATCAATAGCTTCATCTTGCTCGGATCCACAATTATCACCCTTGACAACAGCAATCAGGAGATAAGGAGACACATTGCGTTGGGAAACTCTGCATTTAAGGACTTTTCCAAATTATTGAGAAGTAGTGATGTCAGTTTAAAGATTAAGGTGAGTTTGATTCAGGTCATAATCTTTCCAATTACTAGGGATGTATCTAGGACCTGGACAATAAATAAGGATGACAGTAAAAGAGTTGATACCTTTGAGTTGTGGTGTTGGATAAGAGCATTGACATCCCATGGATCTCCAAGAAAGCAAACAGATACATTTTGGAAAGGGTGCAGCCAGAGTGTTCTTTGGAAGCAAGAATGATGAGGCTTTGCCTCATATTCTTTGGACATGTTGTTAGGAGGTGCTATTCCTTGATGAAGGATAGGAAGCTGGGAAATGTGGATGGTTAGTGAAGGAGAGGAAGACCCTCAACCAGGTGGATTGATTAACTGACTGCAGCAATGGTCTCAGGAAGTGTAAGAATGGTGCAGGATAGAACAGGGTTCATAGATTTTGTTCATAGGGTTGCACTGTGAGTAGCGCTTGACCCTACAGCACCTAACAACAAGGAGGCCTTAAAAGCTTTTGGGCAGTCATTTAAGATGCCATATGAAAAACTCATATCTTTGTTCAGGGGTACCTAAGTCATAAAATAATATATTTTACTTTAATATTGCAAAGAAATATTTTACTGCACCTTTTTCCAATGTAATATGCTGTTTAATTTCTTTGCTGCTATTTTGTTGGCATTAGTCATTGATTCATGCGTAATTAAATCTTTTGACAATTTTAATTTCTTGAATTTATATTTAAATGAAAATAGGGAGGAACTGTAGTAACCCAGTATAGTATCATAGCTTTTTTGAAGTTGAGGAGTACTGGCTTCAAAACTTTCTCTTTCAATTATTTTTAATATGATACTAGGTTAATGTTTGATTCCTACAAAACTATTACATTCACTTATGATAAGAATATTAAAAATTAATTTATGATATTATTTCAAGCATTAAATTAGGTGAGGAGATAATTAAAACAGTTCCTAGCTTAAAAAAATGTTCAATTTATTAAAAGAAATATAAAGATCATCTTTCTCTTCTTCATTTATTTGTCTTTTCCTATGTTGTGTTAAATGCCAGAAATAATATGCTAAAAAATAAGGACATAGTGCCTCTTCCCAAAGGTTTATTATTCTTTAAAAGTAGATATTAAAGACAAAAATCATACTAGTTATCTTGAAGTTTTGAGTATATTCTATATGCTTTCATTCTACCAGCTGGAAAATCAAAGAACCTA
The DNA here is from genome assembly GCF_000299155.1 of Elephantulus edwardii. Taxonomy (NCBI): domain Eukaryota; kingdom Metazoa; phylum Chordata; class Mammalia; order Macroscelidea; family Macroscelididae; genus Elephantulus; species Elephantulus edwardii. The sequence goes on along the minus strand of NW_006399835.1, from coordinate 6,773,701 downwards.
AAGTATTCTCTTAAATCTAAAGACCTTTAATCTTCAAGAGCATCACCTTCCTTTGAAAAAGATGCTGTCTTTATTGTAAAGGTCAACTTTTCATTCAGTCTCTAGACAGGTGGCCCTTGAGGATAGCTCAACAAACTAGATTAATGTCTGGCAGTAGTATATAGTTATGTTTCATTACCAAACTAGGCATGTAGTAAGTGCTATAAATATTGGCTAAATGTAGATATTGTGGTTCATTTTAATTGAGCTAAAGTCACTACTGTTTTATGGGAAATAAATGATTCAGAGTTTTAGACTTAAAAATAAGTGACCACAATTCTCAAGCAAAGTCTAACTACTAAATTGAAAATTTGTTTCTTACCCAGTAGTTAACGCATTCAAGGAGCAACGTAAAAGCTGAAAAAGATCGGTGCATGTATTACTGTTATTCTCAAGGTCATTATGTTTTTCTCTGAAAGTCTCAGTGAAAACTTTTTACTATAACCCAATAAATATAGAGTCATTTTCACAAGATGTTTCATTGAATAGTACATATTATTCTACTAATTTACATTATAACCTTCAACACTAAAACCACCAAAAAGGAGAAAAAGAATTTACTGTAAAATAAAGTCTGACTCCTGGTAGCTTTCTCACTTGGCCACCAGAGCTCCCTTCTATATTACAGAGTAGAACTAAACTCCGTAGGGTTTCTTAGCTTTAAACCTTGTAGAAGATGAAGTCCTTGATTTTTATTGGCAGTGAGTAATTTTCAAACTGCCAATCTTTCAGTTAGTAATTAAGTATATATCATTTGCAACATCCGAAGAACTAACTTTAACATTATAGATTGTTAAAATAAAATAAATCAATGTAAAAATGAGCACAGGTTTTAAAGATGGTCAGATAACATAATATCTGAGGCTAATGACAAAACAAACAAAAATTAAAGCTACTTCACTTCAATACATGCAATAAAGTTTATTTCTATAGGGTATCAACTTTTGGAATGATTCAAAGGAGAGCTAAGTGAACTGCTTGAAACAATAAATAAAATTAATTTTACAAACTCTTTAAGTTGAAGAATTCCTTTGTTAAGATAGCTCAAATTTAACAAAATAAAAAAATAAGATAAATAGTAAAGGCTATTTTAAACTAAGCAACGTATAAATAACTACAAATATTTATTTAAAAACTCTTACTTGTATTTTTCAGGTAACAATTCCAGGACTATTTGTTGAAGAGTTGTTGAAGCCACATTACGTACCATACACAAAAATCAACCTTCTAAAGATAAAATCACTATGTGCATAAAAAACTTTTTCCAATAAGGCAAAAGAACACCTAGTGACTGTGCAGCAGGTTGAGGGGACAAACAAACAAACAAAATTTTGGCAACAGCATCTCAGACAAGGGTCTCATAACAAAAGTTTACAGAATATTAGATTGCCTTCACAAGAAAAAAATCTGATAACTCAATTAAAAAATGGGCAAAATATATGGAAAGATTTTTAGTAGAGGAAGATATTAGATGGTCAAAAGACACATGAAGAAATGCTCCAAATCACTGGCAATAAAAGAGATGCAAATCAAAACTACAAAGAGGTACCATCTCACCCTAGTAACAATGGTAAAAGTTTAACAAGACACTAAATAATACATATTAGAGAGGATGTAGAGAGACTGGAGCTCTCATGTACTGTTGGTGGGATAAGAAAATGGTCTAACCAGTGGAAGTGAATTTGCAATTTCCTCAAAAAAGCTAAATATATAAATTCCATATAACCCAGCTATTCCACTGCTAGGAATATAACCCAAGCAAATTTGAACTAAGACACAAATGGAGATTTGTACAGCAAAGTTCATAGCAGCATCATTCACAATCTCAAGAACATGGAAACGGGCCAATTGTCCAATCATAATCAAATAGGTTGAGAAATTCTGGTACATTTCCATGATAGAATATTACATGGTACTCAGAAGCAATTATTTTGAAAAATACACATAAACTTGAGAGAGACTGGAAAACATTATGCTGACTGAACTAATTCAGTCTTAGAAGGACAAATACTTAATAAAACCATTGTTATAAAAATAGAAAATAAAACTATAAAAATTATAAAAACTAGTAAATGTGTATGGGAGTCTACTGGAGGAAGGGGTGGGAGCTGAAGGTTGTGGTTGGATAAGGGGTAAATCACAAGAATGGCACAATTTGATGGGTGAAGAGACAGGGTAGAGGAAATGGGAAAGATCCGGTGGAAATCTGAAAAGATTGGCTAATGCTGGGCATAATTCAATAGGGATTAAGCTTATAAAATGCAATATATAGGAATGTATGAAACACAATGTGAATGAAGAAAATGAGAAACACAATGTATATGAATTTAGTATGCAAACCAATATAATACAATTTTTTAAAATTCTTATTCAATTGCTTGGTTGTGTCATACTCAAGTATCCTGAACATTATTTTTTTAAATTGTTAAAACTCCCTTTTAATGAACTCAAAATATTTTAAACTTAGATGATAGTCATTAAATAAATAGATACAATGTACATTTTTATCTACAAAGTTAAAAAGAAGAAATGGTGATATAAACAATGTTTTACTAGATGAAAGAAATAACAAATGATATAATAAATGCATTGGAAAATTTTGTAAATATTATTCTTATGTAGAGGTTTTGAAGATGACTATAAGATAATTAGACAAGATGTTAAGAGTATCTCATTTTAGAGAGAAATACACAAATATAAAATGCTCTAAATGGATATGTATATTTGATTAAAAGTAAACTGGAGATAAGTAGCTGGACATTATCTATTAGTGCCATTAATACTATATATTTTTCAGTAGCTCTCTAAATTCCCAATTCTACCATCTGTTTAAAAGGAAATATGTCACTCTCTTTTATCGAGGGATTTCCCTTTCCCATATTGATGTTCAAAAATGAAATATGGTTAACTTGACTGCTTTCACTGGTCTCTCAAAAAAGAAAGAATGTTTCACCTTAATGGATAGAGTAATGATAACATGGAAAAATAATTCTAATTTTGAAAAGTCTTTGAGGGAGGGACTTTCTTTTACAAACTGTTCTATTTCTCCTTCTCTCTCCATTTATTTTCATAGTATCATGTGGTCTCAGTTTCCATATGACTCAATATTAAAACAAACAAACAAACAAACAAACAAACAAAAAACCCCACCATGTCCTTAAACTCCTAAACTCAAAGTAAGCCCAGAAAAATGTTATAGTTGGACATTTACCCATTTACATCTTTAAAACAGGCCACTCATAATATTTCACTTAAGTGAGCTATTAAAAACCATTTAGAATAATATTAGTGTAGACTTTTAGTAGTGCTTTTATAAAACATGACTATGAGGACATTTCATTGTACCAAAAGATTTAGCTGTTGTAATTTCTTATCTATGACTTTTAGTTTGGAGAGAATGAAAAATACACTAAATCAATTTTCACAGCTCTAGATCTCTAAGGACCATAAAGAGAGAAGTATTTTTCTGTACTTTTGTATCTTAAATCTTTATAAGATGCATATTTGATGAATCTTGTCTATCAAACACAAAGCAGTTTATGAGAAACAGTTTTTGTGAAGAAAACTGTATTAAATTTTGGGTTGAAAAGAACTGGTAAATTGCATATCGTTCTAAACTTTACATAAAATATAAGTCCCCACCCCTTTGATTAATTAGTCATTAGTTCTGTGGATTTAAAAGAGGGCAAGATCATAAGGGACAATTTAAAGAAAAATAAGGAGAGATGAGATAAACTCAAGCAAATTATTTTTAAAGTGGCTTGGATCATCATATAGCTTTTTCCTTGTCTTATCTTGTCTCTGAAGCAAAGAAAACTTATTAGCAAATTCAAGAATGAGAATTAGCCATATACCTCTTGAGTATTTTGATGTGAATAGCATTTGGATGAGAAAGTGAAATTATCAACAATTTCATTCTACTTGCATCCATAACATATACCTCTCCAGTGTACTGAAGAACAGTGATGTCAGTCTGGAGATGAAGGTGTGCCTGATACAGGCCATGATCTTTGCAATCACTTGCTATGCAACAGAAAACTGAACAATGACTAAGGAGGAGAGAAGGAGAATCAATGCCAATGAGCTGAGGTGTTGGAGAAGAGAAATTAATATATCATGGACTGCTAAGAAAACAAACAGCTACATTCTGGAGAGTGTTAAACCAGGCTACTCTTTGGAGGGAAGGATTCTAAAGCTTTGTCTGACATACTATGGACATGTTGCAAAGGAGGGACCAGTCCCTGGAGTGGGAACATCATGCTTGGGAGGTTGGAGGGACAGCACATAAGAGGAAGACCCTTGAAAAGATGGATTCATTCAGTGACTGAGGTAATTGGGGTAAGTGTGCCAGAGACAATAAGATTCGCATAGGATAGAGCAAGGTTTAAAGCTGTTGTACAGGTTATTATCTGGCTCTTATGTATAACAGAATTAAATGCTACCCAGCCCTGCACAGTTCTCATACTTGTGAAGACATATAATGTATGGCAGCTAAAAAAGATGATCTTTCCACACTCATGAGATGGACCACCATAATAGTAATAACATGAATTCAATCATTCAGCATTGAAGGTTCAAATCTTCAATGGAGAAGACACAAGATTGGATGATATCTGATTGAATATATATGTATATATCAGATAAAGTCCAAGAAACTCCCAAATGTATACTTTGAATAGTTCAAGCAATAAAGACATCATACAGACTCAAAAAGGAACTAAAATACATTGGATCATAAAAGAATATAGGATTTCTAGAGTTGAAACATACTTTACCTCATATAATGAATCTCACACACTCTGAGCATTCTATCAGGAGGGGCCAGTCCTTGGAAAAAGATATTAAGCTGGGAAAAGTGGAAGGTCAGAGATAGAAATAACGATCCTCAACAAAATGGATTGACATAGTGACTGTAACAATGGACTTGAGTAGATCAGAACTGATGAGGATGGCACATTATAGGGCAAGTTCAGATCTATTGTTCCATAAGGTTGCCATGAGTCATAGTCAAGGGATGGCAACTAACAATAGCAACAACAGAGTTGAAAAGGTAAATGGGACATGATATAAACAAGGAGGCTATGAAGCCACAAGTTCTTCAGAGCAAAGTAGCATTATTAGATATATAGTTGGGAAAGTTACTATGGTAACATGCTTAATTACTAAAATTAATGTTATAAAATCCACTTGAATGAGGGTAGAAGAGAAATAAAAAAGACAAATATAAAAATATTTAGGAAATGTAATAAACTTGATTCAAAAATCAACTGCTTGGGCAAAGCAGATTCATCTGAGTTTTGGGTTTGAGAAAAAATTGATGGGTCGGTGGCAATGCTTGTTATGAAAGTAGAAAAATGGGTTTATGATGAAAGTAAGACATATTGCAGAGAGGTACAAGGATATAGAACTGACAGAAGATTGCCTTACATGAAACCATCAGCAGTAACACTCAAAAATTCCATGAGAATATATCATAAAAAAACCAAATCTCCAGCACTGAATGAATTCATATCTATAGGTAGGAACAACAAGAATTAATATTATGCAAACAATTGACTGAAATGTAAATTTTGAACAATTGTAGTTAAAAGTTTGTAATTCCCTGTTATTAGTTTGAAAATTGATGTATCAGAAGAAAATAAGCTATGCAGACCTGAGACACTCACACAATGAAGAGAATGAGTACAGAAATACTCCCCTTAGCCTCATCAGGCTGATGAAAAGTCCATTTCCTGAAATGAGAAACAGAAGTTCAATTCATAGTGATGTGTCTTGGAAAGGGTGGAGCCAAGTCTTTCCATGGAGTCTAGGATTTTGCACCTCTACCTCACTTACTTTGGGCACATGGCAGGAGAGACCAGTCCTTGGAGAAGGACATCATTCTAGAAAGGTTGACAGACAGCACAGGAGAGGGAGACCCTAAATGAGATGGACTGATGTAGTAACTAGGGCAATGGGGGTTGGTGTGTTGGAATTAGTGAGACTGGCTCAGGACAAGGCAAGGGTTCAGAGCTGCTGTACATAAGGTCACTTATACATTGCAGAAGACTCAATGGCACATTACAGTAACATACTATGACAGATTAGGAAGCAGGAGTGACATCCACTTACTAAAAAACATGCCTCTGGAAACTCTATGAACCTTGATAAATGTTGATAGTTGTAGAGGGGCTTCAAGCCTTTAGCTCATAGGGTCACTAAGAGTTGTGCTCAACTCGAAGGCAATCAACAACAACATGATAAACTTGAAAACTTACTCAGTAAAATCTACATAGTTCTTTTACTCAATAGTGTAATGTCTGAGATTGTACTATCGTCTTTCTCAGAGTAGGCTAAGGCATTGTCAACAATGCATTGTTTTCTTTATAAAAATCTTGGTTAGACAATTTTTTTAATATAAGGAAGACTAATAAGTAGCTGGAACATCAATTACGAATTTTGTCTAGACAGACGCAGTTAACTTCCCCTATTATTCTAAAATCTATTTCAGATAAAGATACATATGCTTTAGAAAGCTGAAATAGAGCTGGAATGCTACTATAGATATGTTTCTTAATGAAATCTATGACTGACAATTTTCTACAAATGTAATAATGGCCAAAAGAAGTCCAAAACAAGTCCAATAGATCATGGAGTGACAGACCATTTTTAACTAGGATGTGGTCAAATGTAACACAGAAATTGACTAGATAAATCATTCATTAATAAAAAATATCAGGTTCACCTGGATGTACAATTATATAGTCAGGAGAGAATTGCTTAACTCATTTGTACCTCAATGTCCAACTACAATGCAAATATAACAAATGTTCAACTACCTCTTCTATGAGAAATATAAAAGATAATATGTTATAGAAACAAATGAGACTTCATTCTCTCTGACATTAATGTAGCAGTAAAAGTCCAGTCAGATAAGGCCAGTATAATTTATCTTTGGGAATATTCTGATATTATGACTTATTTACATTAGATCTGCTTTTTGTTGTTGTTTGTTCTTGTT
>NW_006399835.1:6746955-6764207 GCF_000299155.1 Elephantulus edwardii | reverse complement strand
AGAGGAGGGGTTAGGCATTTGACTAGTTGAAGAAAACAATGTAGTTTTACTTATTTTAAACAACTGAATCAATATGCCTATTTTACGCCTCCATTTTATCTGATATCCAAAATGTAAATCTAGCTAATTGTAGAATTTTTTTTTTTTTAATACTTGATGCTCGTCAAGTATTTTGCTTGTATTTAAGACAGAATCCCGTCTGAATTCCTGGTCCTCTCCTTTCCACGGCTAATCTCATGCAGCCTGTGTTACTTAATGGAGTAGCATCAGTTTCTTTTCACATAATTAGCACTGTTGGATGATTTCTGTCTGCATCCACTACAAGGAGCATAGGAACTTCCAGATTCTCTCTCACCCATTAATTAAGTACCTGAAAAGTCAAAGGTTTCTTAGGATCTTTCATGTCTACACAAGCATTAAGAACTAGTTAACAAGGTTTGCAACAGCATTGGACTCCATGTAGAACCAAAACCAAGTTTTCTAGGAAGAATCTTCTATGAAGCTCTTTTTCCACTGGACTCACCTGAGAGGGATTGGAGAAATATCAGTCATCATGTCCATCACACATCTTTAGTTTCTAGCTGTTCCCTACATGTTTCCCCTCGCCCCCACCAGCTTCCTCAAATTCCACTTCCTCAAATTCTCGAAAAAACATGTTCTATTCAACTTATCTAGAACCATAGAGCTAACTACTGCACTACCTAGTAATTGTTATAAAGAGAACTATGTGGTTAATTTCTACTATGTTATTATAACAAAAAGTTCTCTGTTCTGAAAGCATAGATATGTACTTTGTGATCATCAATGCTTATTTGTCTGAATTATTTAATTTTATTTGTTCTTTATTTAGTTGCTAGGAAACTCAGGCTGAAATTATTGCCTCATTGCATAGTTATTTCATTTCATGGCTGACATGTTTAGGTTTCATTACATATTTTCTGAAACACAATCTAAATCATTTCTGGAATTTAAAAGTTTATGAATTATATAAGAAAATTTACTATGAGCACAGTAATAATTTTTTTTGTAACATTACTGGCTTTATCAAATACAAACTTATATTAAGAGCTGAGAATGATCTGAGGTCAATCATGTTTCCATCACAATATATTCAGTATTATATTTTTCTTAGTTATTGCCAAAATTACTTTAAAAATGTAATCTGTTGATAATCTATTATTTGATCAATAGTGCACAAAATCATCAAACGTTTATGACTGTGAGTTTGACCTCAAATAACCAAACTGGAGTACACACCTTTGTTTGTAACTTTTATAATTTCCAGAGGTCTCATCTGTCATTATCAAGGAAATGGATCTATTTTATTGCGCAAGTGTTGATTCATTTTACATAATGAAATTTCATTTCTTTAGGTGTCAATCAATCTTTGGGATTTCTAAACCCTATCAAAAATTAAAAAGTCCCATCAGATGCAGTTCAATATAAACACACATATATACACAGATATTTTCTCATCACTATTTAAAAATACAGAGTATATTTATATTAAATATAATAAAATATTAAAATTTGAAATTATGTTTATATTTTTAATTTCCATATATTCTTGTTATTATTAGAGTCCAAGTATGGCAATTTGCTGAAAAGATTGGAAATTGAAAATGGTTTTATCTTACTGGGATCCACAATCAATACCACTGATACCAGCACTCAGGAAACACATTGCAAAACTCTGTCATCGTGGACCTCTCCAAATTACTGAGGAGCAATACTGTCAGTTTGAGGACTCAGCTGTGCTGAATTCAGGTCATGATCTTTTCAGTCACTTGCTATATAGCAGGGAGTTGAACAATAAGTACGGATGACAGAAGAATCAATGACCTTGTGTTGTGGTGTTGGAGAAAACTTTCTATCCCATGGACTGCCAAAGAATGAGCAGATATGTCTCAGAAAATGTGCAGTCAGCATACTCCTTGGAGGTAAAGATAGAAAAGCTTCATAACACATTCTTTACTCATGTTGCTAAGAGACTATTTCTGGGAAAGGAACATCATGCTAGGAAAGGTAGAGGGTCAGTGAAGGAGAGTGAAATCCTCAAGTAGAGCGACTGACACATGACAGCAGCAGTGGGCTCAACTATATCAGAGATGATGAGGATGGCACAGGATAGGACAGGATTCAGATCTGTTCATAGTTGCTGTGATTTGTTCTTTATTGAAAGATACCTAACAACAACAACAGTGATGCAATGGTTAAACACTTAGCTGTTAGTCAACAGTTTAGCAGTTTGAATTCACCTACAACTGCTGGAGGATAATATGGAAGTCTGTTTCCATAACATTGCAGTCTTAGAAATGCTATGAAGCAGTCCTAATGTGTCTTTTAATCAATAAATTAGGCATTATTGACTTCGATGGTGATGGTTAGTAGTGTTTTATCTATTGTGTTTATTTAAAATTTGTTTGTAATATCATTATTTTAATTATTTAAATCCAAGATATTATAATTTGTGTTTCATGATTATCTCCAATAACTCAAAAGTGAAATGAATAGATCTAGATTAAGGTCGACTTTGAGTACTAATACCTAGATAATTATGTAAGGAAAATATTTTGCACTTAAGTAAGTAATTGCGGTGTTTATCTTTCAATAGGACTTTCCTAGCCAAGGAATCTAACTTGACTATGTGGATGGGTGGGGTTATTTAAATAGAGTGTGTCAGCCTATCCACAAGGGAATTGACTACATCTAACCACTCTACAAGGGAATTGGTGAGCCTCATCAATCAACAAGGGGACTGACTAGTCTCACTAATAAATTGAGCAGCTTCAGTAGCAAATTAAATCTTTACCACTAGCAAAGAAGAAGGAACAAGAAAATGTAACATATTCTTTGGGTCTAGAAATTCTTGTTCCAGCTACAACTATGGTAGCAGCAGCCATAGACAAATTAGAAATCTGACTTGAGATGGGACCTTAGGACTGCTACATCATTGGAACAAGAACTAAGAGTCTTTGGCAAAGTTTATTTGGACAACTGGAGGTGTGGGACCATAAATTGCAGGACTGAGAGCATTGTAATACTGGACCAAACTGATGAGGCTCAAAGTTGAGGTGTCTGTGAGCACATTTTAGGAGGTGTCCTGACTGTATTCCACTACTAACCTGAATTATAAACTTTTGACTTCCTCGATATAGTTCTATGTGGTCTATAAGCTATCATATTGGATTTTGGACCCAGTAAAATAGTAATATTAGTGTTGAGACAAGTAGGAACAAGTAGGGGAGCATGGGAGATATATCTGACCTCATGGGAATTGGTTTTGTGTTATTGATCCTGTTGATTGGAACAGTTCCCCTTTGTGTAGTCAGCAAAGGTCAGATTAGGCCATCCTCATATGGTTCTTGATCTTTTTTTAGGGAAAAAAATGTAGAAAGTAAATCAGTTCATTATTAGACAATTAAAATGTTGAGTGTGGACAGAGTTTAGAAGAGAGGGTTTTGGAGATATTTTGCCATATACAAACATTAACCATCATAAATTTTCACTTACAGCACAATATTCAAGGTTAAAAGAGTTGGAAAGGATTTTAGAGAATATCTAATGCAACAATTCCATGTTTCAGATTAAAAAGTAAAATCCAAAGAGATTAACTTCTTCATGGACAAGTGAATTTGTGTCGGGCTTTGAAAATGAAATTAGTTTCATTTTCTCCAGACCCTAAATGACTTTTTTTAAAACTCAAAACAAAATATTTTGCTCCAAATTCTCCTATTTAACATCTTTTTGTTTTTTATGATGTAGTTTCAGACATTATTAAGCATTTCAGAAAAAGATTAAAAAATTATACCAATAGAGATACCAATGCTTGGTGTTTGTAAGAGCTGAAAATGCTATCAAGGCTGAACTCATGTAAAGATACTTGGTTATAACTTTGCTAATCTTGGATCTTTATTTTTTTAACTTTCTCACAATTTCCGTTTTCATAGTAACTCAAATACGTATCTTGATGCAATCATCCGAGATGATTTACATGGTTTCATGTTTTTACTTTACAAGGCAAAAGTAAGATTTTTTTTTAAGTAAGATATTTTATCAATGGTTTAATTTCCCATGGTCAAGTTATTTAGATTTCTAAAATGAGCTTGTCAGTAGCAGAATATAACAACTATGTCTTGCAAACATTTTATTTTATATATCAGTAACATCTGGAAGCATATTAGAATCTCTGATTCTGGGATTTCAAATACTGAACCAGTGTTTTCCTTTTAATGCAATCCCTAGATGGTTTACATACACATTAAAATTGAAAAACACTGAACTTTATTGATAATTTACAAAATACCAAAGAAACAGCACTTTAAATGTCCACCCAAACTAAAAAAAATAAACAACCACTGCTGAGAAGAGTCAGCTCTATATCATAATAACCCTCCGTCAATTTCTTGAAGTTGTAAATCTTTATCAGAAGAGATTTCTCATCTTTTTTCCATGAAGCAACTGGTGGATTTGAACTGCCAACACTTTTGCTAGCAACCCAATATGTTGCACACTATGCCACCAGGAATCCTTTAAAACATTGAACTCTTGTTTTTGTTGTTAGGTGCTGTGAAGTCAATTATGACAAATAGTGACCTGTGAACAACAGATCTGAATCCTGTCCACTCTGTGCCATCCTCATAACCTCCAATGCACTCAAGCCCATTGTAACAATCACTGTGTCTTACCACCTGGTTGAGGACCTTCCTCTTCTTTGCCATCCCTCCAACTTTCCATGCATGATGTCCTTCTCCAAGGAATAGCTTCTCCTAGCAACCTGACAAAAGTACATAAAATGAAACTCTATCATTTTTGCCTCCAACGGGCACTCTGGCAGCACTTTCTTAAAGACATTTTGTTCTTTTGACAGTTCATGGTATATTCAATACTCTTAAACACCACAGTTCAAAGGCATCAATTCTTCCTCTGTTACTCTTGTTTATTGCACAGCTCTTGAATGCAAACCAAGTGACTGAAAAGACCATGGGCTGAATGAGATGTACTTTAGTCCTCATGTGGACATCATTACTTCTCAACAACTCAGAGAGGTCCCTGACTACAGTCTTTCTCAATGCAATACGTCTCCTGATCTCTTAACTAAGTGTACTGATTGTTGATCCAAGTGAGATGAAGTTGTTGGCAGTTTCAATCTTTTATCCATTTATCAAGGTGTTGTCTATCAGTGCACCAGTGAAGATTTTGTTTTATTTATGTTGAGATGCAATCCATATTGAAGAATACATTGTTTAACTTTCTGCAGCAAATGCTTCAAATCCTCCTCACTTAAAGCAAGCAAAGCTGTGTCATCTGAATAATGAAAGTTATTGATGAATTTTCCATCAATCCTGATGCCACATTCTTTTTCATAGAGTTCAGCTTCTCAAAACATTTTCTCAGCATACAGATTATACAGGCATGAAGAAAGGATACAGCCATGATGCACACGTTTTGTTTTTTTTTTAAACCATGAAGTGTTTCCTTGCTCTGTTTGCACAATAATATCTTAGTCTAGGTATAGGTTTCATATAAGTACAGTTAAGTGTTCTGGGATTCCCATTCTTCACAATATTAGCCATAATATGTTATGATTCACACAGTCAAATGCCTTTGCATAGTCAATAATGCACAAATAGACATTCTTTGGGTACTGTTTGCTTTCAGCCAAGATCCACCTCCTGAGTTCTGCAATAATATCCTTGATGGTCTTCTAAATCCAGCTTGAACATCTGGCAGTTTGCTGTATATGCACTGCTCTGGACATATATGAATGAACGTCAGTAATATTTTGCTTGTATAGGATATTAATGATATCATTCAATTCTTGGGAATGGGAACAAACATAGATCACTTACAGTTGGTTGGTCAGGCAGCAATTTGGGGACCACATTCAGCACTATATCTGTCATTTGAAACATGTCAGTCACCTGTTATTCCATTGATACCTGGGGATTTGTTTTTTTGCGAATGCCTTCAATGCAACTTGAACTTCTTCCTTCATTACCATTGGTTCTTGATCATATGGTATTTCCTGAAATAATTCAGCACCAGACAATTGTTTTTGGAACTGTGATTCTTTGTATTCCCTTTATCTTCTTTTGATGTATCCTAGATCAATCAAGATTTTGCCCATAATATCTCTAAATACCACTACTTGAGGTTTGAATTTGATTTTCAGTTCTTTCAGCTTAGGAAAGGTTAAATGAGTTCTTCCCATTTATATCTCCAATTCTAGGGCTCAACACACTCTATTGCAGCAGTTTGCTTTGTTTTCCTGAGCTGTCATTTGAAATCTTCTGTTCAGTTCCTCCTCCACCCCAACCCCCAGCATCTTTTACCTTTGTTTTGGCTTATGAGCTACCTATTGAAATTTTCAGGGTCTTTTCTGACATCCTTTTTTTTGGGGGGGGGTTTTCTCTCCTCTGTCTTCATAGTGATCTTTTACTCTATTCATTGATAAAATTCTTGATGTTATCCCATAACTCATCTGGTTTTCTATCACTGGTATTCAATGATTGAAACCTATTCTTTATATAACTTTTAAATTCAGGTGACTCAAGATCATAATTTGGCCCATTGTGGAGTTGTTTTAATTTTCTTCAGCTTCAGTTTGAACTTACACATGAGTAGTTGGTGGTCTGTTACACAGTCAGTACCTGGCCTTGCTTTGAATGCTGATAATTGAGTTCACAAACAATTTTTCCAACAGCTACAGTCGCTCTAATACCTAAGCAGTCCATCTGATTAGATCACGTATAAAGCCACAATTTGCATTTTTAAAAAAAAAATATTTGTGATGAATAAATCATTGAATGTACAAAATTTGATAATTTTATTTCCAGCCACATTTCTGTCACTAATCCATACTTTATGATTTATAGTCCTTCTTCATTGTTTCTAACTTTTGCATTTCAATCACCAATTATTATGAACTTATTTTGTTTGCATATTTGGTCAGTTTTGGACAGTAAAATGGGATAAAATGCTTCAATTTTCCCTCTTTGGCTTTAGCTGTTGGTATATATAGTAATAATAACAGACCTTTCTTGTATGTGTATGAAAAATATTCTATCACTTAAAGTGTTATATTTCTGCTTAGAGCTTGAAGTTATCTTTTTAACTATGAATTAAACATTTTTACTTTGTTTTCATCCCTATGTAGTAAACTATGTAATTTACTCAAAGGGGCCAAAGAAAATCTATTTCATCTCATTAATTCTTAAATGGCCAGTGTTCATGTGTTCCATTTCATTTTTCACAAATTCTTGTTTTCCAACATTTGTTCTCCGTACATGCTTTTTTCCAACTATTAAAGGATGCTTGCAGCTATTTCTCCTCTTTTTGATTGACTCCCAATTCTAGGCTCTGTCTCTAATACTAAAACTATGTGTGTTCCTCCATTGTTCATAAGGTTTTCAGATGTCCGCTATTTCAAAAGTGAATAGTTATTTCTGCTTCCTAGATTGTCTTTATCTGAGAACTTCACTGAAACCTATCTGTCATGGTGCCCCCTTTGCCTTTTCACATACTAGTGGCACAGCTTTCAGTATCATAACAATCATATATTATCTTAGTACAGTAAAGTGACAGACAAATGCTGTACAAATTATAACAATGATAAACAAGCAAGAATACAGATACCTAAGCTACAAAATAGTAATGAGCAGATCAATTGCAAACTGACAACTCAGTCTCATAGTTTATGAGGCTCTTTTGTCCAAAACAGTGGTATCAGCTTTAAAGGAAGGCTTTCACTAATTGACAGTTTTGGAGGAAGATTCTTGTTTCTGAGATTCTGCTCCAGTACCATCTTCCTGTTGTCTAGTGTTTGTGCTCTTACAGAAAAGTAGGCATATGAAATTTTATGAGGCAAGACCCACCTGAGGCCAGTGCTGGCATGTCAGATGGGTCCCTGGGTAGGTTCTGGAGCCTTCTAGCTTAGATATATGGCTGGCACAGAAGGATAATGTCCTAGATCCCATATGCTGGTGCTCCACACTTGGCCCAAGAGCTGCAGACCTGAGGCTTCGAATGGAAACAAAGTGTAAAATGCTTTCTTGAATGCTGCTGTTTGCTTATTCTAAGCAAGTCCTGGAGAAAGAGAAAGGGTCAGGGGTTGTATCTGAGTAAGATTTTGTAGGCAGATTATAAAATGTTTTATTGGGTTGCCACTGTTTGCTTGCTCTAAGCCCATGAGCGTTGAGCAAGGCCTGATGGAAGTTGAAAGGTGAGCACTTGTACTGAAGGATCAGGGCTTATACCTGAGTAAGACGGCCTAATCAGGACATAAAATTCTTTCTTGCATCACCTCTGATTGTTTGCTCTAAGTCCACAGCTTTCAGAACTCTGCTATGATTTTGCTCTGTGATGATCTTTGTTGTTGTTGTTAAGTGCTGTCGAGTCACAGGTGATACATAGCGACCCTAAGAAGGAGAGTCCTTGACTCTGTGATGACCTTTAGTGTATCCAAATAACTAATCTTTCAGTTAATAGCTAAATATTCAACTATTTGTTCCATTCAGGGACTCCATATTATGTCTCCTTTATTGCCTCTTCTTATTTAGGTTAAAGAAAGGTATAGCTGACCTAGAGATAATTTATAAAAATGCATTAGGCTTGTCTGGTTATTTTTCGTTTTATATATTATTATTTCCAATTATTTAGTTAAGATGGCAAAACAAAATTCTCTTGCCTTCCAGTTGAAGAGGACTCATAGCAACTCTATGAGCAACAGATTTGAACCTGTTTTGTCCTGAATCATCCTTTCTCTGAACACTCTTGAGCTCATTTGCACAATCACTGTATCCTTCTATCCATTTGAGGACCTTTCTCTCTTTTGCTGATGTTCCACCTTCCTAACTATGATGTCCTTTCCAAGGAATAATCACTTCTAACAACACGCCCAGTGTATGTGAGATGAAGTTTGCTATCCTTGCCTCTGAAGATCGTTCTTGTTGTCTTCCCTTAATTTGTATTAACACAAATTTTGGATTGTATTACTTTTTAATTCAACGACAACTACAAGATTTAATTCAAAGTGAAGAATAGGAAGCATAAAAAGAAATAAAAACAAGCAAATTCTTTTGAAATCTGATCATTCATAAGAAAATAAGTTTTATCTCATAAATTAAGCACTCTTTGAATCTAAATACTTCACTGATTCTGAAACACATTACCTCGAGTGGTCCTGCAACTAAACGTTAAATATATTAATATCAATTTAGTTTCCACTACAGTCATTTCACCTAAAATACACCCTCTTGACCTTGGTTGAATTAGTTATCTGTAATGAATAAATGTGACAATAATTGTAGTTTTCTGTAATCAATTAATATGATAATAATTTTTTTTACTTTTCATAACCTTAAAGAAAATGGGAAAAAAATGCCAGACCTTGGTAAAACTTATGTTTTAGATGGTCACAGTCTTGTTTATATTTAATTGACTTCTTAACTCTAGAAAAAAATATATTCTCACTGGTAATACAGTATCTATTTATTGATGTCTACAATGACTAGAAAAAGTACTACAAGAGTAACTTTCAGGAAGAGTTTGGTGACACATTATTTTCAGCCTAGCTAATTTACAGGATAAACTGGGAAGAAATTATAAGATGCTTAATAAAATTTTCCAAATAATTTCCAATTAATAAGCCATGTAGTAGTGAGTTTTGGTGGCCTAGTGAGTAAGGAGTTGTGCTGCCAACTCAAAGGCAGGTGGTTCAAATCCACTAGCTGCTCCAGGGTAAAAAAATGGGCAATATATTCCCATGTGATTTACAGCTTCTGAAACCTGTTATTAGTTTGTTCTCACTTGATGGATGGTTCATAATAACAACATCATTAGCAGGCTACCTGAACTTGACATACAAGTGTATGAATTTGGTGGTAATTTATATTAAAAGGTAACATAAAAAGATCCATTTCTCAGAAGAAACATTTTTTATATACTTAACACCTGCTACAGCAGAGGAATCACACCGCAAAGTCTTAAGTATTACATTTCTACTTTAGATTGCTGTTGGTTCTATTGTAGCTCATATTCAACCTAGGGTAGAATAGAGATTATAAACACATAGGTGTAATAGAAGTAGCTACTACTACAATAATCATTATTTTCCTCATGCAGCAAATGTTAGCTATCAAGAAACAGGCAAATTATGAAAATGGGCAGTGAAATAAAAAAAAAGACACAATGTAACATTAATTACCTTGCAGCTCTTTCCTACGAGGTCATAGAAAGGAAAAAGAAACTATATGTTTTGCTTCACAAAGTATGAAAAGGTTAAAAATACACATTTCACTAGATAAAAAAGTATTTAGCATATTTTAGAACATTCATCACGCACATGTTGCTATACTGAAGAAATGAATGAGTAAACTAGTATTCTCTCTCTCTCACACTCTCTCCCTACTTCCCTTTCTTTCTTCCTCTTTCTCTCTCTCCACCAAAGACTTAGAACCCATAGCGGACCCTCCACTGGTTTTCCAAAGTTGTAAATCACAGGGGAGAATATTGTATATTTCTCTCTCACACAAACTATTAGTGATTTTGAACCACTATAGAGGGAGGCCTTTGAGTTAGTCCAGCTCCATAGGGACTATTCCATTGGAGCTACCTAATATTATATTATTATAATTATTAGTTTATAATGTATTATTATAATTATTATTTTTTACAAAACCACATTGCCATCAAGTAGTAACCAACTCACAGCTTACTCTCCCTGGGGTATTCAGTGCCTGTAAATTGCATACGAGAAGATTGTCCATATGTTTCCTGTGTAGCTACTGATGTATTCGAACTCTCAGAGAGGCATCACTTTAGAGCTAGTATCACATCTCTCTATGTAATACACCACCAGAACTCTCCAAGTTATTATTACTTAAAGTCACGGAAACTCTGGTGGCATAACACATAGGGTGTTGCAGCTGCTAACCCAGAGGCAGCTCTTCTCTGGCAGTATTTTTGTTGGTTTTAGGCAGCATCAAGAAAGGTTCAATACATATCTGACCATCTAGCATGTTTTAAGAGGCAGTAAATCACAAGGGAGAAGATTGTCCACCTTCTTCTTCAGAGAAACTGGTGGATTTGAACAGCATGCCTTTTTGGTGGTATTAAAATCTGTACATAGAGAGTTAAGAAGCTCAAAGTTTAAACCAGTAAGTAAATATTATGGTGGCCTGTCCAGATTCTTCTTGAAGAACTGATATAGATATGCCCTATCAGCAAGAAGTGCTGATAACAGATGACTGTTAGCAAAGTTACCAAAATTTCCTTCAGTTGGAACAATCTGTATTGGTGCTTGGGAGTAGGGGATTTTTTGTGTTTTTTGTTTTTAATGATTCACAGAGTTAAAAGTCTTTGCATATTCATTAAAACACCAATGGACATTCTCCTAATAGTCTCCGCATTCAGCCAAAAACCATCTGACCACAGCAATGATATTCCTGGTGCCATGCTCTCTTCTAAATCCGGATTGAACTTTTGGAAATTTTCTATCGATGATATTGAAGATACTGTTCTATAATATCCACATTCTGTTTGAACACCTTTCTTGGAAATAAGAATCAATATGGATTTCTTCCAGCCAGTTGGCTAAGTAGCTGTCCTTCAAATTTCCTGGCATAGACTGATGAGCAACCTAAGGGCTGCATCTCTTAGTTGAATATGTCAATTGGTTTTCTATAGATTCCTGAGGTCTTATTTTTTGCCAGTGCCTTCCATGCAGCTTGAATTTCTTCATTACCCTTGGTTTTTGTTCATATGGGATTTCTGGAATTTTGTCAATGTCAACCAATGCTCTCTGTTACTATGACTCTGTTTAATGCCTCCATCTTCTTTTGATGATTCCTGAATCAGTCAAGATTTTGCCCAAAGTATCTCAATATTGCAACTCAATAGTATAGAATGTCTATTTATTTCTATTAATTAAATTTAAAAATACATTTAACTGTGTAGATAATGACATACTATGGCTAATATTGAGAAGAATTTTAATCCCAGAACACTTAAGTATGCTTATACAAAGCCTATACACCTATACCTAGAAGTTATATGAACAGAATAAGGGAACATAGTATGGATTAAAATTAGAAAATTTGTGTGTCAGGTGTATCTTTTCTTCATACATATTCAATCTGTATGCTGAGCAAATAATCTGGGAATCTGGACTCTATGAAGAAGAATTTGGCATCAAGATTGGGAAAATTCATCCTTCAACAACCTATTTGATGATAATGAGGGGGACTTGAAACACTTGCTGCATAAGATCAAATATTAAAATTGTACAACCAGGGGAGGATAACATCAATGAATGTGATCTTCTAAAAATAAGTCTTTGTGTGCATCAAAAACTTTTTCTGATAGGGAAAAGAAAACAAACTGACTGGATAAATATTTTGGCAATAACATCTCAGACAAGGGTCTCATAATGAAAATTTACAGAATATTACATGATCTCCACAAGAAAAATTACTGACAACCCAATCACTAAAAGGGTAAAAGAAATGAATAGACCTTTCAAGAGGAGGACATTCATATGGCCAACAGACACATAAAGAAATGCTCAAAATCTTTGGCAATAAGAAAGATGTAGATCAAAACAACAAGGAAATACCATCTCATGCTAATAACAGTGGCAAAATTTAAAAATACAGCAAATATAATAAATATTGGAGAGGGTGTTGAGAGACAGGAATTCTCATAAACTGTTGGTGGAATTGTAAAATGATACATCCATTTGGGAAAGCAGTTTTGTGTTTTCTCAAAAATCTGAACATAGAGATTCCATATGAACTAGCTATACCACTTCTATATACCCAAATGAAAACATAACTGAGATACAAATGGAGATGTTTATGCTGATGTTCTCAGAAGCATTATTCACAATAGAAACAACATTGAAACAGCTGAAATGTCCATCAACAAATTACTAGATTGAGAAACTATGATTCTTTGCATAATGGAATACTATGCAGAACTCAAGAGCAAGAATTTTTTAAAATACTGTATTACTTGAGAGAAGCTAACCAGCATCATACTGAGTGAATTAACTCCATAAGAACAGATGTATAGGTCCATTGTTGCAAAAACAGAAGGATAACAAGTGAGATGTGTGTGGATATACAAATGGGTTTTTTAGCTGATATTCATGAAGAGCATTGAGTACTTAGAACTGTGCCACTAATAAGTCACACCATCCTTTGAGCCCTTGCTGGAAAAGTAGAATCAAGTCTCAAATAATGCCTTTTAAATGGTTTCGTCTTGTATAATAGAGATGTCAGACTGTACTATGTCATACCTCTATGAATTTAAAATATCTTGTATCTCCTTTATGATAAGTAATAACTGCACTATATCAGAGTTGTTTTTAAGGACATTATTCTAGAAAGTTTTCTTTCCAGCTTTTGATTAAGAAGCATTTAAAAGCGATGACAGGTATGACAACAATAACACACCTTTGCTGTTTTCTGAGATTTTGTTAGGTATGTTTGTTTTTTTTTTAATGGAATATGATGGATACCTGTATTATCTTTGTTCTGATGACTATAGAATCTGGAAGCACTATTGCTGTGTATAACACACTGCAAATTACATTTTTATATAAATAAATGTATGTAAATATACGTGTGTGTATATATATATATACATACAAACATACACACATATATATATACTTTTGTTGTTGTTGCATTTTTATGTGCCATCAAGTTGCTAGCAAATCATAGTGACCCTATGTGCAACAGCCCTGAAACCTGCTCTATCTTGTGCCAAATTTACTGTCTCTGACACATCTACCCTCATTGCCCTAGTCACTCTATCAATAGATCTCATTGATGGTCTCCCTCTCTTTCTTCATCCTCTTCCCTCTCAAGCATGATGTCCCTCTCCAAGGACTGGTCCCTCCTTGCAACGTGCCCCAAATATGTCAGATGAAGCCTCAATCCCTTGCCTCTAAGGAGCAGCCTGGCTTACCCTCATTTGTTCTACTGGCAGTGCATGGTATATTCAAAACTCTTCTCCAGTACCACAGCTCAAAGGTGTCAATTCCCTTTTTTATCATTTTTTTATCATTTAGTCATTGTCCAGCTCTCTGACACATCACAAGCAGTTGTGAAGACTATGGACTGAATCAGACACACCTTAGTCTCCAGACTGACATTGTTGTTTTTCAGTACTCTGGAGAGGTCCCTGACAGCCAACTTTCCCAATGCAATTTGTCTCTTGATTTCTTGGCTGCTGGTGCCAAGAGTGTTGATTGTGAATCCAGGCAAACTAAAGCTGTTAACAATATCAATCTCTTCACCATCCATCATGATGCTGCCTATAGGCCCAGTGGTGAGAATCTTTGTTTTCTGGATATTGAGCTTCAATACAGATTGAAGGCTGCAGTCCTTGATCTTCTGCAGCAAGTACTTCAGTCCTCCTAAGTTTCAGCAAACAGGGTTGTGTCATCTGCATAACACAAATTGTTGATGAATCTTCCTCCAATCCTCGTTCCACATTCTTCTTCATACAAGCCCAGCTTCCCAGATGACCTATTCTACATACAGATTGAAAAAGGTATGGAGACTGAGTACAACCCTGGTGTACACTCTACCCAATTTTGAACCATGAAGTTTTTCCTTGCTCTGTCCTGATGACTGCCTTCTGGTCCAAGAATAAGTTTCAAATAAGCATAATCAAATATTCTGTTATTCTCATTCTTCTCAGAGTCAGCCACAGTTTCTTGTGATCCACACAATCAAACACCTTTGTATAGTCAATGAAGCACAGACATTCCTCTGGTATTCTTTGCATTCAGCCAAGATCCATCTATCATTAGCTATAATATCCCTGGTGCCATGGACTCTTTGAAATCCAGCTTGCATATGTGACAGTTCTCTGTTGCTGTGTTGCTTCAGTCAGTTTTGGATAATTTTCAGCAGAATCTTGCTTGCATGTGATATTAATGATATTATACAATCATTTCTTTCCTCTGTTGAGTCAGCTTTCTTTGAAATGGCAACAAATGTATAGGGAGATATACCAAACTGTCCACCATGGGTAAGCATTTGATACATCATTGTCACCGTGTTTATCACCACAGCAACCATGAGTTACCTCTGCACAACAAATGGACAGACAAGAGTTATATTCTTAGAAGAATATTTGACCAAAACCAAATAAAACCAGACCCAATGGCGAATAAACATTTCCCTATGTCTCACCAGAACCAGGAATCAAACCTCTGTTGAATCAGGCTGCTTCAGAATATTTCCCCACCTGGATTTTGGGAAACTTTTACTGGGCTGTCAACTTTCGAAAAAAGTGTCTCACTTGTAATGTGTTGAGTTGACATTGTACAGAAATTAATAGCCATATTGGTCTAGAAATGTTAAACTTAATTCTTTTCCATTTGTACAGTGATAACACATTTTATTAAATATGCAAGATCTTATTTATATGAGTTTGATTACAGGAGCTAACATAGTATTATTAAAAAAACAAAGATCAAAGACTATAGCCATCAATATGGATTATATTTTGATATAAAGAAGACAAAAATAAAATATGTAGCAACATATAAATCACTCAATACAGCCAACTGACAGGTAGTTGTTGTATCTCTTACAATGAATCATATATTCAAGTTTTTTCAATTACTTACTATATATCTGAGAGCTGGACCATGAATAAGGATGACGGAAGGATTGATGCCTTTGAATTTTTATATTGGAAAAAAATACTGAATATTTCAAGATTGCCAGAAAAAACAAATAGATAAGGCAGAAGAAAATGCATCCAGAATGCTCGTTGGAGGAAAAGCTAGAAAAGGCTATTACGTGAAGTCGGACATTATGCCTGGAAGGTGGATGGTCAGGTGGATTGACACAGTGACGACAGCAATGGGTTTAAGTGTGTCAGAGATTGTCGGGGTGGCACAGAATAGGACAGGTTTCAGGTTCATAGGGTCACTACATCATAATTAGATTGAAACCTTACTTTCAACTATGGCAAAACCTACAATCTTCATTCCCTACTGGGTATTGCTTCCAAAGACTTTTTTGATAAACTATCAGCACAAAAACCTTAATCGATAGTCCATTTCATGAAGAACATCAACTAAGATGGTCAATACTGAGTTGTGTGAGTTATCGATGCAAAAATAATGATTTTAAGAATGTTATGCCAAAATGAAGACATCATATATAGTCTAAGTAGTTGACTGATTGTTCTTAAATAGTTACAGCAAAGTAATTATTAAAACCATCAACTATGCATCAGTTCCAACTTGAGGGCACCAAATAAGTGATTAACTGGCCTAGAATTGGAGTGGAAGGAAATTTACTGGCAGGCACAGTATCTCGGACTTTTAAGAGGTTGTATGAAACATTAATTATAAAGATTATTTGATCTTATGAACCCTGTTGAATAATGCTGATATAATTCAATATTTGAAATTGTAATGTGTAATTGTGAACAGTAATAAAAATACACTGTATTTTTCAATGTTATTGAAGAAATACACTGAAAAACTGAGGGGACCCCATCAACTAAAGGCAAAGTGTGAAAATAGGATTTGTTAGTCTTATGTTAAGGCATCCTTATCTTTTGCAGTTAAAAGCTAAAAAGCTAAGCATCAACTCTAGAACTTAATTATGAACATAGCAAAAATATAAAGAAAGTTGAAATCCATGTGATAGTATCTTACGCCAGTTTCATAGCCCTAACGGAGGACTGAATCACTAAATTTTATGATTGAAACCGGTGTAAAAAAGTGTATACAAACTTTTTTAAATAAATCAGTATATTCATTCTCCCTCTCTCTCTCTCTCTCTCTCTCTCTCATCTATCTATATATCTCAATTTTAGAAGCCCCAGGACTTGTCTGAATTTGCAACCTTAAGGACCAGAGTCAAGAAAGCTATTGTTCTTGTTGTTGTTGTTATGTGCCATCGAGTCGTTTAAGACTCATAGGGACCCTATGTGCAAGAGCTCTAAACGCTGTTTTATCTTGTGCCAACCTAGCCATCTCTAAAGCACTTATTCCCACTGCTCTAGTCACAGAATGGATCCATCTCATAGACGGTCTTCCTCTCATTAGCCGCCCCTCCACTCTGCCAAATATCTTGTCCCTCTCCAAGGACCAGTCCTTCCTTTCAACATGCCCAAAAGATGTCAGACGAAGCTTCAGAATCCTTGACTCTAGGGAACATTCTGGCTTCACCCTCTCCAGGACAAACCTGTTTGTTCTCCTAGCAGTCCATGGT
>NW_006399835.1:6717555-6746650 GCF_000299155.1 Elephantulus edwardii | reverse complement strand
TATTTCAATCTCTTCACCATCCATACTGATACTGCCAATTGGCCCAGTGGTGAGAATCTTTGTTTTCTTGATGTTGAGCTTCAATCCATATAAGAGGTGGTAGTCCTTGACCTTCTGCAGCAAGCGCTTCAGGTCCTCCTCAGTTTCAGCAAGCAGGGTTGTGTCATCTGCATAACGCAAGATATATATAAAAAAAGAAAGCTATAGAGATGAATAATAGATTTTGCATCCCTATGCCCCTTAAGGGTCTTGAACATACCCTAGACTGCCAAGAAAACAAATCGGTCTGCCTTGGAGAGGATAAAACAAAGTCTTTCCTTGGAGGCTAGGATTTTGAAGCTTCACCTCACTTACTTTGGGCATGTGGCCAGAAGAGATCGGTCCTTGGAGAAAGACATCATGTTCGGAAGGGTGGACGGACAACACAGGAGAGGAGACCCCAGATGGGAAGGATTGATACAGTGACTGAGGCTATGGGGATTGGTGTGTCTGAATTGGTGAGATTGACTCAGGACAGGGAAGGGTTCAGAGCTGCTGTACATAAGGTTGCTATACATCGCAGGTGACTCAATGTCATATAAAAACAATAATATACTATGACAGATTTAGAATCAGGAGTAGTGCCATCCACTTCCTAAACAACATGTCTCTGGAAACTCTATAAATTTTGATAAATGTTGATAGTTGTAGAGAAGATTCAGGCCTTTTGCTCATAAGGTTACTAAGAGTCATGTTTGACTTGAAGGCAATCAACAACAACAACACTGATCATTACAGATGAGCTTCTCACAAGATATTGTTCAATGTTTATAATGAAAGTAAATTAAGAAGGACACTACCAGAGGGTTTAAGATAATCCTCTACTACAAAAAATATAGCTGATTGTCTAATATCTGATCCTAAGTTAGTCTTAAGCAAAAAATCCACTTAGCAAAGAGAAGAGAATTTTTAGGAATCCAGTGTACTGTAGAATAAAGTAAAGGTAGGTTATTGATTCTCACATTTTTAGAAAGTGTAAATGCATATTCATTAGGCCACTTTAGAGTCTGTAGGATGCATATTGTTGTTGATGTTATGTGCCATTGAGTTGACGATGACGCACAGTGACACTATGCACAATAGCTCTGAACCTTGCTCTAAGCTTATCCACTCTCATTGTCTCTGAAACATATACTGTTATTACATCAGCTACTGTTTCAATCCATCACTTCTGGAGTCTTCCTCTCTTGTGTTGTCCCTCTACTCTTCCAAGAATTATAGCTTTCTGCAAAGACTGGTCCCTCTTAGCTGCATGCCCAAAGTATGGGAGACTGAATCTCAAAATCCTTGCATCCTCTCCAGGGCAGACTTCTTAGTTCTCTGGCCATTCCATGGTATGTTAAATACTCTTTTCCAGCACCACAACACAAAGGCATTGATTCTTCTTCTGTCATCCTTGATAATTGTCCAGCTCTCTTGATGCATAGCAAGTAATTGCAAAGACCATGACCTGTTGAGGTGCACCTTAGTCTCTAGATTGACATCCTTACTTTTCAGCACTCTGGAGAGGTCCGGGACAGCAGATTTTCCCAGTGTGATTCATCTTTTGATTTCCTGACTGCTGATTCCAAGAGTGTTGATTTTAGAACCAAGCAAACGGAAATTGTAAACAATTTCAATCTTATCTCAATCCATCATGATGCTGTCAATTGGCCTAATGTTGAAAAAAATCTTCATTTTCTTGATCGTGAGCATCAATCCACATTGCAGACTACAGTCCTTGACCCTCTGCCCTTGAAAAATATATTGCCTAATTACTAATTGTTCCACCTTTGAAAATATACTATTGTAACTCAAATACTAAATGCCACAAAAGGCTCTCAGCATTGAGTGCGAGTGACTTAGAAAATAAAGGAATAAACAGTTTTGCAGTAGCTTCAGTGAAAACAGTCTTGCTGCTATGGACTATGATACAAATGGTACTGGCAACTGGAAAAAAACAAAAACAAAAAACAAACCCATGTATTTTAAGACAATCTAAAGTAGAAGAGTAACAACCTAGTCTATTATGGTTGCAGAACAAAACTCTTTCTCTTGCAGCAGATTGTCTGTTCCTGGGATCTGAGAGATAAGGGAGCATTTGACAAATGATTGGCTATCCTTAAGAGCTATTTACATCAGACCCATCAACTTACAAGTCTCATTAGGCTAAGCAGTAATTCATTGCAGAATAGAAGTTTTATACCAAAAGTCTTAAGTTAATGGCATAAGAAAAATGACTCAATCTCTTTTATTGTTCATTTCTGTTCTACAAAGACATACTCTTCAACTCATAATTATGACTATGTGTGAGATGGTCAGAATTTTTTTTTCTAAATGATGGAGAACAAACATGATCAAATTTGATGCCATATGTATACATATGTATTCCAAGACAATTGATTTTGGCATCAAATTTGATCATGTTTGTTCTCCATCACTGTTTATAGTCTTGCTGAATATGGACTATGATACAAATGGTACGCCAGGGATGCATCCTGTCTCCATACCTTTTCAACATGTATGCAGAGCAGATTATCCGAGAGGCTGGGCTCTATGAGGAGAATTGTGCCATCAGGATTGGTGGAAGATCTATTAACAATCTCCGTTATGCAGATGACACAAACCTGCTTGCTGAAACTGAGGAGGACCTCATGCACTTGCTGCGAAGGGTCAAGGACTGCAGCCTTCAGTATGGACTAAGGCTCAATGTCAAGAAGACAAAGATTCTCGCCACTGGACCAATTAGCAGCGTCAGGATGGATGACGAAGAGATTGAGAGTGTTCACAGCTTCAGTTTCCTCGGCTCCACAGTCAACACTCTTGGTACCAGCAGTCAGGAAATCAAAAAGCATATCGCGATGGGAAAGTCTGCTGTTAGGGACCTCTCAAAGGTACTCAGGAGCAACAGTGTCTCTCTGGAGACTAAGGTGCACCTGATACAGGCCATGGTATTTGCAATCGCTTGTTATGCATCAGAGAGTTGGACAATGACTAGGGAGGACAGAAGGAGAGTGGATGCTTTTGAGCTGTGGTGCTGGAGAAGGGTACTGAATGTACCATGGACTGCCAGGAAAACAAACAGATTCATCTTGGAGAGGATTAAACCAAGCTACTCCTTGGAGGCAAGGATTCTGGGGCTTCGTCTGACATACTTTGGACATGTTGCCAGGAGGGACGGGTCCTTGGAGAGGGACATCATGCTTGGGAGGGTGGAGGGACAGCGCAGGAGGGGAAGACCCTCTATGAGATGGATCGATTCAGTGACTGTGGTAATCGGGATGGGTGTGTCAGAGGCAGTGCGGTTGGCGCAGGATAGAGCAGGGTTTAGGGCTGTTGTGCATAGGGTCGCTATGAGTCGGAAACGACTCGACGGCACATAACAACAACAACAACAACACATATACATATACATATACATATACATATACATATACACACATTTTTACTGTACTAAAGCCCCTAAAAGACATAAATGAGTGAAACTCTTCCCAAAGGGCAAAATTTAAGGCAGCATAACTAGCTACCTATTTTAATATAAATAGAAGTGTCCAAAGGAAGAATATTAACGACATAAGCAATGGCAAATAAATTTTTTGATAGGTGTAAAAATAACCTGGGTGGTATAGAGGTTATTGTGACTTCATCTGACTTGTGCTTACTCCACAAAGAAGAGTTTCCATAACAACATTCATAACACAAACCTGATTCCATGATGTCAGACAGGGTCCCATGCTTCTAATTCTCATACCAATTATCCATTCCAGGACTCTAGCTGCTTTGCTTCTGGGTCCACTGATCCATGGCAACGGCCATAAAGAACTCAAAAACCTATGTTTATAATATGTATTGGGGAAGTTAACAAATTTTGATTCAGATTGGCAAAAGGACGCATTTGAGAACACTTTTTAAATATGCTTATGGGTTTTGGTTGTTAACTTTATGGGTCTAGGCCATTGTTACAAATTTTCCTAATAATTCTTTTAATCATAGTATCTCTCCTTAGTCATCAACTAAGCTTGAGTGAAGGCTCCTGGCTCTGGCTTTGTGGTGCAGTTCTCCCCATTCATCTCTACTGACAGGAGTCTCTGATTATCCGTAACTGCTGAGATGTCTCAATCTCTGTCTGTCTCCATCATTTGCAGGATTCTCTGACTCTAAAGGAATCTCTGCATTCTCTGCTTCTTCTTTCTTGTTGTTAGTGATATTCCCATTTTCTTCCTCTAAACCTTCCCAATGAAGTTTGAGAATTTTATTTGGTTGGTTGTTTTTTGGTTTTTTGTTTGTTTGTTTTTGTTTGTTTTTTTTTAATGGCTTAATAAGGCAGAAAGATTGGTCAAGTATGTCATTAGAAACACATCTTGTTTCCATGCTTCACTCAAAATGTGTTATTCATCTCTTGGTGGTATCTAGGGAAACCATTTTAACTCTACTACAATAGGACAGAAGATGGGGTTTCACAGTTGTGGGAGGAAACATGTTGAAATATTGAGGAAAAAAGCATATTAATGTTGGCATAGTAATCAGAAGGTGACAGTGCCTGTTTGCTCTGTGAAGTTGCCAATTTGGTCCTTGAAATGAATGGACGTCGCTATTCTGCTGCAATACAGAGATGGGCTGAATTTATACAAAATTCCAGTGAGGACTTCTTATACACCAAAAAAGAGAGTCCAGAGTGAAGATTGCATAGTGGAGTGGACTTGGGGGTTGGGAGAGATAGCATAAGAAAGAAAGAGGTTTTTTTTCTTTTCAAGGAGAAGAGTGAATTGCAGGAGGGGTGAGTAGGGAGGAAAAAAAATAGTCAAAATTTACATATGACTGTAAAGGAAGATTACCCAGAAAGAAGACTCTCCACATAATTGGCAAATAGATTGTATTGGGCCAATAGCACCAATGGACCAGGTGGCTACAACTAGGTCCTCACATTTATTTACTCTGTATGGGGCTTTGCACAACCTGTTGTTGTTGTTATTAAGTGCCATCAAGTCATAGATGACTTATAGTGACCCTATGAACACAAGACCTGATCATTTGTATAACTTCCATCATTTCTCCACATTCCTAGAGTTTCCAAAGGCAAGCTATTTCGGAAGTGGATGCCACCTCTGCTTCCGAGTTTGTTTTAATCAGAGAGCTCCACCAAACACTGTCCACCATGGGTAACCATTAAGTGTTTAGCATCACAACCACCACGAGTTACCGCTGTACAGCAAATGGACAAATCAGTGCTATATCACTTAGAAGAACGTTTGACCAGAAACAATTAAAACCAGGCCCAATGGCCACAGATTAAAATCACCCATGTTTGGATTGGCAACATCTCATAGCAAACTTGTGAATGAAAGACCTCAACACTTTAACTTTTATCTTTTCTCCCAGTTTATAGAGTTTCTAGAGGCAAGTTGTTCCGGAAGTGGATGCCACTCCTGCTTTCAAGTTTGTTTTAATCAGAGAGCTCCACAATGGGTAACCATTATCACATTTGACACATCAATGTCAGTGTTTTTAGCATTGGAGCAAACATGAGTAATAAATGCAAATTCCAAAAATATAGTTAAAAGGTTGGCCACCAAGTTATAATTAAACAGACAGTGAAACATACTTTACATCCTACAAAGTATAGCATTAAGATAGGCCAGAAATATTATATTAGTCTACCATGTTGTACACCACTTTCACAGTAAAAGCTTAATAGAAAATTGAAATGGGCAACTGAAACATTTGCTATCTAAACTAGATAGAGAGACAAAGGCATGAAAGAACTGGCTTACACATCTTCATGACTGTGTGCTGACACTTAACATAAGGGGAGCTAAAGAGATCACTACTGGACAGATTCCTATGTTTCTTGGGATATCTGAATAAGAGGACATTGAGGAGCCACCATACAATTTTTTTATCACATTTTCTGAAATTGTTTATTCTTGCAAAAGATATTACAGTCCCAACTCCAGGGATGCAGCTATAAGTGTTGGATCAGAGTGATCCCTAGGCGAGTGACTGTAACAATAGCTTTAAACCTACATGCAAAATATCTCAAAGACCCTATGGGATTGAATGTACCTTCACTTCATCTTAAAAAAAACAAAATAAAGAACAACAGCAACAAAAAAACCACTAGAATTAACTGTTTTTGTTGTTGTTTACTGTCAGTTTGAAACCAAACCATAGCTGAACCTCTGGTGGGTTTTCAGAAGCAGTTAATCACAGGAGGAGATTGCCCGTCCTTCTCCACAATAGTTCACTAGGGTAGTAACCCTATCCAACATGAATGGGAATGGGTTAAAGGAGAAGTGCTTGGTAGACTGGTCTTACTACCTGCATCAAGACTGACATAGTGGCTGAGTCTGAAGTTATTTTCCAAGGTGGAAAATTTGAGGTAAAAATAAGTGATAATTGGAAAGAAGGAGAAATAATAGCTGGAGGTAAGAGAATGAATAAATGGGATTTACAACTGGGGATATCTGACTCTGCTGATATCTTGACAGAGACTCAAATAAGGGAATAATCTTCTCTCAGTTAAATTTTATCAGAAACCAGAAATACAAACACAATGTAAACTTAGTGATTCAAGATGAAAGTGTTAAAGTTGATTTTCATATCTGAATGTGCTTGATGGACACTGAGTATTTCTTCTGTGTAGATATATAAAACGTATGACAGAAAGAAATATTGGACACTGTAGATTACTGAAAGGTGAAAATTTGCCCTCAAGCAATACTTGATTGGATGCACTAAAAGATGAGAAAATATTTTCCCTTGAGCAATGCAGTCTTATTGAAACAACAAACCTGAATGGCTGGTACCTAAGTAACTTCATATAGGATTCTGACCTACTGGAAGTGTGGTTGTTAATGATTTTTTTTTGGGGGGGGGATATGTAAAATAATTGCAAAGGTAAAGGTAATCCTTCAAGTAAAGTATGAAAAGACAAATTATTTTAACAGCTGGGAGTTGGCTTGTGGATTAAATAATATGATTCTTCCTGTCATAACCTTCTATATTGTGATTTTAGTTCTGTCATTCCTTAAAATTATATTATATTAAGGAATTAGGATTAGGACAAAATGCATCTCAAAACCTGTACTACTAGAAGTCATTATCTAAATTAGCACCCTTAGTTCTCTGGGATGTGTGGTTTACTGCCCTGAGATCCTTTACAGTGGAACGTTCTTCAGAAGTGGTTTTTCCACTTCAGATATCTGACAGCTCCCGCCTGCAGGGAGCTGGCCCATTGTTAAGAAATATTTGTGACCTCACACATAAGTTTAAACATCTTAACTGTATGAGCCAATGGACTTTCAGATTCTGTGAGAATTTCCAGTGAATCACAGAACCCAAAGACACAGATGGGAGTGAAAGTGTTGAAAAGAAGAGAAATAATTGATGCTACAGATGTTACAGTGGTATATCAGTATGCAGAAATTAGGAGTTTGCAACCCTTTTAATGTCTGCCTTATAAGGATTTTTGTTATTATGTGCTGTTGAATTATAACCAACGATAACATGAAAGTTATACAAGTGTTCAGGTCTTTTGTTATTATGTTTGCTCTGAGTAGTGTATGATTTGATGACACTTAACAACAACACAAGATAGAGAAAACTCTGTTGCCTTAATAGATAGAAAGTTATGTTACCAGGCCAAATGCAAGTGATTTTAATCTGCAGCCCTCAGGCCCAGTTATAATTGTTTTTGGTCAAATGATCTTCTAAGTTGTATAGCACTGGTCTGTCTATTTGCTGTACAGAGGTAATTTGCTGTGATGCTAAACACTATGATATTGATGTGTCAAATGCAATAATGGTTACCCATGGTGGACAGTGTTTGGTGGAGCTCCCTGATTAAAACAAGCTCAGAAGTAGGAGTGGCATCCACTTCTGAAATAGCTTGCCTCCGGAAACCCTATGAATCTGGAGAAAGGATGAAAGTTATGCCAGTGTTCAGGTTTTTTGTTCATAGGGTCGCTATAAGTCATCTACAACTTGAAGGCACTTAACAACAACAACAACAACAACAAGCTGACCCTCTAGTGGATTTTTCAGAGGCTGTAAATCACATGAGAGAAGTTGGCTCATTTTTTATTTGCATACTAGCTGGTGAATTTTAAGCATTTGTATTTTATCTAGTCTTGTATTTATCATTGTAAAACAAATTATTTATGCAGAATTTTACATACCTTGCTTACATATTCTCACACATATTTGCTCTTCATCTCATTTATTACATTAGCATAGTCCCATCCAGCCATTTAGAAAAAAATCAAATCCAATGGCTAAAAATGCCTTGTTGTATTATGAACTTCGCCAAAATAGGACAGAGGATAATGTTTCAGAGTTCTGGAAGAAGAAATTCTGGAAGATAGAGGAAAACAATTCTAAGAAAAAGGCATGTCAATCTCTGGTGGTAGTGTAAAGCACAGCAATTTGTTAATCCACACTAAATAGTATTTGCCAGTGAAGAACTGAAAACCAACAAGTAGGTGGAATAATTAAGCCAAGGTCATAACTATGTTTTTATCATCAGTGAAAGCAGTTATTTTTGTTACGTGGCAGCCATTGAGTCACCTGTGACCTGAGACCCTACATAGAGTAGCTCTGAACTTTGCTGTATCTTGAGCCAGTCTCACTGTCTCTGAGACACCTACCCTCATTATCACAGTAACTGTGTCAATTCATCTCATCTAGGGCCTTTCTCTACTGTGCTATCCTTCCACCCTTCCAAGCAAGATGTTCTTCTCCGGAGACTGTTCTCTCCTAGCCACATGCCCAAGATAAATGAGACAGTTTAAAAATCCTTGCCTCCAAGAAGCAGCTTTGTTTTATCCACTCCAGGATAAACCTGTCTGTTTTCTTGGAAGTCCATGGTATGTTCAACACTCTTCTCTGGCACCACCACTCAAAGGCATCAATTCTTCTGTTATCTTTGATCATTGTCCAGCTCTCTGATGCATAGCAAGCAATTGCAAAAGCCATGGTCTGAACCAGACATGCCTTGATCACCAGACTGATTAATCATCATTGTTCTTCAGCACTTTTGAGAGATATCAGACATCATCCTTCCTCAGAGCAATTTGTCTTTTGATTTTTTACCTGCTGGAGTCAAGAGTTTTGAATGTGGAGCCATGTAAGCTGTAATTGTTAACAACTTTAATCTATTCTCCAGGTATCACGGTGCTGCCAATTGTCCCAGTGGTGAAAAGCTTTGACTTCTTGATGTTGCTTTTCAATCCATATTGAAATCTATTATCCTTGACCTCCTACAGCAAATGTTCCCAGCCCTCCTCAGCTTCTATGAGCAAGGTTGTGTCATCAGTATAACGTAGGTTGTTGATGAGTATTCCTCCAATCTTGATGCCACATTTCTCCTCATAAAGCCCAGCTTCCTGAATGTTCTGTTCCACATACAGATTGAAAAGGTGTGGAGATAGAACACATTTCTGACACACTCCTTTCCTTGTTTTGAACCATGCAGTGTTTCCTTGCTCTCTTCTGAGGACTGCTTCCTTGTCCAAGTATAGGTTTCACATGAACACATTAAAGTGTTCTGGGATCCCATTCTTCTGAGATTTATCCACATTTGTTATCCACAGTCAAATGCCTTTGCATAGTCAATGAAACATATATTGACATTTCTCTGGTACTCTTTACTTTCAGCCAAAATCCATCTGACATTAGTGATAATGTCTCTGGTGCCATAGCCTCTTCTAAACCTAGCCTCTATTTCCAGTGGTTCTCTATTGATGTACTGTTCCAGCCATTTTTGAATCTTCAGCAGGACTTTCTATTATGTGATATTAGTTATATTGTACAATAATTTCCACACTTTGTTGAGTCAACCATTTTTGAAATGGGAACAAATATGATTCTCTTTCAGGCATTTCTCCAGGTAGTTGTCCTCCAGATTTCTTGGCAAACCTGGTGAGTACATCCTGGGAAGCATCTGTTTATTGAAATATGTCAGTTGGTATTTCAGAAATTCCTGGAGCCTTGTTCTTTACCCATTTCTTCAAAGCAGCTTGAACTTCATTTTTTATCACCATTGTCTCTTGGCCATATACTGTTTCATAAATTTTTTCTGTGTCAACCAATTATTTTTGGTACAGAGATTTCACACACTTTTCCATCGTCTTTTAATGCTTCCTGGATCATTCAATATTCCTCTCATACTATCTTTAAGTATTGCAATTTGAGGAGTTAGTAAAACAATCATAAAAACTCTATACCCAAGTTTTGGGTATGTGTGGATCCCAGAGTATGAACTTCTATATGCTAGTGTCATTCTAGCTACTGTACTGTCAATTGTCTAATCAACTAGTAATAGAAGCTACTTCTTAGAACTTGATATAATACTCTTATAACAGCACTAAACCTATTTGGAAGCAACCTTATTATATTTGAACACTTGTGCTGTGGTTGTTGTTATACGCCCTCAAGCTATGACTCATAATAATTATGCAAACAGTAAATCTGAAGTTTTCCCTATCTTGTGGCATCCTCATGATCTCCAATATTCCCCATCCCATTGTTACAGTCATCTTGTTGAGTCTTTCTTTCTTTCTGACACTCCCTCTTTCCCAGGATGATATCTTTTTCTGAAGATTGGCATCTCCTGACAGCATGCTTGAAACATGTGAGATAAAAGTTTCACCTTCCTTTCCTCTAAAAGCACTTTATCAGTAGTTCCTCTAAGATAGACTTGCTATCTTGGTACTCATGATACAAATATTTAGTATTCTTCTCCAACATTATAATAAAGAGGCATAGCTTCTTTGTCTATCACTCTTATTCATTGTCTAACTTTCAAATGCACAAGAATCAGTTGAAAAGACCATGGTTTTAATCAAATGCATCTTTATCTTTAAACTGACATCATTGTTCCTTTGTATTTTGGAAAGAGTCTGGGGGAGCAGATTTTCCTAATGCAACATATCTTTTTATTTCATGACTGCTGTTATCATGGGTGTTGATTGTGGATTCTAGTAAAATTTAATAATTGACAAATTCATTGTTTTTCCTCATCTATCATGATGCTGTCTTTTGATACAATGGTGAGGATTTTTGTTTTCTTGGTGTTGAGATGTAATTCATGTTAAAGCTATAGTCTGACCTTCTTTAGAAAGTGTTTCAAGTCTTCTTTTCTTTGTGTAAGCAGGTTGTGTCATCTGCATAGTGCAGGTTATTAATGAATCTTGCTTCAATCCCGATGCCACATTCTTCATCAGAGAGTCCAGCTTCTCAAATCATTTTCTCAGCATTGATACTGAGTAGATATATGGAAATAATACAACTCTAACACATATGTTTTTATTTTAAACTATATAGTGTTTCTCTGATCTGTTGGACAGTAGTTGATTGATATATGTATGCATGAGCACAATGAAGTATTCTGAGAAATGAATTTTTATTAGCCATAATGTGTTATAATCTGCATAATCAAATGCAATTTTATAGTCAATAAAATATAAATAAATGTTTTCTTTTCAATTTTATCTACTTTCAGTCAAGATTCATCTGATATCTGATATCAACAATGTTATCCCTCATGCCATATCCTCTTCTTAATCCATTCTGAATTTCAGGAAGTTTCCTATTAATATACAATTCTGCCTTAGAAAAAGCACTGATTTATCTTAAATGGAATGTTCTCTATAATATCTCACAAATATGAAGTCTTAACAAGTAACAAGTTCTAAGATATTCCCACTATCTCAGAGCTCATGGATACTAGATCCGTCAACATGTAATTCCACATAGGATAGCATCAAGTCACTTTATAACAAGAAAGATGTGTCAGAGTATTTGTCATGAGACTCACTACTTCTATTGCATGCTTACTACATCACCTGTTGTTGTTAAGTACCATCAAGTCACTTGTCATTCATGACTCATAACGACTCTTAAGTAATTCATAAGTTGCTTGAGACTCATAATGACTCATAATTCATAACAACAGTGCTGAAACCTGCTCTGTCCTGAGCCCACCTCGTTGTCTCTGATACACCAACCCTCAATACTCCAGTCACTGAGTCCATCCAGCTCATCAATGGTTTTTAATCTCTTGCACTGTCCCTTCACCCTCCCAAGAATGATGTCACTCTCCAAGTACTGGTCCCTCCTGGCAACATGCCCAGAGTATATCAGGTGGAGCGTCAAAATCTTTATCTCCAAGGAGCAGCCTAGTTTCACCTTCTACAGGATGAATCTTTTTGTTCTCCTAGTAGTCTATGAAGAGTATATTCAATTCTCCAGCACCACAACTCAAAGGCATCAATTTACCTTCTGTCATCTTTAGTCATTGTCCAGCTTTCTGATTCAGAGCAAGTAATGGTTAAGACCGTGGCCTGAATCAGGAGTACCTTAGTCTCTAGGTCAACTTTGATCCTCTTCAGTGCTCTGATGAGGCATCTGATGGCAATTTTTCCCACTATAATTTTTCTTTTTATTTCCTAGCTGCTGGTATCAAGAGTGCTGATTGTGAAACCAAGCAAATCGAAGCTGTTAACAATCTTAATCTCTTCACCATCCAGCATGATGCTGCAAGTTGGCTTAGTGGTGACAATTTTTGCTTTCTTGATGTTGAGCTTCAATCCATATTGAAGACTGCAGTCCTTGACCTTCTGGAGCAAATGCCTCAGGTCCTCCTCAGTTTCAGCAAACAAGGTTGTGCTATCTGCATAACTAGGTTGTTAATAAGTCCAATTCTGGTATCACATTTCTCCTCTTAGAGCCCAGGCTCCCAGATAATGTGTTCTGCATATAGGTTGAAAAGGTATGGGGATAGGATGCATACCTGGCATACACCCTTTCCAACTTTGAACTATGCAGTGTTTCTTTGCTCTATTCTGACAACTGTCTCCTGGTCCAAGTACAGGTTTCACATAAGGACAATCAAGTGTTCCGGGATTCCTATTCTTCTCAGAGTCACCCACAATTATTTGTCATCCACAAAGTCAAATGTCTTTGTATAATCAATGGAACACAGATCACAGATATAATTCCTCTGGTACTCCTTGCTTTCAGCCAAGATCTACCACACCACCTAGAAAATGCAAATATATATATATTTGCAAGTACTTTGTATGAAGTGAGTATTTGGAGATGATGATCTCTAAGAATAAAGTACAATCATCTATGAAATAGAATGCCTCTTGATCAAATAAATAATTATTATATAAAGTGAAGTATCTAACAAGTAAAATTTGTGGATTCAGGAATTTAAAAATGGTAGAGAAACTATCTACCTTCTATGCTTATTACTGGGGTACTCTGGGGCTTTGTGGTAAGGAGTTGCACTGCCAACCCAAAGATACACAATTTAAATCCAGCTTTTCCATGGAAGAGAGATGGGAAATTTCCCCGTGTATGATTGATAGCTTCTGAAAACTTTAACTAGAGGGTCAGCTATGAATGGTTCCAATTCAATGGCACAAAACAACAACTTTATTAGTTGCACTGATGTGCATGAGGAATATGTACTTCCTGATAACCTTAGGTCTGGGTTCAGGAAGTGAAAAAATTGAAGCTAACAAATGACACATCTTTCTATCAAGAAATAAAGTTCTACCGAACTTTAAGCTACAACTACCACTCAAGATTATTGGATTTTTTAAATCATAGGACAAATAGTTAAAGAAAAAAATCATCCATCTCGAAATGATGATTGATTGTGGTTATCTGTACAGATGAATGTTACTGTTACACTGATAGAATTCGTAGAATTGGTTTGCCAGTCGGTGGTGTAGTGAGATACATTTGGTACTTATTTTCTTTGTTTTTGAAGATAAGTGGAAACATTTAATAGTCATAACTAGAGATAAATATGATTAATAGGTGCTCAAACTACTCATGGAAGAGAGATTACTGGAATAGATACAGCTTATTGTGCTTTTTAAAATTAGAATGATTTTTGTACTTCTCTTCCAAATCTCATACACACTGATGTCACATTGATTCCTTCAAATATGTCATAATGGGAGTACTTATATGCTACAGAAACTGGAAAATATTAGAGATTAGAGTTTGTTTTGTTTTTACGTGGGAGAGACTACCATACTATAAGTTAGCATCACTTACCAGATAAGCTACTTCAACTAATAGGAATGGTAATTGAGTATGAGAGGAAATTAAAAAAAATTATTAGAGGAAGGAGAAGTTAAAAATTGGTTCCTACCTCAACATTAATTTTTTGTAACAGATCTTATATTTCTTCCACAATATTTTCTTTGTTTCCTCTCTGATAAAAGAAATCAGCCAGAATTCAGAAGAAGTAATTCCAAGAATTTATTATGTAAAGTAAGTTAATTTAAAATAGCACAAACTTGGACTGTGGTCAGTATTATGAGG
The DNA here is from genome assembly GCF_000299155.1 of Elephantulus edwardii. Classification (NCBI taxonomy): domain Eukaryota; kingdom Metazoa; phylum Chordata; class Mammalia; order Macroscelidea; family Macroscelididae; genus Elephantulus; species Elephantulus edwardii. Next base: position 6,732,289 of record NW_006399835.1, on the reverse strand, counting down.
CTTAATCTGTGTGCTCAAAAAGTACACACTCAACTCCAAAGCAAAGCTGTTCATGGACATGGACTCATTAGCAGTAGCAACTTTGTACATGTAATTAGTTTTCTTATGTTTACACTGGAGTTGGGTCAGCTTGAGTCCATTCTATCGTGTTCTTCTAAGAAAAGGAGAAAACATACACAATAAGAATGTCATGTGAATATGATGACAGAGATCGAAGTTGCCCCAGGACTACTAGAAACTCTAATGCACAAAAGTTTTTCCCTTAGAGTTTCCAGAGAGCCTGAGCTTGTCATTATGCTGAATTTGAACTTCTAGCCTCCAGATCTGTGATAGAATAAATTTCTGTTGGCTTAAGTCATCCAGTTTATGGTAATTTTTTTATGGAAGCTTTAGAGAGTTAACCCAATGCTCTGAAGTAAATGTACTAGATACTGCTAATTTCAAGCTACCAATAAATACTACAGTGAACATTGAGTTAGGAAAAGATACACCAAAATATTTCTTATCCTAAACAACAATTGAGTATACAGGTTTAGTTCTCTAGAGATAACACACTTAAATGCAGTTTAGGGTCCAGGGTGTATAAGAGGGGGTGCTGCTACAATCAACACCTGTGGAAAAGAGAAGCTGGAAACAGGATTGGAAAAGGAAGTACAGTTTTGATGCAGAGCCTCCTACACAGCTTCAGCCGCGTCCATGGGGAGTTCTGAACCTGAAATAGCTGTCCTGACTTCTCAGGCCCAGGGACAAAATAAACTTATCTCTAATCTATCACTGTTTAGAGGAAGATACCCCTATAGAAGTATAGGCTATGAGTATAGAAGGCTTGCTACATCTTTGTAGCTGAGGCAGTCTCCAAAGAGGCTGATAGTTGACTATTTTCTGCTGTCTGCATTCTCAGAAGCAGAACAGTAAGGATTTCCTTAAAGGAATATATAGACAGAGCATCCCCTGTGTCTACCACACGTAAATCCCTCCTTTGGGATTCTAGAATTTATTCCTTCAGCCACTGGAGGATTGGCAGCTAGTTTCTATTAACTGAGAATCTTTCTGAGAATCGTCTTCAGTAGATAACAATATCCTTAACCAACTACATTTTCCTTTCATAAAAACAGACTACCCAAAGAGTGGTTATTATGGTGGTGAGAGGATGGATGTGATAGTTCAGTGTTCTTGCTTTACAGAGTCTGGTTGTCAAGCGATATTTCAGCATTGAAGCTCTCCTGAGATTATCAGAGAGGGTTTTTTTGTGACTGCATAGCAGATGAAATCCTTCTCTCCTCATTCCCTTTTCCTTTACTTCAAGTGTTGACTCAGAAGGAACATCGTAGTAAATTTTCTCCAAGCAAGTCTCCATATCATTTTTGTTTCCTAGGCAACTTAAGCAGAGAAATGATGAAAGTCAAATGAGCAGCTATGACACTATGTAATAAAAGACAAGACCAAGGTGCAAAAATACCACTAAAGCTTAATAAGAACATTCAACCAAGAACAAATTAGTTTTAGAGAAGCAGAGAAGGGGTCAAGGTTATAGCCTCTGTTGTTATTAGGTACCATATAAGTCAAGTATGACTCATAATGACCATGTGAACCACAAATCTGAACCCTGTCCTATCCTGTGCCAACCTCACAATCTCTGACATAGTCAAGGCTATTGATAGTCAAGGCATTGTGTTGATTCACCTCTCTTTTGGAAAGGGATTTCCTCTCCTTTGCCATCCCTACACCTTTCCAACAGCCATGATATCCCTCTCCAAGGAATAACCTCTCCTGGAGAGGGTTAAACCAGGCTGCTCCTTGGAGGCAAGGATTCTGAAGCTTCGTCTGATATGCTTTGGACATGTTACAAGAATAGATGAGTCCTTGGAGAAGGAAATCATGCTTGAGAGGGTGGAGGGACAGCACAGGAGAGGAAGATCATCTATGAGGTGGATTGATTCAGTCACTAGGGTAATGGGAGTAGGTGTGTTAGTGACAGATTGGCAAAGGATAGAGCCGAATTTAGGGCTGGTGTACATAGGGTTGCTATGAGTTGCAGATGACCCAATGGAACATAATAACAACAACAGAATCATGCCCAAAGTATGGGAGGCAATGCTTCATCATCTTTGTCGTTAAGAACACTCTGGCTGCACCTTCTTCAAGATACCTGTTTGTTCTTTGGCAGTCAACGGGATATTCAGAACTCTTCTCCAATACCATAATTCAAAATTATTAATTATTCTGTCATCCATATTCATTGTCTAGTTCTCAGGTGCACAGCAAGTGACTGAAAAGGCATGGCCTGAATCAGATGCACTTTAGTCCTCAAATCGGTACCACTGATTCTCTATAATTTGGAGAAGTGTCTGACTACAAATTTTTCAAGTGGAATATCTCTCTTGAGCTCCTGACTGCTGGTACCAAGTGTACTGATTGTGAATCAAGTAAGTAAGTCATTGAAAATTTCATCCTTTTCTATGTCTATCACGATGTTACCTTTTGGTCCAGTAATGAGGATTCTAGTGAGATGAGATTTTCTATTTTCAGTCCCTTATTTTACTCAGTTAGGATGAAGTCCTTAAATAGCAGCTTAAGATTTTTGAGGAAGTAGCAGTTCACTCTTGGGCATGTTACTAGTGTTACTAGTAGAGACTATTCCTTGGAAAAGGACATCATGCTTGAAAAGGTGGAGGTATCAATGAAGGAGAGGAAAACCCCCAAAGAGATGGATTGACACAGTGACTTTAGCAATAGGCTTAAGTAATAAAGAGGGTGCAGAAAAGGGCAGGTCTCTGTTGTTCATTTGATCTCTATGAGTTGCACTCTACTTAATAGTACCTACAAATAACAATAACAACAACAACGAAAACAACTTATTCATTCCTATCGAGTCAGAACCATCTCATAGCTTATCCCTCAATGTGTTTTTAGAGGCTACAAATCACACATGAGGAGATTGCCTGCATTTCTCCCAAGAAGTTGCTGGTGGATTTTAAACTCATGCCTTTGTTTTGGCAGTGCAACCACCTATCCACTAGGCCACCAGAGTTTCTTGGTTTAGAAATGTAGCGGCTAACTTTTATATGTATATATATTTTGTTGTTGTTATTGTTGTTATTGATTTCCTTCAAGTTGAGCATGGCTCTTAGTGACCCTATGGATGAACAAAAGACCTGAAGCCTTTCTATAACCATCAACATTTATCAAAGTTCATAGAGTTTCTGGAGGCACGTTGTTTAGGAAGTGGCTGTCACTCCTGATTCCAAATGTATATAATTGAAATTTAGCTTTAAGCAAAGTAAAATGCTATTTCCTGTCATATAACTAGAAGTTATCAGCTAAATAGTGCAGGGTTCATATGGCATATCCATAAATGACTCAGAGTTTGTTTTGTTCGTTTTCTCCCAACTTTGCTATTCTTAGTGTGTGGCTGTCTTCTTCAGAATCATACCACAGATGTTAAATTCATAGGCAATGGATTTGTTTTCTCCATAGGAAAAACAGAAAGAATCCAAGAAGAATGGGAAAAGTAAAGGGACAGAACAGAGCAAGACAAATGACTTTGACTTTTAAATGTACTCTTATGTTCCCAAGAGCATTAGTGTCCTATTGCTAAGGCATTGACTTGCCAATCCAAAGCACAGTGGAGTCCACCAGGTGCTCCATGCCTCAAGGATGAGTAATCTCCTCCTGTGTGATTTACTGCTTCTGAAAAACCCAATAGATGGTCAGTTATATGTCGGTTCCACCTTGAAGGTATATGGCAACATACAAAAACCCCAAAACAAAACATAACAAAAACAACAAAAATCCTCTCCCGAGCAATTCTGATTCTAATTTATTGGCTAGATCCAGTTCTGAAGGTACATCTCGCTTCCAGAGAACTTAGGGAGCAGTTTGCCCTCTTTATTCCTCAACCAAATTGAGATTCTATTAGTCAGTAAATCACTGAAAACAGATTATCAGGTAGATAAATATATCTACAACAGTAGACTACTGAAAAATCCCCACAAAACAAAGATAACATAAAAAGCAAGAATGTCTTATTCTTGACACTTATTATGGATTTCATATGACTTAGCAAATATTGAGTTTTTCTATCTACTGAATAAAATTTATTTTATTCTAAGTATGAAACAGCAACCAGCTTACAAACAACATAAAATATTATTCCTGAATACCCAGGAAAACTTACTAAAATAGGGCAGGAGGTGGTAAACATATCCAATGCAGAATGCATTACTTATTCAAAATAGGGGTGTTAAACCTGATCGTGTGGGAGAATTTTTTCTTTCCCTGCATCATATCAGTCTAAATTGGAAAAAAAGTAAAACTCAGGAAAGAATTCAACTTACTACAACGCTGTTTAAGCAAAATTTTTTCTTAAGCTCACAAACCAAATTCAAGGAGTATTTTTCCATCCTCTGTCTTATATACACATACTCCCAAAATGATTTATAGAGTTAAATAATACAATTACACACTCAAATAACCACAAAGGGAGAAGAAAATTAAGAAAGCTTTAGGCAAGGGAGAAGAAAGAGACTTTCAAGAACTATATAAGGAAAAGAAGAGATAGCGTCAATGAGGCAGACTAAGGCAAGAAGTTTCTTCCAGATGCCAAGAGCAATAATGGAAAAGGCTTTTGATCCTATCTCTGAAAAATATCATGGAAGAAAGAGAAAATTAATATTAGGGAACTAGGGAATAGGATGGAAATTCCTTGAAATATATTTTCTGGCTACAAACAAATACAGCATTTAAGGAGTTGTACATGAAAAAGAATTGAGATTTAAAAGTCACAAGATATTTACATTATTTAAAAAATTATCATGCTATTAACACCGTTCTAAAAATAGGAAATATAAGAATAGGCGAGCAATACCACATTGTTAATAGCCTTCTCATGCTACCTATCTGTACTTATAGCACAGAAAAACAAAAAAATCTCACAGAGATATGCATCTTGTCATTCTTTTATATTAAAGCAGTCCACCCCTCAAAGTTGGAAGAAGTGGCATCCACTTCCATAACAGCTTGCCTCCAGAAACCCTATGAACCTGGAGAGAGGATGAAAGGCACCCAAGCGTTGAGGACTCTCCTTCATAGGGTCGCTGTGAGTCGCCTGCGACTTGAGGGTACTTAACAACAACACAAGCCCTCAAAGACCATCAATGCTCTAGTGAAGAGTGCAATACATGTGGTTCACCGCTTTCTTTAGAGTCTAATCTGAATCTCCATTTTCTACACTCATTCTTCTTTCCGGTAAACTTTCATTTTCTTGGAATTTAAAAAAATCATATTAGAGTTGTCGTCAGGTGCCACTGAATTGAGTATGACTCGTAGAAACTCTTTAAACAATAGACCTAAACCCTATCCTATCCTAAACCCTTGTGCCTATCTGGGTCAATCCCTTTTGTTGGGGCTTTCTTATCTTTCTCTGATTCTCCACCTTTCCAAGCATGATGTCCCTCTTCAAGAAATAACTTCTTCTAGAAATATGCCCAAAGCAATGTGAGGTGAAGCTATATCATCTTTGTCTCCAAGGAGCATTTTGACTGCACGTTCTCCAAGACCTATCTGTTTATTTTTTTGTCAGTCCATGGGATAGTCACTACTTTTCAACATCACAGCTCAAAGGCATCAATTCTTTTGCCATCCTTATTCACTGTCCAGATCTCAGATGCATGGCAAGTGGTTGAAAAGGCCTGAATCAGGAACACCTTAATCTTTAAATTTCTATCATTGATCCTCAGTAATTTAGAAACTCTCAAATATCAGACTTACCAAATGTAATACGTCTCCTGATCTCCTGACTGCTGGTGACAACGATGTTGATTGTGGATCCAAGTAGGATGAAATCATCAACAACTTCAATCTTTTATCTATTAATTATGATGTTGCTTATTGATCCAGTGGTGAAGATTTTTGTCTTATTGATATTGAGATACAATTCATCACAACCTACTCTCAACATGTCCACGTTATTTTCATTTTTGTGGAATGCTGAGGTACAGTGAAAGTAACACTAGACTTGGAAATAAGAATATAGTAGTTTCCTCAATATTTTTCTAGTTTATGGAAATATACACAACACAAATATAGTCTTCCTTTTCTGGTCTTTATATGGGACTATCTGATGAATGTAAAATTGTAGAATGTTAATGATAAAAACATTGTTAAAAATACATAACATTTTTGTAACAAATGATGAAATACTGCCATGTTGGCATGGAGAGCCTTATTCTATGACCTACACTGGTAAACAGAATGTCTATTCCACTAGCAAGTGCCCTTGTCTTTATTATTTTGTGTGGGGAAGAGTTTTTAAAAAAAGAGGAGAGTAGTTAGTTTATATGACAGTTCTAGATAAGAGATTAGAATCTACACTCAGTAAGGAAAAGACAGATGAAATTACAATGGAGTGGAAAGAAATTTATGTAAATATGGCATACACACACACACACACACACACACACACACACACACACACACAGATTGATTTACTTCAAAGAAATGGCTTGTGCAATATTGTAGGATTACAAATTCCAAATAGTGAATCCCCTAGCAGGCTAGGGACTTCTCTGCCCCATGGAATTGCAGGGACTGACTAATTCAAATCAGTAAGGGAGGCAGAATGGACAAATTCAAATCAGTAAGTGAGGCAGCAGGCAAGAGATTTCTTCATGTTTTTATATCACAGAAACTAAAGTTAAACTAAGGATAAGAATACAGCTTCAAAAAGAGCTTGCACAAACATTCATTTATATACTGAGGGTAGAGAGCATACCTAATAAAACTCTTTCAGCGTACTGGTTGATTACATCCTTTTTTAAAAAAAAATTAATTTTATTTTATTAATTTTAATGAACATTTACAAAGATTTTGGATTTCCATTCATTCATTGTTGCACTATTTTCTCTACCCCTCCTAGTTCGTTCCTCTCTTTTTTTCCCCCCTGAAAGTCTGTTTTAATTGTCCCATTGCTACAGTGCTTGTCAAAAACAGTTCTGATTAGTCTCCTTTGTCAGTGTGTCCTTTGCCATTCCCTATCACTCCTCCCTGAGAGAGACTTCACCCTGATTCATAAGTCAAAGAGGATGGTGTATTCTCTTAGCTACTTCCTGCTGAAAAGGGACACTGTAGGTTTCAGGATGAAAATCTTTCACTACTCTAAAGGGCCCCTTTGGCAATAGGAAACATGCAGACTACTGTGGAGATTGATTTTGGAATTTAGATGCACCGTTATCAATTGTGCTTAGCCGTACATATTCATATCCTTGAAGATACATCATGGAACTGTTGCAGCCTAGAAGACACAAATTTAACTGACAGGTTAAAAGTACATGAGTCAAAAATTAAAAGCAATAATATTCCAAGTAGAGGTTCTAATAGTAGCACAAATCAAGTTACAGAGAGAAGGTAGTTTTCTTTTTAATTTAGATTTGCACATGTTTTAGTCCACAACATTTGTACAGACAAGTAATGAGGCTATGTAGTGAGATGAACGTGCACAAACAAGGCCAATGAATTGACCTTGAGTTGGAACCAACCCATTACTGACTTTCAGTGGAATTTTAGAAGCTTTATGACACACAAATTCGTGAAGCGTTCCATATTTTTTGACTGTGATAATCGGGATGGGTGTATCAGAGTGTGATTGGCACAGGACAGAGCAGAGTTTAAGGCTGTTGTACGTAGGGTCGCTATGAGTGACTATTGACTCAACAGCATATAACAACAACAACATATCACATAGGAAGACGTTTTCCATCTTTCTCTTGTGGAGCAGATGGTAAATTCAAAGCACTTGCCTTTGTGGGTTGGTAGCACAACTCCTTACCTACTGAGTCACCAGAGCTCCCTAAGAAGCATATATTGTTGTTTGGTACTGTCAAGTCAACTATGACTCATAGTGATCCTTGGAACAACAGATCTGCATCTTTCCCTGTCCTGCTCCATTCACTGTCTCTGATATGCTTTACCCTTTGATTACGTGTCAATTCATCATTGCTTATCATTTGTCTTTCTGTGACCCTCTACCTTACCCACTGCTATGTCTTTTTCCAAGGACTGGTCACTCCTGATAACACACCCAAAGTGTGTGAGAGATATTTAAATTATGTTACTTCAGACATGTACTAACAAATGCAATAGTGATGAATAGTTATGACTCTAGGAAAAATTAAAAATTCTTGTCATTCAAAACAACATTAAAACACCAAATATCTTAATTCTGCTAATTTCTTGTGCTTTCCAAGCAATTTTAAGTGCTGAGAATCCATGGCTGCCATTATGTTTCTAGTAAAAAGGAAGATTTAAATAGAACAAACAATGCCTGACACAAAATAAATAAAGTAAATCATAAAAAAAAATCAACTCCTATGACAATGCCATAAAACTTGCTTTTAATCTCATTTCTCTTTCTTGTGAAAGAAGGGAGTATCCATTTGGGAAAATTTTTCTTTTTATGTCTCTCTTGCGACCAATTTGACCTTTCTTGCGAAAAACTTACCAAGCCTCAAATGTATCATTTACAATAAATTATAATCCAAAATTCAGTCGGTTTGGAATTATTTTTTTTCACCTTTATTGGTAGCTTTCCTTGGCTTCAATAAAATGCTTTCCTAAAGTCATCAACTGACAGAATTTCTTTTTTAAAATAGTTGCAATGAGAACAAGATAGTGATGGATATAAACAGAACAATTCACTATCATCGAAAATTACTTTTGTCAATGCCTTTAAGTGAAAACACACGTTGATAAAGAGTCATATTTTTCAGTAAAACATATTCTTGCGGCTTAATTTGTTCTACAAGCTCAACTTCTTCCTCCCACTGCTTCTGTCTAAACACAATATTACTTTCTCTCCTTAATTATCTTAACAATAGCACAGTAAATAAACACAATAGCTTAATTGTACTTATTTGTGAGCTATCAGGTTTTAGAGTGGTTCTAAATGATTACCTTTTCCAATTATTTTTGTGAGGATGTTGCTCATAAAAGTAAGATAAAAGCTAGTGGTTTCAGCAGAGAAGTGAAAGGTATATTAAGAAAATATAGAATTGCCTTGTAGGAGTAGAAAGAATCTTAGGAACCAATTGATTCCACCTAACTCCATCAGATCTCATTAATGACTAGCAAAAAATATTCGTTCATTAGAAGATCTCTAAGAACCATAGACTAATGGATGTTGTTGTAAACTATGCATATTCCCTCCCAAATCTAAGGGCTTTGTTTCCCCAGCTTCTAGGAGTCAATATTGGCTACTAAAAAGTCTAAACTGCTGATACTCCAAAAGTTGCCCTTTATAAAATGGTTCTTTTGCAGCTGAAGTTAAACTTCTTCTCTCAGAAACTTCATACAAATTACTGGTTTGTGTAAGTAGAGACTTGCCTCCCTCTTTTCACTTTTGTTGACCTCTGAATGCTCATCTGTGTGGAATTGATGAACGTCTTTGTTATAATTATCTAATAGTTCAACTTCTCTTTTGACTCAGTCTTAATTCTCCAAGGCATTGTTTCCAAGAGTAGTTACTAATAAACACTTTACATACAAAACCCAATTTCAGAGTATTTCTTCTGGGTGATATAAGTGCTGCCACACAGGTGGACCAATTCACTATGAGTCTAATTGTAAACTTTGTTGTCTTCATATTCAAAAGCGTATGAATTATTTAATCAAAGTCGTAGATCAGGAGGAGAAAAAAAAATAAGCTGACAAACTGAAATACTTAATCAATTATTCCTTAGGATTAAACTAAGAATCAAAAAGATTTCTATCAAAAATAACTATACAAAGAATAGTTTCACAACTCAATCAATTACATAAGGAAAGTACTAATTAGCAATCTAATATGTTGTTATTATGTGTCATTGAGTCACTTGCATATCATAGCAGTTCTGCACAAGAGCTCTGAAGCCTGCTCTGTCCTGAGCTAATCTCACTACCTCTGGCACACCTATCCCAACTGCCTAATTACTGTGTCCATCCATCTCATCTGCGGTCTTCTCCTGCACTGTCCCTCCACCTTTCCAAACATGATGTCATTTTCCAAAGATCGTTCTCTCCTAGCAATATGACCAATCTACGTGAGACAGAGCCTAAAAATTCTTGCCTCCATGGAGCAACTTGGTTCCACCCTCCCTAGGACAGACCTGTTTGTTCCCTTGGCAGACCTCAGTATTTGTCCCCAGCACAAAACTCAAAGGCATTGATTCTTCTTTTGTCATTTTTAGTTATTGTCCAGCTCTCTCATACATAACAAAAAAGTTGTGAAGACCATTTTCTGGATCAGACGCATCTAGGTCTCTAGACTGACATTATTGCTCTTCACTATATTTGAGATATCTATGACAATGTATTTTCCTAATGCAATTCATCTTTTGATTTATTGACTGTTGGTGTCAAAAATGTTCATAGTGAAGCCAAGCAAGTTGAAATTATTAATAATCTCAGTCTCTTCTCTATATCATAGTGCTGCCAATTGGCCCAGTGATGAGAACTTCTGAGTTTTTTGTTTTGTGGGGGGTTTCTTTGTTTTGTTTTGTTTTTATGTTGAGCTTCAATTCCCATTAAAGACTATAGTCCTTGTGCAGCAAATACTACAGGTTCTCCTCAGTTTCAGCAAGCAAGGTTGTGTCATCTGAGTTATACAGGTGTTGATGAGTCTTTCTCCTATCCTGATGCCACATTTGTCTTCATAAAGTCCAGCCTCCAAATTATCTGTTCCACATATAGGTAGAAAAAGTATGGAAACAAGACACATGTCCCTGATGTACTCCTTTTCTGATTTTGAACTATGTAAAGTTTCTTTGCTTTGTTCTGGTGACTGCTTCCTGTACCAAGTACATATTTAACATGAGCACAATTAATAAATATTCTGGGATTCCCATTCTTCTCAGATTTAGCCACAGTTGTTGTGATCCATAAAGTTAATGAATAGCCTTTCCATAGTCAATGAAACACAGACAGACATTCCTCTGGTACTCTCTGCTTTTGGCCAAGATCTGTCTGACATAGACAATGATGTCCCTAGTGTCATAACCTCTTCAAAATCCAACTTATATTTCAGGTAGTTTACTGTCAATGTAGTGTTCCAGTAGGTTTTGGATGCTCTGCAGCAAATTTTTGCTTCTGTGTAATATTTTTTTTTATAATTTCCACTTCTTTGAATTTTTTTTTTTTTTGCAATGAGAATAAATATGGATCTTTTCAAGTCAGTTGGCCTGGTTGTTTTCCAGATTTCTTAGTATAACCTGGTGAACATGTCTAGTGTTTGTTAAAATATGTCAATCGGTATTCCATCAATTCCTGGGTCCTTGTTGGTTTTTTTCCAACTCCTGTATAGAAGCTTGAACTTTCTCCTTCATCATCATTGGCTCTTGATAATGTATTGTTTCATTAAATTCTTCTGTGTCAGCAATTCTTTTTTGGTACAGTGACTCTTGATGTAACTCCTTCCATTTCCTTTGATGCTTTGTGTACAATTCAGTGTTCTTTCCCTAGCATCATTAAGGATTACAACTCAAAGCTTGAATTTATTCTTCAGTTTCCTCAGCCTAAAAATTGCCAGGTGAGTTCATCCCTTTGGATTTTCCAGCTACAGCTCTTTGCATATTTCATTTTAATAATTTGCTTTTTCATGTCGAGCAGTTCTTTAAAATCTCTTGTTTAGCTCTTTAGCATCCTGATTTCTTGTCTTTGTTTTGGCTTCTTGGCACTCTAGTGCAATATTTAGAATCTCTTTGAAATCCATCTGAGTTTTTTTTTTCCTTCCTCCTTTGTCTTTGTAATGATCTTTTGCATTCCTCATGGGTAAAATTCTTTATATCCTCCTACATTTCATCTAGTCTTTGCTCTTTAGTGATTAAGGCCTCAGACTTGTTCCTGAGACAGTGTATAAATTCAAGTGGGGTAAACTCAAAGTCAATTTTTGGATCTTGTGGATTTGATTTCATTTTCTTTAATTCCAATTTGAACATGCATATGAGTAGTTGGTGGTCTGTTCTACAATCGACACATAGTCTAGTTGTCACAGCTTATATTGAGCTTCTTCAATGATTTTTTTCCCCCCACAGATGTAATCAATGAAATTCTTGTGTAGACCATCAGATGTGGTCTATGTGTATAGTCATTGTTTTTGTTTCTTATAAAAGGTATTGTTGCTGTTGTTGTTGTTGTTGTTAAGTGCCGTTGAGTCACAGGTGACTCATAGTGACCTTATGAACGAAAGTCATATGGACACCTCCTGTATAACTTTTGTCTTTTCTCCAGGTTCATAGGGTTACCAGAGGCAAGCTATTGTTGGAGACGCACTAACTTGTAAAGCAAGACTAGCCCTGTGCTGTAAGAACAGAAAAATTAACTCCATCTTGGCTAGAACATCTGCTTGGCAATAAACAACTCAAGGAAGCAGGATGTTAATGAATAAGAATGACCAAAGGTCTCAGACCCTTGTTCCTTAGAGCAGACAATAAGGTATTCTGGAAAACATCTTTGTATTGTGCTGAGGTCTGTGAGAGTTAATGTTTGACCAGAGAGTCAACATCTCGGATGGAAAGTGATAATGCCATTGTTACAGCAGATGTGCTACTAAAAACCTATATAGACTTTTTCTGAAAAATAAAAATTGCTATTTGCCAACAGCCGGTAAGCTCTTTGCCTCTTCGTTTAATCCTTGTCCCTTCTCTCAGGAGAACTGTTAGATCAAACGGGGCTGGACTCCATTAATCTGTTGTGGAAGTAGATGCCACTCCTGCTTCCACGCTTGTTTTAATCGGGAGCTTCACGAAACACAGTCCACCATGGGTAACCATTCTATCATTTGACTCATCACTGTCACAGTGTTAGGCTTCACAGCAACCACTAGTTAGTTACCTCTGTACAGCAAGTAGACATACCAGGGTTACACAACCCTTACTCTAATCATATTAGCAATGAATAAATCATAGGCTCTACTGAAACAATTGAAATAATTAAGGATACAAGACAAATGTGGCATACGCTTTGCCATGTTGGAACAGATATTTAATTAACAATTTGTAATGAAGTATAAAATGAAACATAAAAAAAATGAAAGAGAAAAGATGTTTATTCTGTTTTAGAACCCTGTTATAAAAGGAGATATTTTAACTATCTACAAAGATAATAAGGGGTTTAGAAGTAAAAAATGATACAACAGGAGAAGTTCTTGTGGTTAAGTATCTTCTAGTCCAAAATAACACATAGTTGATACCTTAGTGAGTTTTCAGAGGCAGTAAATTATGTGGGAAGAGAGTGCCCATCTTTCCCCCTCTGAGAAGTTGCTGGATTCCAATTTTGTGCCTATAGGAAAAGTTGTTGTTGGATGTGAGGTGATCTGGCTGTGACATCTGTCACCCCGTTGATCGCCAGGGTTCATTCGGCTGATCTGGCTGGGTAGGCGGGTGTCCCCTTCCTCCCTCACTGATCCAATATGCGACCCTCCGGAATCTGAGTGCTCAGTTGAAGAGGACGACCATCCCTGATAGAAGGAAGACCGTCCTTCGGTCAAGGGTATAAGAGTAGCTGTGCTACCCTGCTAGAACCTCCAAACAAGCTCTCAAGGAAAAGTTGTTGTTGTGTGTAATCTACCAGGTGCTTCATGGGAGAAGAATGGGCAATCTCCTTCTGTGTAATTTGTTGATTCTGAAAACATGCTAGAGGTTCAGTTACAGGTTGCTTCTTAGTCTCTGGTCCATAAAAATGATGACATGGTCTTTTAAGAATGAGTTATACAGGACAAAAGGGAGAATTGAAGAGTAGAATTTCAAATTCTCATGGAACTCAGATATTCTGGGGTAATGATGGCTAGTTGAATTCAACAACTATTGATTTGAAAGAATCTTTACACTTTAAATCAAAATTCTTTCCTAAGTTTTTGAAACCCAAATAATAGTTTAGCTTAACTAGAAAAGAATATTTGCCTTGATTATTATTTTATTTAAGCTATAATCTCTATAAGCTCTAAATAGCAACAGCAAATTGGTAGAGTAGATTGAAATCTTAAAAAAAATAAAAATATAAAGACAAAACCACTGATGTTGAGTTAATTTTAACTAAGAGCAACCCTCTAAGACAGAATGAGGTTGTCAGAATTTCTTAGACTGTAAATCTTTATAGAATACAGATGGAATCAAATCAACAACAGCAACTAGAAAGAATAGATAGGAACCTTAGGTGGCAGGGAAGTTATATTAATGGTAATGGAACAATGTAGAAAAGAAAGATGAGAGTGACTGAGCAATTTGAAGAGCAGAATCAATGTCATTGAATTGTACACATAAGAATAATCAGTTTGGAATAGGTTTCTCTGTGTATGCCCTCAACAACAAAATACCATTGAAAAATATCATTTGCTCTAAATTAGTATCCTTTTAGAATTATTGGATAATCTTATTTTTTTATAAAATAATATGGACCCATGTTTCACCAATCATCAAATTTTCCAATGCTTAAGTCAAGTGCTAACTCTTATATACAGATCTCTTCCCATTAAAGTTAATGGAATATAAATTGAAAGATGAAAAAAAAGAGATTATAGAAAAGCTAAAATTTCCAATATCCAATATTGTTGTTGTTATGTGCCGTTGAGTCGCTTGCGACTCATAGTGACCCTATGTACAACAGCCCTAAATTCGGCTCTGTCCTGTGCCAATCACACTGTCTCTGACACTCCCATCCCAATTATCCCAGTCACTGAATCAATCCACCTCATAGAGGGCCTTCCTCT
>NW_006399835.1:6711203-6717150 GCF_000299155.1 Elephantulus edwardii | reverse complement strand
CAATCTCTTCACCATCCATCCTGATGCTGCCAATTGGTCCAGTGGTGAGAATCTTTGTCTTCTTGACATTGAGCCTCAATCCATATTGTAGGCTACAGTCCCTGACACTCTGCAGCAGGCGCTTCAGGTCCTCTTCAGTTTCAGCAAGCAGGGTTGGTGACATATCCAATATAGATTTTATTTTTGTTTCATTCTTCAAGAAGCATGATTGTGTATATTTTAATAGCACCACATTTTAAATAACAATGAAGAAATCTAATGTGTTGCAAGTTGTCGGGGATAGGAGACTGCTTAAAATTGGAAGAAAAAAGAAATCAGAAATATCTAATTTTATATTAAAAAAATTATAAGAATCTCAGTATACTTAGAATCAAACTTCTGAAATTTACTCTAAATCGAACAATGGTATTAAAAACCAGAACAGTTTACCCTAAAATCATTAAATTGTCCATGTTAATACAAAGCCAAGGTGAAAACTCAGGTCATGTATATTCAAAATTTCAATTAGTGTTCTTCTTAATGGGTAAAAAATCCATCATCTTCACTATTTTCCAAAGGAATGAGAATTTTTATTAGCTACTACCCACTTGATTACTTGTTGTCATCAAGTTGATTCCAATGCATAGTGACTCTATGCAATAAAGTAGAGAATGTGGTTTCTAAGACTTTCTTTCATGAAGAAGACTGTAACACTTCTACCTCCAATCATCTGATGATTGTGAACTATCATTTTGGTTAGCAGATGAGTGTTTAACCACTGTGCCAGCAGAACTCCTTTGATTGTGATTACAATCCCTATATGTAGATTGTCTTTCCATTTGAAAAATGGTATTTTTAAAATAATGATCCTGTAACTCATTCAGCCAACATTTCATTAAACCAACATCTGTATCTCAACTAGTGTTGATTTATTCCTAAATTGTGTTTCTTGGAAAATAGTTAAATTCTTCAGAGTATGCTAAGCAGTGGCTCTTTTGTGACCATGTTTATTCCTCCAGTTTTTGCACATACCACTTTAAAAATAACCCACTTTGAGAACTTGGCTAAGATTCTTTTCTTTTTTATTTTATTTATATTTTTTATCAAAATTTTAATGAAAGTTTACAGAGAACTTGGATTTCTATTCATTCATTGTTGCACATTTTCTTCCCTGCCCACCTCCCCCAGTTCAGATTTCTCTTTGAAAAGAAAATTTTATCATTGTTGTACAATTTCCCACCCCTACCCTAGTTCATGTTACTATGTAGTTCTTATTCTGGACTGTTATCAAGCAAATAATAGCTAACATTGCTTTTAAGCCATTCTTTCTCTCATCTATTTCAATGCAGTGTATATTATTATCCCTTCTTTTCTTAGTTTCCCCCAAACCCAATGTCAGTCCTGTTTTATAAAAGTGGCATTATTCAGTATTTGTCCTTTTGTGACTGAGCTATTTCACCCAGCATAATATCCTCCAAGGTCACCTATTTTGTATAATATTTTATAAGCTCCTTGTTTTTCAGTGCTGCCTAGTATTCCATTGTGTGAATATACTACAGCTTCTCTATCCATTCATTTGTTGCTGGGCACTTAGGTTGTTTCCAACTCTTTGCTATTGTGAACAGTGCAACAATAAACATGGGTGTGCATATATCTATTTGAGTGACAGTTCTGGTTTCTTTAGTGTATATTCCCAGTAGTGGAGTTTCTGAGTCAAATGGTATTTCTATTTCCAACATTTTGAGAAAGCATCATAGTGCCTTTCATAGTGGTTGCACCTTTTTACACTCCCACCAACAGTGAATAAGGATTCCAAGTTCTTTATAACCTTAGCAGCATTTGTTGTTTGTTGCTCTGTTGAATTTTGCTATTCTTACTGGGGTGAGATGATTCTTTTCAATAAAGTAGTGTATGGCTCGATTCAACTCAATAATACTCAGTTTTTTAAGACTTCTTCATTCTTATCTGACAACAGTTCAGATTATTCAGAGATATTGAGATAAAATGTTTAAAAGTTCTCTAGTTCCACATTGTAAACTAACAAGTGATGGAGGCATGCGAGGTGACACATAAGACCTCTACTCTCAGCACTCACACAGAAAAGGAAAAGTAAATAATGAAAACAGGCATTATGGATGATCAGGGTCAATTCTTCTGAGTGCCTAAACGCATACAGATTTGTTGAGAATTACAGTATTGGAATATTAATCTCATTGTGAAAAACATGTTAATTATCTGAGCAGTTTGTTATAACAAAAGACAATTAGGAAACACATAGTAAAACTTGGCAGCCAAAATCAATGAAACTGTAATTTAATGTTTGGAGATTATAAATAATTTTTAAAAACTAATACTGAAGAAAAATATTATCATCTGTTGGTTAAGAAAAATTCTGACCTTGACAGTTCTCTCCATTGGAAACATGTAAAAAATTAGAAGTACACAAGATGATCATTTAGCAAGGGATGAAAAGCCCATACCAAAGAATCACATTTATTTATTTTTTTCCTAACACATAAATGGAAAAAAAATCCATTATTACTGTGGATTTTATTGAAAGTTTAGAAAGCCAACTGAATTTCCATCCAATAATTAAAATAAATTTTTAATCTTACCTTTGATTGCAATCTCCTCAATGTATCAATACCTTTTTCATTTGTTCTTTATATTTGTCATTTCAGTTTGCATTCATTATTTCCTTCCTATCATTTTGTGCCTTCTGAACTTTGTCCCTGGGAAAATGCTCTTCTTTGAACTAATATATTTGGTTATTCTAGGGAGTGAATACGTTTCTGTTGTTATTGTTCCCTCAATCTTGAGACTGTTAAAAAGTTAAGGGGTGACTAAAGGCCATAGTTCAGCACCTTCTATCAATCTCTATCAGACTAGTAAGCATGATAATGTTTCTATTTTTATTCCTGTCTTTATTATCAGCCATTGTAGCTAAGCACTGTCTAGGTTTTCTGGTTTTAGGATTTTGGAGACTTAATTGGCCTTTGGTCTAAATGTTTCTATGAGTCGTTGCTGTTCTCTGTTCCAGACATAGAGACAAAATCTGCTAGAGATGACCATTTGCAAGCTTTATAGACACCAGTTGCTGCTACTTACCAAAGTAGGATCTACAATACAGTCTTTGAGGATTATGTTATACCAACTAAATTTTGTTATACTGTTTGATTACAGTCTTGAGATCCTAGGACCAACAACCCATTCCCTTAAAGGATTAAGATATTAATATAATTTTGCCCTTCTGATGCTACATAGATATTTTTTAAATTTTATTTTATTAATTTTTATGAACGTTTACAGAGATTTTGATTTTCCATTCATTTATTCTTGCATTTTTCTCCCTGCCCACCCCTTGCCCCAGTTCGCTCCTCTCTTTAAAAGTAAAAGAATAATTCCTTCATTGGTGTAAAATCCCTCCCCTCCCAGTACACTCCACTGTGCAACCTTCATTCTGGACTCTTGTAATAAAAGTAATACCCAATCATATATCACTTTTTAACTATTCTCTCCCTCATCTCTTTCAATGCAGTATACGTAATTTATCCATTTTTTTCTCAGTCTCATCCCAACCCTGATATCAGTCCTGTTCTACAACAGTGGCACCATGCAGTATTTGTCCTAGATATTTTTACAATATAATCTAATGTGAATATTAAAATTTCATGTGTCAAGCCTACTTATGGCCTTCGGTAAAATCCCTTTTACCAGCACCTATACGCTGATGTTGCTTATCTCTATCTCTATCAACTCATAATTTGTATGATTATTTCACTTTTACTTTCATGGACTGCTACTTCCATAGATTGTGGATCCAAGTAGAATGAAACCCTTGACAATTTCAGTATTTTCTACTTTATGTGATGTTGCTTATTGGTTCTCTGATCTTCATAACCTAATGTTTAAAGTTCTCTTTACCCAAAAGTTGTACCATTTATATATTGGAGGTTGTTGATAGGTCTTCAACCTATTCTGATGCAGTACTTTTTCTATGAAGTCTAACATCCCAAATTATTTAGCATACAGATTGAATAAATATGATGAAAGGTACAACACCGATGCACATTATTCCTGATGGTGGTATCTCCTTATTATGTTAGTTAAAGTACATCTTAGCCTATATAAAAATTCTAAATGAGAATAATCAATTGTTCTGGAAGTTCTACTCTTTTTATCCACACTTGGTTATGAACACTCAGTCAAATGTGAGTTCAATCAGTAAAACATAGAAAAACATCCTCTTGCTATCCTCCACTTTTAGTTAAGATCTTTCTGACATGAGAATGAATACATTTCCTTTCAAATTATTTTCTAAATTTAGTTTGAATTTCTGGAATTTTCCTACCAATGTACTGACAGAACCTTTTTTACATTTATATTAAATATATTTTACTTGCATGTTCTATTAGTGACATTATTTGATAATTTCCAATCTATTAAATCACTTTTCTCTGAAATGTGTGCAGTCGGCCAGTAGCTGCCTTCCAATGTCCTTAGGATACCCAAGTGAATGCTTCCAGAACTAAGTCTGTTGAAACATTTCCAGTGATATTTTTATTAATTCCTTAAGTTTATTTATCAATACTTTTAGTGCAGTTTAGACCGCTTCCTTTAGTACAATTAGTTCTTAATCATATATTACCTCCTGAAATAGTTGAATGTCTACTTTTTTCCTTTACAATGACTTTGCTTTTTCCTTTTCATCTTTTTCTGTTTGTTTTTGTTCTTGTTGTTACTTATTAAATAGCTCAAGAAATTGTTCCACCAGAGCATCTCACAGTATTGTTTCTGCTGCAATGGGCTCAAACATGTTAGAGATGATGAGGATAATACAAGATAGGTCAGAGTTCAAATCTATTGTTCATGGAGTTGTTATGAGTTATACTTAACTTGATAGCACCTAACAAGAAAAAAAATGGTTCCATGTAATTTTTTTTCTGTCCTTAGATTGCTTTTGTATTACTTCTCAAGGTCTAAATATTTCCGTTATTTTCAACTTGAGAAATGCTGAGCATATCCTTTCCATTTTTTAAAAAATGATAGCTCTCTACACAATTAATATTTCATTTTGTCTTCTTCAGTTGTCCTTTGAAAATTTCTGTTCTTTTCTTTTCTGTACTTATTTTAGCTACTTTGTGTTCTATAGCAAATTTAAGTCTCTTTTAACATCAGTTTTTGTTGTTTATTTTTTAAAGTATCTTTTGGCTTCTTCATGTATAATAACTTGATATCATCTCACAAGTCATCTTCACTCATTCATGCTCAACATTCAATTAGTGTTCAAATATTTTATTGACATAAGTCTTTACATTTAGAAGATATGTACTCAGGACCATTGTCTGTCTCTTATAGACTTGTTTCACTATTTTTTTTTTTTTTTAGTTTCTGTCTTGAAATTACATGAGTTGTTATTGTTTTGTTTTGTTCTATTGAGTTGCTTGTGACTCATACTCTAGACATATTAGATCTGAACCTTATCCTATCCTGACCCAATCTCACTGTCTCTGACACACCTCCCCCTATTACCCTAAACACTGTCAATTCATATTATACAGGGTCTTCCACTCCTGTCTGTCCTTCCACCCTTCCAAGCATGATGGCATTCTTCAAGGACTGGTGTGTTCTGGAAACATGTCCAAAGTATGTGACACAAAGCTTCAAAAACCTAGCCTACAAAATGCAACTTTGTTTCTCTATCTCCAAGACAACCTGTTTGTTCTCTTGGCAGTCCATGGTATGTTCAACACTCTTCTCCAACACTACAACTCAAAAGCATCAAATTTTCTTCTGTCATTGTCCAGATCTCTGATACATAGCAGGCAATTGAGAAGATTATGGCCTGAATTAGGTGCACCTTAGTCTCTAGACTAACATCTTTGTTCTTCAGCACTTTGGAGAGATCTCTCCAAACACTTCGAATCTAATTTTTCTTTTGATTTAGTGGCTGCTGGTGCCAAGAGTA
>NW_006399835.1:6703637-6706626 GCF_000299155.1 Elephantulus edwardii | reverse complement strand
CTTCACCAGTGATGTAAATAAATTCTTTTAAAGTTAATTATGGTGATGGATCTGACTTTTTCACTCCGTCAGAAAATCTATTTGATTGATTTTAATGTGCTTTTACATTTTTTCATTTGTATGAGAAGTGTTTAATAAAGATTTCAGACTTTGATCATTTTAAAATCAAATTAGATATATTTTTATGTGTTAGACTGGGTGATAAAATGGTTAACTTTAAAAATTTTGGACCAGGAGTTATTATTATAAATATTAGTGTGGTTCCAAAAGCATTTGATAGAAAAATATAAGGACAATTTTAAATGCTAGTAAACAGGATTTGAAATGTTTGAGGGAGACCACTGATTATTGACAGGATAATTATAGACTAACTACTTACAAGTCATATTAACTTTAGAATTAAATGAGAAACAAAGTGGAACAGGTAGTCTTTTATGATCCACAGTAAACATTATATGGTGACTCACTGAACTTTGGCTTTCCTAAGACTTTGTAAGAAAATCATTGATGCCATAGGTATTTTCATAGTAATACTACATTTGCTCTTGGTGTGAAGACAATACTAGATAAAAATGTTGGTAATTTAGCAGTTCAATAAAATGGTAACAATCTATAAAAATCTTCATTGTTTTTTGTTGTTGTCAAATTCTGAAGGATGCAAATTCTTGTTTAATTTTTAATGTTCTCAATGAAACACATAAAAGTATTAATTACATTAAATTCTAACTCATCAGCATACAACTTTTTAATATGTTTGTAATAATATAGTTGTTGTCAGATGCCATCTAGTCAACTAAGGCTCACATTGACCCTTCTATGAACAATGATTCTGAACCTTGCCTTATCTTGAATCAATCTCACCATCTCTGACACACTTGATACCATTGCCAGTCACTGTGTCATTTTATCCAGGATCTTCCTTTTCTGTGTCGATTCTCTACACTTCCAAGCATCATGTCCTTCTCTATGGACCAATCACTCCTGGCAACATGCCTGAAGTATGTAAGACAGAATTTCAAAATCCTTACCTCCAAGGAGAAAATTTATTTCACCCTCTCCAGGACAGATCTCTTGTTCTCTTGGGAGCTAAAGTTAAATATACTTCTCCAGTACCACTATTCAGAGGGATCTGTTTTTTCTTCTGTCATCCTTGATTCATCATACAGCTCTCAGACGCATAGTAAGCAGTAGAGACTACTACGACCTGCATGTGGTGCACCTTTGCTTGACATTGTTGTTCTTTAGCAGTCTGGAGTGGTGAGTGACAGCAGGCTTTCCCAATTCAATTTGGTGTTTGATTTCTTGTCAGCTGGTGCCAAGAATGTTGATTGTGAGTGGGATAAAATAGTTAAAACGTTATTTTTTTCTCTCTCCATCTACCATGAATGTATTGGTGATTTCTGTAAGGGAAGTGTCTTTCATCTGCTCAGTAAAATGCTTGTCTGTAAGATGTTTTTCTAAACCTAAGCATCCAAATTAAGAAAGACTAGGAAGAAGGCTTATCCATGCACTTCCAAAATATAACAGGCCTTTGAAAACCCTATATACAGTAGATCACACTTAGAGTGGACTGACAGATTTAGCAACTGAGTTTGAACCTTCAAATTTGGAAACACAGAGGAGGAGAAACAGTTGTAAGCAGAATCTAATGATTAGAACGTCAAATGTGAGAAGCATGAATGTAGGAAAACTAGACATTGTTAAGAAATGGAAGACATAACTATTAACATATTAGATATTAGCAAAATGAGATGGACTGGCATGGTACATTTTGAATCAGATGATCATATGATGTACTATGCAAGAGATGGAAAGGTGAAGAAAAATGGGTTTACGTTCATAGTTAAAAAAGCTGTTTCTAGGGGATCTCTGGTGGCCTAGTGGCAAGGAGCTGCAACTACAATCCCAGAGGCGCACGGTTCGAATCCACCAGATGCTCTGCCGGGGAAGGAGGGACAATCTCCTGTACAATTCAGATCTGATTTGACGGTACACTCACACAAAAATAATAAAAAATAAAAAAAGCTGTTTCTAGATCCATCTTGAAATACTGTATGATATCTTTATACCTGGTTTCTTTAGGGTATATTGCCAGTAGTGGAATTATTGAGTCAAATGGGTTTTTTTATTTCCTATTCTTTCAGAAAGTGCTATAGTGCCTTCCATAGTGGTTGCACTATTTTACCCTCTCACCTACAGTGAATAAAGTTTCCAATCTCTCCAGCACCTCACTAACATTTGCTGTTTGCTGCTCTGTTTATCTTTGTTATTGCTACTGGATTAAGATGATATCTCAGTTGTTTTGATTTGCATCTCTCTTCACACTAAAGGTTTTGAAAATTTCTTCATATGTTTGTTTGCCATCTTAATGTTTTCTTTACTGAAGTATCTGTTCATATCCTGTGCCCATTTTGTGACTGAGTTGTTCCAGGAATGGTTTCTTGGACAGAATCCTCTGCAGAGAATTCATTTGCTATAATACTGATTGAAGTAATGAATAAAAGATGAAGAAAATAATATTTTTATGTAAAATATAATTATAGCCTGATAGTTATCTGCCTATTGATTCTAAATTATTTATTCATTCTTCATTATATGGTTGATACTAATGGACAGAATTCTTTAAACATTTCCATTTCATAACAACCACATTGAGTTTGCTTAGTAGAGGACACTGGAGCAACAATACAGGAAGAAAGGTTTCATACAATTACTTTGTGGGTCAGTAGTTCAGTTGAAGTCTAGTGAAGCTCTGCCTCAACTAACATACTATACATTGTAACTTTGTGTACACTTTCTGCCATGAGGATAGCTTTCCATGGAAACCAGAGCCTTCTAAGTTTCCTTCCAGGACAGAGCAATTATTTTTGGGGGTACCATTCTGTTATCTCTGTAAGATTCACATGCCTCCCACTAACTGCTGCTCCCTTGCAGGCCTCTGGTATAGTCAGTAATCATTTTTGGCCCCTACCCTCATGGTCTTTGCAAT
>NW_006399835.1:6685102-6703478 GCF_000299155.1 Elephantulus edwardii | reverse complement strand
CTTGGAGAGGGACATCGTGCTGGGTAGAGTAGAGGGACAGCGCAGGAGGGGAAGACGCTCTATGAGGTGGATTGATTCAGTGACTGGGGTAATCAGGATGGTTGTGTCAGAGGCAATGCAATTGGCACAGGATAGAGCAGCATTTAGGGCTGTTGTATATAGGGTTGTGATGAGTCGCAAATGACTCGACGGCACATAACAAGAAGCAACAACAACAACCCTCTTGTATTTCCGTACTACTAGGTGATGTGATCCAGTAACTCTAATAACCAAAGCTATAACTCTAGTAGTTTTTATCTACTAGCTATTCTGCAGAAGAGAAAAAAAATAATCTCTTCCCTTTAAGATTTGAAGGGTTCAGAAAGTCAATGGAGGATTACTATGAGCAGGAGAACTCCACGGTGGTAAATTTTGAGAAACAAACATATCAGATAACACATTGTTGTTATCAACTTGCGTAACACCTACAGACTAGTCTACAAGTGTTCTCATTGTTATTAGGTAGCAAATCACAAATGCATGTAGTATAGATGGAAGTCTTTAGATCTTAATTATTTAATCTACTTTCCCTACAACATAAGGATGTAAGAAAGAAAACTTAAATTTTATTATTAAAAATAATTTAATCAATAGTTACAAAATTTTGTTATGGTTGTTGTCATGTACCATCAAGTCAACCAAGACACACAGCAACTCTATGAACAGTAAGTATGAACCATGTCCTATCCTATACCACCCTTACAATCTCCGCCAAGCTCACACCCCTACTAAAGTCACTGCGCTAATCCATTTCACTGAGAGTCTTCCTCTCTTTTGCTGCTCTTCTACTTTTCTCAGCATGATGTCTTCTTCAAATGACTCGCCTTTCCTGATAACATGTCCAAAATCTCTAAGATGAAGTTTCATCATGCTTGCCTCTCAGGAGCACACTGACTGCATTTCTCCCAAGATATATGTCTGTTCTTTTGACAGTTTATGGTATACTCAATACTCTTCACCAATTGCACAATTCAAAGACATCGATTCTTCCTCAGTCTTCCTTTCTCATTGTCCAACTCTAAGATATAAATGTAGCAATTAAAATATTTTGTTTGGGATCAGAAGCAACTTTATCTTTAAATTGATATCTTTGTTCTTTAATAATGTTGAGAGGCCTTTGAAAGTAGACTTCTCAAATGTGGTAAGTCTTTCGGTTTCTTGACTGCTGCTATCATGGATGCTGATAGTGAATCCAAGTAAAATGAAATCATTAACAATATCAATTGTTGCTTCATCTAATATGATGAAGATTGATCCTTTCAGTATATGTTCAGGTTTTCTTCATTTTCAGCAAGCAAGGTTATAGCATCTACATAATAAAGATTTTTTATGTCTCTTCTCCAATCCTGATGCAATATTTTTCTTCATATATAGCTTCTTAAATTATTTACTAAGCATAAAATTCAATAGGTATGGAGAAAGGATACCACCATGACACACATCTTTGATAATTTTAAACCATACAATGTTCCATTGTTTGTTCAAACTATTGCAAATCAGTTTATGTGTAGCTTTGGATTGTGGCATTATAAGGCTGATTCTCTTAATGTTTTATGGTAAATGAAAATACAATTTTCTTTAAAAATAACAAAAACAATGATTTCTTCAAGTTTTCAAATTCACCAAGCCTTTACATCCACATTATGGTGTGTGTGTGTGTGTATGTGTGTGTGTGTGTGTGAGAGAGAGAGAGAGAGAGAGAAGCAGAGACAGAGAGAGAACAGAACAAGACAGGAAGAAATTTAAGGGGCCATGTTTGAAAGCATTATGAATTTTCAAATTTCATTATAAATGAGTCATGGAGTAGTTATTAACAAACTGTAAAAAGACCAGAAAATAATTCAAGATTAACAACAAAAGGATTTCTAAATAGCTTTACAGCAAAATATCTGACATTGTACTAAATGAAAAAACAAAAATAATACAAAAGTTCCTATTACTTGCTAAAAATGTAAATATTTTTCAGAAAAAAAGAAAACTTTAACAATAGGAAAAGAAGAGAAAAGTAAATTTTATTTGGTAAAATGGTGATGTAGATAAGCATTTACTTGACCTAAAAAAAAAAGAAAAGAAGAAGAAAAGAGCAATTACAAGTCACTAAAGTGAAACCAGTTCAAGAGATCTACTTACCTCACAATAGTATAGACTCTTCCTGCATAGTCTCTGCCTCAGAAGAAAAAAAACCACAAAACCCTACATATTCATATATCATATATTAGATATCTATTAGAAAATTGTGCTTGGGTGTAGGCTGGTTTAAATAATAGGAGTAATATTTTAATGTTGAAGGACTCTGTAAGACTGTGGTCACTAAACGAAATAAACAAACAAACAAAAGCAGTGGTTCAAATGCATTATCCACTATAGAATAAAGACAAGGCAGCAATATGCTTCTGTACATACTGCTGTTGTTGTGTACCATTGAGTTAGAACTGAGCCATAGCTGACCTTCTGGAGGGTTTTCAGAAGCTGTTAATCCCAAGGGAGGAGACTGCCCATCCTTCTCCTGCAGA
This sequence comes from Elephantulus edwardii, assembly GCF_000299155.1. Classification (NCBI taxonomy): domain Eukaryota; kingdom Metazoa; phylum Chordata; class Mammalia; order Macroscelidea; family Macroscelididae; genus Elephantulus; species Elephantulus edwardii. Next base: position 6,700,926 of record NW_006399835.1, on the reverse strand, counting down.
GCAGCTGGTGACCTTCTTGAACCACATGCCTTCGGGATTGCAGCACAGTGCAACTATTGGGCAGTTTTGCTCTGTCTACAGGAATACTGGTGACATTGTTTACTATATATCAAGTTCCTATCCAAAACGTCAACAGTTTTAATACACTGGGTGCTTTGTGAGAGAAAGATAGCTGGTTTCTTCCTTTACAGATTTTAGCCTTATAAACTCAATGCTGAGTTTCTATGAATTGGAACAATTTTAATGACAGTGAGTGGTTTTACTCTGTCCTAGAGTCACTATGAGTTGGAACAGACTTAGTGGTAATGGGTCTGGTTTGCTTGTTTGAGTTTTAGAGGAAGGAAGAGAATTTAATGTATAAAAAATATTACAGAATTTTATTTTGTAAAAGATTTTGAAATTTGTCCAACAGAACAATTAAAGCAACTACTGAAGTGGAAGAGCAAGATGGGGAAAATGTAAAAAATAAAAGCACAGTCACAAATAACACTGTAAACCCATCCCTCTGTAAGTGAATATTCTGCAAATCAGCAAACAAAAATCTCTAGCTTTGAGTTAAATATACTCCAAAATATACTCATTAAGTATACTCATATTTAATTACACTCATTAAATATACTCCAAAACTTAGATAATGATTGTTTTATAGTTGCTACAAAGTTTTAGATTGTGTGACTACTACACATGAAATAGTTACATTTTATGACTGTTTTGTTTTGTTTTGTTTTATTAATTTCAATGAACATCTACAGAGATTTGGGATTTCCATTCATTCATTGTTGCACTTTTCTCCCTGCCCACCCCACCCCCAGTTTGCTCTTCTCCTTGAAAAGCAAAAGCAAAACCCCTTCATTAGTATACAATCCCCCCGCACCCCCCACTTCACCCTGAGTGTACTCCACGTGGCAACCCTCATTCTGAACTCTTAGGATAATCACAATGCCCTAAAATATATTACTTTTAAACTGTTCTCTCCCTCATCGACTTCAATGTACTATACATAATTTATCCAATTTTTCTCAGTCTCACCCCCTCCCTGATGTCAGCCTCATTCTACAACAGTGGCACCATACAGTATTTGTCCTTTTGTGACTGAGATCTTTTACTCAGCATAATGTTCTCCAGTGTCACCTATTTTGAATAATATTGCATGAGTTCCTTGTTTTTCAATGCAGCATAGTATTCCATTGTGCGAATACACCACAGCTTCTCTAGCCATTCATTTGTTCATGGGCACTCGGGTTGTTTCCAACTCCTTACTATTGTGAACAAAGCTGCTATAAACATGGGTGTGCATATATCTGCTTGTCAGTTATGGTTTCTTTGGGGTATATTCCCAGTAGTTGAATTGCTGGGTTAAATGGTATCTCTATTTGCAACTTTTTGAGAAACCACCATACCACCTTCCACAGTGGATGCACCATTTTACACTCCCACCAACAGTGAATAAGGGTTCCAGTCTCTCCACAATCTTGGCAGCATTTGTTGCTTGCTGATCTGTTAAATTTTGTTATTCTGACTGGGATGAGATGATATCTCATAGTTGTCTTGATTTGCATCTCTCTTAGAGCTAGGGATTTTGAACATTTCTTCATATGCTTGTTGGCATGGCTGTTTTAAGTATAATGTTAAGTATTTTACAAATAGAAGATGCTCTGTTTCTTCATTCTGTGTACTTGGCCTTTGTTTCAGTTTTTTTAGGCATCACAGACAGTAAACTTTCTGATATAATTTTTAAAGCCAGACAAATTTAGGAAACATATTTGGAATTTTGATAAATTTAATAGAGAAAATTGCCTTGATGTTGATAGCTTGCATAGCATTGGCCTTTGAACAAATTATATGCAATTATGCCACAGTGAGCACCCATTAAGCTTGGAATTATTATTCTGTATACAAACAATTAGAATTTTACTTTCATTCTTAATGTCAGAAAGGGGTTCATCCAGCCTAATAATTTATTTGAATTACTTCGTTAATGTACTAAATTTAAAACTAAAATTATTGCCCTACTCCAGAAAACACAGTCAATTTCACTATTAAAAATAATATTAAAATCTGTAGTTAAAGCAACATGTAAATTACTAATACAAGAATTTTGAAATATTTTGAAGCTGAAATAATTTTATTATTAAAAATATCAATGTGTAATGTAAATCCTGAAAGACAAGATAAAAAAAGAAGTCAAAAATGAAAGTATTTATCAATATTTATGAAAATTATTGGATAGGGATAGCAGGTTATAAGTGATTTTTTCCCTAATTTTTCATTTATTAAATGATAATTTGTTTTCCATCATTGAAATCAACAAAAAGGTTGACCGTTTTTATCCACTAGCCACTGCAAGGTAAAAAAATGGGCACCTCCTCCTATAAAAATTCAGTCTTGGAAAAACTATGGACTGTGCTTTGAGTTGAAATCCGTTTGACAATTGGGTGATTTGACCTAAGGAACAAACAACTATTTCTTAAAAGATGTGAACCCTGAGTGCTTTCTTTAAATTTTTAATTTTACTGGTTTATTTGGAAGTTTTACTTGGAAGCAGAAGTGGCATCCACTTCCATAAATAGCTTGCCTCTGGAAACCCTATGAACCTGGAGAAAGGAGGAAAGTCACGCAAGTGTTGAGGACTTTCGTTCAAAGGGTCGCTCGCTATGAGTCGCCTACAATTCGACAGCACTTAACTACAATGACACTGGTTTATTTACAAACTTTGTATACATTGTTTTTAACATCAGATCGGTCCCATTTCCTTCACCCACCAACCCCCATCAAATTGTGTGACCCTATGATTATGGATCCTATAAAAGGAAATACTTGACAACTTCAATATTTTCTCCATCTTTCATGATGTTAGCTGTTGGTCCACTGGTGAGAATTTTGTTTTCTTGGTGTTGAGATGTAATCCATATTGAATGCTATGGTCTTTGATCTTCTGCAGCAAACGTTTCAAGTCTTCATTTCCAGCAAGCAAGGTTGTATCACCTGCATAATGCAGGCTATTGAGGAGTCCTCTTCTATTCCTGAGGCCACCTTCTTCTTCATATAGTCTAGTTTCTTCAATCATTTGCTCAACATATAAAATGAAATTTTCATGTACATCTTTCCTGTTATTAAACCATGAAATATTCCCTTATTCTCTTTGAACAACTTCTTCTTGTTTTATGTGCTGGTTTATCATGAGCACAATTAAATGTATTGGATTTTCCACTCTTCTCAATGTTACCCATGATTTCTTATGTCTTTGTGTAACGTATTAAACAAAAGTAAATATCTTTTTGATGTTTTCTGCTTTCAGCCAGGATTCATCTGTCAAAAGCAAAGATAACTCTCATTTCATGTCCTCATTTGAATTTAGCTTTAATTCATAAATTTCTTAAAATTTTGAATTTCTATCATGATAGATGGCTTAAGGATTGAATCTATCAAAGGCTTCATCTTATTTGGATTCACAATCACTATGCTCTGTACCAGCAGTCAGGAGATCAGGAGACGTATCACACTGAGAAAGCCTGTGGTCAGGTACCTCTCTGAATTATTGAGGAGTTTGAGTCAATTTGAGGACAAAGGCAGGTCTTATTCAGTTCATGGTCATTTCAGTCCCTTGTTATGCATCTTAGAGCTGGACAATGAAAAAAGATGGCAGAGGAAAAAATGATGCTTTTGAATTGTGGTGTTAAAGAGTGCTAAAGATTCAATTGACTGCCCAAAGAACAAAAAGATACATCTTGGAGAGGTGCAGCCAGAGTGTCCTTAGAGGCAAAGGTGATAAATCTTCATCTCCCATACTTTGGGCATGTTGTTAGAATTTCTTCCTTGGAGCGTGACATAATGCTTGGAAATATGGAGGAGTGAAAGAAAGTAAAAAAGAAAAGAAGACCTTCAAGCAGGTGGTTTGACAGTCTGCAGCAGTGGTCTTGAGTGTGTCAGAAATTGTGAGGATGGTACAGGGTAGGACTCAATTAGAGGCCAGCAAATAGCAACGGTGGCATAGCTTTAAGAATCACAACAACATGCAAGCCACCACAGTACAGTAGACTGACAGATGAGGGTAAAATTTTGGTTATCTAGAAAGAGGGAGACTTAACAAAATTGATTGAAATGGTGACTCTAAAAACGTGTTCCACAACATCAAAGTTCATGAAAGACACAGGGTAAGACAAGGTTCAGGTAGCTGTGAGTAATAGTTGACTCAATGGTACTTAACAACAACTCAACAGTGTGACTAACAAAATCACTACAAGTGGCAGACTTTAACAAGAAGAAATTCTTTTTTCTTACTGTTTAAGTGGATGTTGTTGTTGTTGTTGTTATGTGCCATCGAGTCGCTTGCGACTCATAGCGACTCTATGTACAACAGCTCGAAACTCTGCTCTGCCCTGTGCCAATCTCATTGTCTCTGACACACTCATCCCGATTGCCCCAGTCACCGAATCAATCCATCTCCCAGAAGGCCTTCCTCTCCTGCGCGTGCCCTCCACCCTCCCAAGCATGATGTCCTTCTCCAAGGACTGGTCCCTCTTTACAACATCACCAAAGTATGTCAGACGAAGTTTCAGAATCCTTGCCTCCAAGGAGCAGTAAGGTTTAACCCTCTCCAGGATGAATCTGTTTGTTTTCTTAGCAGTCCATGGTACCCTCAGCACTCTTCTCCAACACCAAAGCTCGAAGCCCAAATTCAGTTTGTTGACTGCAAAGTTAGTCTTTCAGTTCAAGTCTAGAGGTAGGTTTTTTACAGCTTCCACAGGATTAGCATTACTTAAAGCAGCAACAGAGGAGAGAGTGCCAACAAACATCACATACTGAAAAAAAAATTTAAAGAATAATTTATATATTAACTAATCTGATAACATAGCATATTACATGCTGTACTACTAACAGAATTGTCAATGGTTAATATCTACCAGTCAATCTGTGGGAGAAATTAGGCACTCTCCCATAATGATTTTTAGCTTCAGAAATCAAATTGCCATGAATTAGAATTATCCTGATGGCTGTGAGTTGTTTTTCATTTGATAACACCTTAGATATGGTGAGACTTCACAAGACTTTAGAAAATAGGTTGAGAAAGGTGGTAAAAAGTATAGCATGTTTTGTCAAAGGATTTTATCTTAATTTTATCTTTCAGGTTGTGGTAAAATGTGATATTTATTTGTTTTCCAAATTTAAATAGTTCAATTAATTAAAATTATGTAATAGTCTGTAAGCAATTTATTTAACCATAATGTAGTTAATGTGGAAATTTCTGTGCTGACAATTATGTGGTTTTGTCCCCACCGGGGTTGTTTTCCTACTGTTTTGGAGGAAAAAGAATCACTTTATCCTCTCTTAATTTATTCTTGATCTCCCTTTACTTCTGTTCAAGGTATGTTGAAGTTAAATTTAATGGAGAACAATCATCCAGTGAATAGGTGAAGTTTTTATATTTGCATCACATATGTCTCTCTTTCAGATACTAAGAGCTTGATAAAAGTGCTTTTGTTTCTTGCATCAATTCATTACTCACAATTCTAATGTATCATTCTACTTCCTAACAAGGCATTTGATTTTTCTCAGATTTTCCCCTCCCTTTTTTTTTATATCAGCCCCATTTTATTATAACACCTTCCTTTATTGTTATAGATTTGAATCTCTGATACCTTCTTATATTTTAGGAAAAAGAGAGTGGGAGGTCAAATAGAGCTAGTTATAAAATAAATGGTCCCCTTGCATTTGTTGTCTTAGCAGATTGAAGGTTTCTTATTTTGTTCGTGCCCTTAGTTTGGTGTTTCCCAGGGGAAGGAGTGGCTGCCTCCTTGCTGAAGAGAACATTCCCTGGGCTTGGCCTGAGGTGAGAGGAGTTGTTCAGGAACTCTCTGTTTACTTTATTATTTTAAAAAGCGCACAGCAAACAGAGAACATCATATATAAACTATGCATTTTTAAAAAAAGAGTACTAACCATAAAAGAAAAGGAAGGAAGAGATGAACATAAGAGTAACAATGAATGCAATGTGGTTTTGGAAGAGATTACTATAGTCTAACACATTTATATCTAATGAAATATACTTGAGTAAAAAGATCCCTTTGTTTTTTGAGGAGATAAGTGCTTTTCATCTTTGAGTTATGAGTAATAAATACGACTTCTGAAAGTGCTGAACTCTACAGTCTGGATAATGTAAATTCCACATATAAGATTTCATACCACACACACACACACACACACACACACACACACACTCCAATCTTTCAAAAACATGCGACTAGCAACTGAGAACATAAATAATCTAACTTCAAAAGTAAATTCCTTCTTTCCCTGGACATCATTATTAATAATTGAAACTATGCAGCTCCCCTGTGGATGTTATGATAACTTGCTTGGAAAGTGCAAGTGAAATAAATGTGTACATACTACAGCAAAGTGGAGATGACTGAGAATAGGCATTAAATGGATGATTGATATCATCAGAAGCCAAAGCTTGTGTGCCCACTTCTAAGAGGTAAAGAACAATAAACACTGGTATAAACAAGAAAAGCTTCCCTCGCTGCACTCGTGAAGTGACTGAAAAAAATGTTTTGGAAAGACAGATGGTTTAACTTTATCTGTCTCTTAGAAGACACATAGTTCAAGGATCCACTGACTTGGTAAAATTACAGGGATAATATTTTTTCAAGAACAGATTGCACTTGAACAAAGTAACTGGCACAAGTAAACCCTAAAGGAGGTATGTAGCTTTTTTTTCTTGAACAGAAATGTTTACATGTGGTCACTGTGTGGAAACACACTCTTATATTTTAATTTCTTTTAACTTCTCAGAAATGTCCCAGGATACACATCAAGTACTGGATCTTGTTTCTTTCATGCTGGGTTTATTTGGTACAAAGTGAACTATTTTCGACACCTCAATGTGGGTGGTGGTTAAGAGTGACGTATTACATAATATTTTTAGAATTAGAAAGAAAATATGTTTTAAGTTTTAGCGTAAAAAAAACCCCAACTATCCGTACACTTTATGAAATGTTACATAAAGAATAGAGTAGGGTGCATATATACTATAAGAAGAAAGGAAAACTACCCTCTTCAGTGAATAAAATTCATCACCCTGGGTTTGTAACTGATGCTTTATTGGCTTTCCGATGCTGTAGGTTGCAACAGAGGGGATTGTCCATTTTTCTGCCTAGGAGACAATGGTGAATATATGCTACCTTTGCAATAGAAGCACAACTTCATAGGGACTACGGCACTGGTCATAAAGAATATATGCACAGTTGCATGAGTCACCAGTTTCTTTCCCTCAACAACTTAACTATGAGCCTTGATATACAGTGGTTAAGTGCTTGTTATTAACTGAATTTTTGGTGGTTCAAGCAAATGCAGTAGTTCCAAATTAGAAAAAAAAAATCATGCAATCATTTCTTATTAAGGTGAGAGTCCAGAAAATCTCACTTGGCAGTTTTGTTCACATTTTGTCATTTTAAGTTGAAATTAACTCACTAGATCCTAACAGCAACAAACACATATCTGCTTCTGGATGTTTTAGGCCTACTGTTGTACAGTCCTGCAACAATGGGCTTAAACTCAGCAGATATTGGGAGGAAGACATAGGACCCATGAAAGGATCATTCTATTATACAGAGTCCTTCTGAGTCAGAGCCAACTCAGTATACCCTGACAATAATAAGAAGCTATTAAATCTGTTGTCTAAATTAACATTGTATCCTGACAATAATAATGGAATAGAACTGGATCTATTTGTTAAAGGTGTAAGTACATTTCATTTTAATTTTTTTACATTTGCATAAATATTGTTGCTGTTAAATACAATTAAATAAACTACAACTCATAGCAACTCTATGCACAAAACAAAGAAACTCTGTGTAATCCTGTGCAATTCTCAAACTCTTTACTGGACTTAAGCCCTTCATTGCAGTCATTGTGTCAATATATTTCATTGAGTTTCTTCTTCTCTTTGGCTGATTCTCCACTATTCCAAGCATGCTGTCTTTCTCCATGGATTGGAGACTCCTGACAATATTTTAAGGAATGCGAGATGAAGTCTCAATATCTTCCCTTCCAAGGAACATTTTGGCATACATATTTCCCAAGATAGATTGTTTGTTCTTTTGGCAGTTCATGGTATAGTCAATATTCCTTGCCAACACATCTCAAAACCATTATTCCTGTTCAGTCTTTCTTGCTCATAATACAACTTTCACATGCATGTGAAACAGTAAAATATGTCATGGCTTGGGTCAGGCATATTTTAATTTTGAAACTAATAACCCTGACTTGAATTCCTCAACATAGTATATTTTTATTTGACTGCTGTCTCCTTGGGTTTTTATTATAGTTGTTGTTTGTTGTTACGTGCCGTCGAGTCACCTGTGACTCATAGTGACCCTATGTACAACAGCCCTAAACTCTGCCCTATCATGTACCAATCTCACCATTTCTGACACACCTACCCACATTACCCAGTCACTGAGTCAGTCCATCTCATCGAGGCTCTTCCTCTCCTGCGCTGTCCCTCCACCATCCCAAGCATGACATCCTTCTCCAAGTAATGGTACCTCCTTGCAACATGTCCAAAGTATGTCAGAAAAAAGCTTCAGAATCCTTGCCCCCAAGGAGCAGCCTGGCTTCATCCTCTCTAGGACAAACATGTTTGTATTCATAGCAGTCCATGGTATATTCAGTACTCTTCTCCAACACCACAGCTCAAAGGCATTAATTCTCCCTCTAGTATCCCTAGTCATTGTCCAGCTCTCTGATGCATAGCAAGTGATTGCAAAGACCATGGCATGTATCAGGCACACCTTAGTCTCTAGACTGATATCCTTGCACTTCAGCACTTTAGAGAGGTCTCTAACTATAGACTTTCCCATCCCAATAGTTCTTTTAATTTCCTGGTTGCTAGTGCCAAGAGTGCTGATTGTGGATCCAAGGAAACAAAAACTGTGAATAATCTCAATCTCTCACCATCCATTATGATGCTGCTAATTGTCCCAGTGATGAGAATCTTTGTTTTCTTGATATTGAGTCTCAATCCATACTGAAGACTGCAGTCCCTGACCTTCCACAGCAAGTGCTTCAGGTCCTCCTCAGATGCAGCAAGCAAAATATTGAGTGATCCTGCCAAGTGTTAAAAGAAGATGGAAAGAGCATACAGTTATTATACCAAAAAGAACTGGCTGACACTTAAGAATTTAATGAAACAACATAAAAGCAAAAGCCTATGGTGATGAAGGAAGACGTTTAGACTGTTTTGAAAGAATTGGCTAAGAATAAGGCCCCCCAAATCGATGGTATACTAATTGACATATTTCAGCTAATAGATGCTGCCCTGGATGGGCTGACCAAGTTGTGCCAAGAACTCTGGAGAACAACCACTTGGTTAACTGCCTGGAAGAGATATATATTTGTTCCCTTTCCTTAAAAAGATGATCCCACCGAGTGTGGAAATTATTGGAAAATATCATTAATATCACAGGCAAGCAAGATTTTGCTGAAGATTATCCAAAACCGACTGGAACAGCACATCAGCAGAGAGCTAGTAGAAGTGCAGGTGGGTATAGACAGGGCCATGGTACTAGGGATATTGTAGCTAATGTTAGATGAATTTTGGCTGAAAGCAAGGAGTACCGAAGAATGTCTATCTTTGTTTCAATGATTACGCAAATGCATTTGACTATGTGGATCACAACAAACTGTGGCTAACTCTGAGAAGAATGGGAATCCCAGAACACTTGATTTTGCTACTCCAAAACCTTTACTTGGACCAGGAGGCAGTCGTCAGAACAGAGCAAGGAAACACTGCATGGTTCAAAATTGGGAAGGGTGAACACCACGGCTGTATCCTGTCTCCATACCTTTTCAATCTTAATGCAGAACAGGTTATCCGGGAGGCTGGGCTCTATGAGAAGAAATACGGCATCAGGATTGGAGGAAGAATCATCAGCAATCTGCATTATGCAAATGACACAACCCTGCTTGCTGAAACTTTGATTGCAGAGCCAAGCAAAATTAATACTTGATAAATTCAATCTTTCCTTGATACTGATGTTGCCCGTTGGTCCAGTTTTAAGGAGTTTGTTTGTTTTCTTTATGTTTAGGTGTATCTATGCTAAAAGTTATAGTCTTTGCTCTTCATCACTCTCAGCAAGCAAAGTTTAGTCATCTACATATCATAAATTATTGATGAGTCTTTTTCAGTCATTATGCCCCACTCCCCTCTAAATAATCTAGTAGCTTTGATTATTTTTTCAGTGTACAGATTAAAGAGGTGTGGCAAAAGATAGCCTTGTTACACATCATTCCTGATTTTTCTTTTTTTTTGTTTTGCTTTTTTAAATTTTATTTTATTAATTTTAATAAACATTTACAGAGATTTTGGATTTCCATTCATTCATTATTGCAGTTTTCTCCCTGCCCAGCCCTCCCCTCCCCACCCCCAGTTTGTTACTCTCTTTGAAAAGCAAAAGAAAAATTCCTCTATGGTATAAATGTTGTCTCTTTTGCTCTGTTAAAACAATTGTTCTTGGTCAGTGTACAGGGCCTGCATGAACACAATTAAGTATTTTGGTTACTCAATCTTTCTACTGTGGGGAGCTCTGGTGGCCTAGTGGCAAGGAGCTGCAACTACAATCCCATAGGCGCATGGTTCGAATCCACCAGATGCTCTGCCGGGGAGGGAGGGGCAGTCTCCTCCTGTACCAGTCAGATCTGATTTGACGGTACACTCACACAAAAATAATAAAATAAAATATAATAAAATCTTTCCAGTGTTATCCATAATTTGCTAAGATTCTGTCAATTCCTGCAGGTTTAATTTTTGCTAATGCCTTCAAAATAGTGTAGACTTCTTTATTCATTATCATTGGTTGTTGATCATATGTTACTTTCTTCAGTAATTCACTTTAAAATTCTTTTTGGCACAGCGACTCTGCTTATTCTTTTCATCTTCTTTTGATATCCTTCTGCATCATGCAATGTCTGCCCACAGAATATTTCAGCATTGCAACTTGAGATTTAATTTTTTACTAATTTGAGAAATAGTAAGCATGATATTATTCTTTGGCTTTGTAACTCATGTAACATAGCATATTACATCATTATATTTTGATTTTTTTTGTGGGCTGCAGTTTGAAATCTGCTCAGCTCTGTTATTTTTGGTAAACATCCACAATGTCTTCATATTTGCCTTTGTAGTTAGAGTATAAATTTGAATATTGACATATACAAGCTATCTTTACAGACCAATGACTATTTAAAATCTTATCACTGACATAATTTTTTTCAAAATGGACCTTGAAATGTTCATTATAGTAAGTATTTGTGTCCCATGTTCTTTATAATGAATACTGCTCTATTTCTTGTCAATTTTGTATTTCTGCTATAGCAGGTTACATGATCGACTAATTCAAAATAGTCAATACTAGTTCATTTCAGTTTCTAAGATAGTGAAATTTAAGAATTTTGTTTTGACTACTTGCAATTATTCTAGATTTGTACTTAATAAATTACACATTTCAATTTTTAAGGGATATTTGTAGTTGTTTCTCCTCATTGATTCATGTCATACCAGCAAATTAAGATTCTTCATGGGTTAAAAACTTTACTCCATCTATGTCAGTTAGATAGACTTTACTTTGAGAAAATATCTCTTCCTCCATTATGTTACCTTGGAAGCCTAAGTTCCTGAAACTAAATTAGACAATGTATACTTGGTATTTGAGCTGTGGTGCTGGAGAAGAGTGGACTGCTAGGAAAACAAACAGATTCATCCTGGAAAGGGTTAAACCAAGTGGATCCTTGGAGGCAAGGATTCTGAGGCTCCATCTAACATACTTTGGACATGTTGTAAGGAGAGACCGGTCCTTGGAGAGGGACATCATGCTTGGGAGAGTGGAGGGACAGCGCAAGAGGGGAAGACCCTCTATGAGGTGGATTGATTCAGTGACTGGGGTAATTGGTATGGGAATGTTAGAGACAGTGCGATCAGCACTGGACAGAGCAGAGTTTAGGGCTGTTGTACATAGGGTCGCTATGAGTCACAAGCAACTCGATGGCACATAACAACACAGCATACTGGTATTTGTAGAATTTTTAATAGCCCAATATTTGAGAAGGGGATGGCCAGCGTTGTTTCCTAGTTTGTCTTAGTCTGGATATGTCACTGAAACTTGTCTATGACTCTGCTTGTATTTGAAATATCAGTGGCATAGCTTCTAGCATCATAACAGCAACGAAGCCATCACATTACAACAGACTGATAGATGAGTGTTGGAGTACATCCATGCAATGAACAATTAATACAATTGTTAAAATACAATACAATTGTAAATACAATTGTAAAAGTAATACAACTAATGTACAAAAATAAAATAGCATCACGTTACAAGACTCAGAAGAACCTTCAATGAATTTGCTAAGTAACTGAACTCAAACTGAAATATGTTTTAATTTACCTGACTCTTTCAAAAATAAATCAAAACTTTATAGAAGTTAACATGTACCTTGTGTGATAACATTGAACAGATGAAGCACAAGGGATGTTTTAAGATAGACTATTTAATTATGATTGTGATAGTTTAGAAATTTTTTAAATATGATACTATCCTAGTAGATTCTTGTCACTATGCATTTGCCAAATTAATAGAATTTTACATTATAAAATTGAGAAAAATGTACACATCTGAAAACTTAATTTAGGGCATAGAAAACATACATGTCAAAGTAGTCTAATTGTACTCTAAATGTGAGAAACAACATCATTGATTAATATTTGGGCACAAGATATCTGAGTACTATTGGCAATTAATAGAATCTGTAAGATTAAATAAAAAGCTATTTGTTGAATGTACCATGGACTGCTAGGAGAACAAACAGGATTGTCCTGGAGAGGGTGAAGATGGAATGCTCCTTGGAGTCAAGGATTCTGAAGCTTCGTCTGACATACTTTGGGCATGTTGCAAGGACGGACTGGTCCTTGGAGAGGGACATCATGTTTGGGAGAGTGGAGGGGCGGCGCAAGAAAGGAAGACCCTCGATGAGATGGATCTATTCTGTGGGGTGGTGGGAATGAGTGTGTCAGAGACAGCGAGGTTGGCACAGAAAAGAGCAGCATTTAGGGCTCAGATTTTTTCAGTGAATACAAGCTGACAGTAAGCGTCTCAGAGACAGAAAACCTGAGAGGCCTAGAAAAAAGTGCAGTCCTGGGCAGTTCTGTTGTCCCTGGTTTCACTGTGCACCTGAAAGAAACTCTTTACTACTTCCAAGCTTAATAGAAGTACATTTGAATAACTTATATGGCTTTTCAAAATTAAAACGCTTAGTTAATATTATGGATATGTTTTGATATGTAGAAAAGGATTTCTAGAAAATAATAAAATCATAAAACTATTTTTGATGCCTTAAATCTGAAAGTTTATTCCAACAGCTCAATCAATAGACAAGGAGCATAACCATGACTTCCATTTTCACAAAAACTTAATTCTTTGAACTTGAGTCTGTCGTTTTCTAATGTTCTTATTTCAAAAGACTTCTTTCAATTTGAGGGATGAAGTGAAAAATAAATGTACGTATTATTTGGAGCTCAGATAGAAAAATTGCTTCAAAATTATTGTGCTCTTGAAAAGGCTAATAAAGTTAAAATAAGTAGTCATCACTGGCAAGAGGACAGAATTGAGAGTTGTAAAAAAAAAAAACAACCCTTAATTTTCCTAAAAAAAAAAACCCTAAAAAAATAGGGGAACATATTACCAAATTACTGAACTATTTTATTCTGGACTTCAATTATTTGCAGCAATTAAGTTCCATGATAGTTTAATGCCTCTACCCTGTCTATACAGAAAAAGAAAAGAGAAAGTTAGAGATATGATCCTTAAAATAAAGGTCTGATGGCCTAGTTGGTCTAGGATTACACTGCCAGCCTGAAAACAAACAGTTCAAATCTACCAACTGCTCCTCCAAGTGGAGGGAACACAGACAACCTCCCTTCAAGCAGTATATTGTTGCTTTTGTAATGTGCCATTGAGTTGCCTGCAACTCACAGTGACCCTATGCACAATAGCACTGAACGTTGTGCTATCTTGAGTCAGTTTCACTGTCTCTGACAAATCCACTCCCATTACTCCAGTTACCATGTCAATCCATCTCATCTGGGATCTTCCTCTCCTGCACTGTCCGTCCACCCTTGCATGTGCCATGTCCTTTTCCAGGGACTGGTCTTTCCTGGCCATATACCCAAAGTATGGGAGACAGAGTTTCAAAATCTTTACCTCCAAGGAACAGCCTGGTTTCACTCTCTCCAAGGTAAACATATGTATTCTCTTGGCAGACCATGGTATGTTCAGTATTCTTCTTATCACAACTCAAAAACATAAGTTCTTCTGTCAAATTGAGCCATTGTCCAACATCTAATGCATAGCAAGTAGTTGTGAAGACCGTGGCCTGAACTGGATGTACCTTAGTATCTAGACTGACACCCTTACTCTTTTGCACTTTGAAGAGGTCCCTGACATTAGCTTTCCTGAGAGTACTTTGTCTTTTGATTTTTTGTCTGCTGTTGCCAAGAGTATTGATTCTGGATCCATTGGTGGCTCAGCTATGAGTCAGTTTTGACTTAATGATAACGGAAGAGTTATAATATGGTGTCCTTTTGATTTCTATCTCAGCATTGTTAAGATGAAATTACATACACCCACATATACACTCATGATTTTGTATGTGAAGTCACATGTTTGTGTGTGTATGTGACAGAAATAGAGATTCAGTAAGAAGAGTCCAGATTGTGAGAAGACTACTCCAAGAGTTATCTCTCTGTTACTTACTTAGGCATAAGAATTTGTATATTACAGCTTAAATAATATATATTTGTTAATTCACTTGTTATTGCTACTATCAAAAGGAAATAGGGAGTCTTTAATACAACTAAAAAAAAAAGAAAGATGTGCTAAACTGATAGATAATCACTGACGTTAGCTTACTTAATAAGTGACAGCTTCTGGGAATATTTTTATAATCAGATACATGCAGAGATGACAATGTCTTAAAAAGATGAAATGGTATTTATCATTTCATTTCTCATTGGAAAAATTTCATTGGAAAAATTCAAAAGTATCTAAAAAACTTCTCTCTGTCAATACGGTGAAAGTTACAAAGATAGCAGTGACCTTTGGTAGATGAGTAGCTGCATGGATCACAGCACAACATTTTTTACTGCTTAATTTAGCAAGATTTCAAGGATTGAGTGAAGTTGCTGATTTATTTGTTATTTTTATTCTAAATAAAAAATATAAAATAGAAAAAGTCTACATACTGCAAAAATGTCATAATGTAAATGAAAAATTGAAAGAACTTATCAAATTATTACTAATGCAATTGCAACCTTGTGATCACAACTTTGTACTGGCATTCCAGAATTATGAGCAAGTGAGTCCTGTGATTTTAAGAATGTGTAGGTGATTCAAACCAGGCACATATGGTTCTTATTCATCCTTACTTTAATGCAAAAAAAGGCTAGAAAATTTTCTAATGATTTAGAAGTTGCATATACATAAAAGTAACAGTGATTATGGCAGGGTTTGGCACAAAGCATTCAATGTGATGGTTGTTGGTGTTGTATTTGTTGTTGTTTTGTGCTGTTGAGTTACCTGACACTCATAGCAACCGTATGTACAACAACCCTAAACCTTGCTCTATCCTATGCTAATATTGTCTCGAACACACCTACTCCCATTACCCCAGTCTCTGAAGCAATCCAATTCATGGAGGATCTTCCTCTCCTGCACTGTCCCTCCACCCTCCCAAGCATGACGTCCCTCTCCAAGGACTGATCACAATAG
>NW_006399835.1:6681359-6683186 GCF_000299155.1 Elephantulus edwardii | reverse complement strand
CATAGCAAGTAACTATGAAGACTATAGCCTGGATCAGGCGCACCTAAGTCTCCAGCCTGATGTTGTGATTGTATACTGCATAGTATTCCACTATGTGAATGTACCAAAATTTCTCAGTCCATTCAATTGTGGTTAGATATATGGACTGTTTTTCCATAGAAACATATTATGTCATAGGAATATAGTTCTATATAGGAATAGGGACATATTCTTTTATGTTCTTATGATGGTGAATAATGCTGCTATGAACATTGCTGTACAAATCTCTGTTGTGCCTCTGTTCTCATTTTCTTGTGGTATATTTCAAGCAGTGCAATAGCTGAGTCATAGAATTTCTATGTTTAACTTTTTGAGAAAATGCCAAACTGCCTTCTAGAATGGTTGGACCATTTTACAATCTCACCAACAATGTGTAAGAATTGCTATCTTTCTTGCCACCTTCTCTCCAGCATTTATGACTTGCTGTCCTGTTCAACTCTTTGTCACTGCTACTGATATGAGATGGTATTTCATTGTGGTTTAGATTTGCATCTCTCTTATTGCCAGTGATTTTAAGCATTACTTCATGTGTCTATTGGCCATCTGAGTATCTTCCTCTGTAAAAGATCTTTCCGTATCTGTTATACACTTTGTAATTGTGTTATCAGTCTTTTTCTAGTGGAGGCCCTGTCAGATTCTGCAATGTTTTAATATGAGATCCTTGTCCAAAATGGTATTGCGAAAATGTTTTTTTCCCCAGACAGTAAGTTTTCTTTCACTCTGTTGGAAAATGTTTTTTGATGCACACAAGGATTTCATCTTTAGAAGGTCCCACTCATAAATATTATCCTTTCCAGATTGTGCATTTCTGGTTGTATTTGGCAGTCTTTGTATACCATAGACTAGGCCATCTAAGCTTGATCCCAGTTTCTATCTTAAGAACTTTAAGGTTCGGGGGCTTTACTCCCAGGTCACTGATCCACCTTGAGTTGATTTTTCTGTATAGTGTGAAATGTAGATCGTGCTTCAGTTTTCTTCAGAAAGCAGTCAAGTTTTGCCAGCAACATTTGTTGAAAAGTTTCTCATTTCCCCTTTTCATAGGTTTTATGTTCTTGTTGAATACCATTTGACAACAGATAGATCAATCTATTTCTGGGTTCTCAATTCTTATCCATTGGTCTATGTACTTGTCATCATACTAGTATCATGCTATTTTGGTTATGACTGCTGTGTAATAGATTTTGAGGTCTATGCCTCCCACTTAATTTTTGTTTTTTAGAAGTTTTTTGCTTATTCGGGCTCTTTTTCTTCTCAAAATAAATTTGAAAATTTTCCTTTCAATCTCCTTGAAATATCAATATGATATCTGTATCCAGATTGTGTGAAGCATAAAGGTTCTGTCATTTTCTTTGAACATGTCTTTTGTTAGGTTCATTCCCAAGTATATCAATATTTTTGTTGGCTATTGTAAATAGTATTGCTTTCTTAGTTTCCTTCTCTGAGTTCTATTACTGTAGAGGAATCCCACTGATTTTTGGATATTGGTCTTTTATCCTACCGCTCTACTAAATTGGTCTACTAGCTCTAATAGTTTTGTTGTTATTGTTCGTTGAGTTCTTGGGGTTTTCTGTGTATACTAACATATTATCTGCATATAGTGACAGTTTAACCACCTCTTTGCCAATATAGACACCTTTTATTTCCTTCTGTTGTATTGCCCTAGCCAGTACTTCCAATATCATGTTGAATAGAAATGGTGATAGTAGGCATCCATGTCTGGACTCTATTCTCAAGGAAAATGCTTTTGGTCTTTCTCCATTGAGAATGATACTGGCTCTTGGTTTTACA
>NW_006399835.1:6677257-6680769 GCF_000299155.1 Elephantulus edwardii | reverse complement strand
TTCCTCTACGTTTTTTAATTTATCAGAGTATATCTTTTGGTATATTCTAATATTATAAATTTAATTTCATCTGTTTCTGTTGTGATACCCCCTCTATAAAATTTCTTAATTGATTAATCTGTGTCATCCTTTCCCCCCATTTTTTTTAAAGTTTGCCAGCATTTTGTCCATTTTATTGACCTTTTTGAAAAATCAGATCCTGGTTATTGATGGTTTCAATTGTTTTTCTGTTTTATATCTCATTGATTTCAGCTCTTGTCCTTATAATTTCCTTTTGTCTAAAGGCTGTAGGATTATATAGTTCTTCTTTTTCTGCTTGATTAAGATGTTGAATTAGATTATTGATTTTTCTTCTTTCTTCCTTCTTCATGTGTGTGCCTACTGCTATGAACTGTCCCCTGAGGACTGTCTTAACTACATCTCAGAGATTAATTATGTTGTTTTTTCATTTTCATTTGTTTCATGGAAATTTTTATTTTACTATTTATTTCTTTTACAAGAGCACAAGGATGTTCTATCAGAGAATTATTTAGTTTCCACATGAGTGGTGTTTTAGGCTTTTCTTTCCTGTGATTAATTTCTAGTTTTATGACATTGTGGTCTAAGAAGATACATTGCATTATTTCAATGTTTTGTTTTGATTTGGGGGGAGTTGTTTTGTTTTATTTTTAAATTTTTTGAGGCTTGTTGTGTGCCCTAATATGCCATTGATTCTGGAGAATGTATCATGTGCACTTAAGAAGAAAGTGAGCTGAGTTTCAGTTGAGTGTAGTATCCTGAATACATACACAAGATTGAGTTGACTGATTTTATAGTTTCAATCTTCTGCATCTTTGTTAAGTTTCTTTAATTTGACGTATCCTTTGGTGATAGTGGTGTGTTGAAGACTCCTACCATTATTGGAGTGCTGTCTAATTCTTCCTTCAATTCTGATAAACCTAGTTTTATGTATTTTGGAGGTCTATAATTTAGTGCATAAATGTTTTCAATGGTTATGTCTTCTTGATCTATATTGTACCTTTAATCAGAATGTAATCTCATTCCTTACCTTTGATGGTGGTTTTCATTCTGAAGTCTATTTATTTGTAGTATTTAATTAATTGGTCTATTTATTATAATTGTATTATAATACTATATGTATTGGCACTCCTGCTTTTTTTTATGGTGGCTATTTGCTTGGTATATGTTTCTCCAGTCTCTGTGTTTGAGTCTGTGTTTCTCTTTTTTAGATATGTCTCTTATAAGTAACATATTGATAGGCTTTTTTAAAAAAATCCTGGATTTTTACTCTTTTTCTCTTAATTGGTGCATATAGTCCATTCATATTAAGTGTGATTATTGCATTATTGCCATTCAGCTATGTTTCTTTTTTCTGTTGTTTCTGGTTAGTATGGTCCATCCATTTTCCTTTGGCATCTCTATGTAAAGGATTTCACTTAAAATTTCTTGTCATTTTGGTCTTGATTTCACAAATTCCTTATGTTCCTTCCCTCCTTCATATTTGATGGAGAGCTTTGCTAGACATAACCTGGAAATTGTTGGCTTTTGTTTTCTTGGGTTTTTTGCTTGTTGGTTTGTTTGTTTTGCATTTTTAACTTTCTGTATATGGCATCTCAGTTTCTTCTTCCTTTCAGGGTTTTAGCTGAGAAATCAGAATTTAATCCAATTGTTTCTCTTTGTGATTTTCTCATGCTGCTTTTAGAATTCCAACATTATCTTTTAATTTGGAGAATTTGACTATGCTATTTCTTAATGTTTTTCTTTTTGGGTCTAGTCTATTTGGTGTTTACTGTGCTTCTTGAATGTGTATTTCCTTGTTCTTCAAGATATCTGGGACATTTTCTTCTAGTACTTCTTCCACAACTTTCTCAGTGATTTCCCTGTCACACCATGTTCTGGAATTCCATCCGTACCTATGTTGTTCCTTTTGATGGCATTGCACATGATTCTAATGTTTTCTTCATTTTATTTACATCTCATCTTTGATTTTTCTTCAGTGATGTTCTTGTCTTCCCGCACAATGTTCCATCTCTTCAATTCTTCTTTTTCTGTCCAACCAGAATGTTAGACACTTCTGCCATTTCTATCTTAATATTCTGGATTGCATTGTCATGCTTTTCTGCTATTTCTAGCATTGTGTTGGCCATACCCTCTCTTTCTTGTAATGATTTCTTAAGCTCTAGTACCTTTTGATCCATATTATCAATTCTTCCATTTATTGCATTTTTCCCTTAGCTGTTCAAGTTGCTCCTCATCATATTATTTCTTCTGGATTGCTGCCTTTGCATTATTTAATAACTTTCATTGTTTCTTCCATCATTTGCATCTTTTTCTATAGCTGTTCAAAATAACTCCACATCAACATATTTTTTCTGGTCTATCTATTCATTGGGTCTGCCTTTTTAAGAGAAATATTATTTTGTTTTTCTTAATGACTGAAGCAGACCACTGCTTTCTTAAAATTATGCAAGTCTTTTTTAATAGACGTTAAGTCGTTGTAATTATGCAATGACCCAGATTATCACAATATTTTGTGAAGGACTTGTGTATTGATACTCCCTTCTTGGGAACAACAGTCCACCTGGAGCAGGATGGTTGTTGCCCTCCAGAAACCTCAGCTGGACCTGGTCTGTCCAACGTGAGCTTAAGATCCTACATTATGTAGCTAGACAGCACTGGTTAAGGCCAATGTAGCTGTGATATTGGTGCTCTTGGTATAGTACATCAGAGACAGCAGCTGAGCCATCTCCAGTTGCAGGGCAGTGGGGCCTTCAGGCAACAGGGCAGGGGTCTGGTGCGCTCTAAGCTGAATTATGGTCTGGACCAAACTAGAACTTCAACCCCCTCAACCTGGCAAGCAGTGTTGTTGGGCAGGGTACGAGTGCACCTGTACTGGACCACTGACTTTACACTGGGGAAGTGGTTGTGGAAACATGCTTCCAGGTTGGCCATGTGACACAGATCTTGGCATCTTGCATCAGAGCATTGATAGGTCCTATGAGAAGAATGCGACCTGAGAAAGACCCCAGTTTACCTTTGGCGTCTATGTTTAATATTATACAATCTTAGTAGATTATCATTAAGATTAATGACTAATTTAGTCTATTTGTGTGATTTCTGAATCACAAAATAATTATTATTTTAACAAGGTGAACTATTTTCAATTCAACTCATTGTAATAAAGTTATACTGACTTATATTTAGCAAAGTTAATTAAATTACTATATTTAAATCACAGAGCCTTCCTCTTGTACTCTATTTGGTATACTGTCATCATTGTTAGGTCTCATCAAATAAGTCCCAACTTCTATCTAGACACATTTGTTTGTTTTATTTCCATCCAGGCTACATTTCACATCCTTTGCCAATATCACAATTCAAATACATCAATTATTATTTTATCTTCCTTTTTCATTGTCCAACTTTCAAAGGTGTACATTAGTTCTCAAAGTAACAGGCTTATTCTATGTCATCTTAAAGAAGTCCTTTGAACTGTTGTTGTTATGTGCCAT
>NW_006399835.1:6671100-6676457 GCF_000299155.1 Elephantulus edwardii | reverse complement strand
CCTCACATTTCTCCTCATAGAACCCAGTCTCCCAGATAATCTGTTCAGGATAATCTATGGAGACATGACACGTCCTTGGTGTACACCCTTCCCAGTTCTGAACCATGCGGTGTTTCCTTGCCCCATTCTGACTACTCCCTCTTGGTCCAAGTATAGGTTTCTCATTAGCATTCTCCTAATACAATGTTGTTATTGTTGTTGTTAGGTGCCATCGAGTCTAGTACAACTCATTGTGACCCTATGAACAAAATACCAGAACTCTGTTCTATCGTCTCCTTCACTGACCCTCCACCTTTCTCAACATCATGTCCTTCTTCAAGGCATAGCCTCTCCCAGCAACATACCTGAAGTATATGAGGTAAAGCTTCAGTATTCTTGCCTCCAAAGAGCACTACTGGAGAACTCTTTCCACAGCATATCTCTTTGCTTTCTTGGCTGTCAATGGGATATAGTCAGTGTTCTTCTTCAACACCACAGCTCAAAGGCATAAATTCTTTTTCTGTGATCCTTTTTAGCTCTCACATGCATAGGAAATAGTCAGAAAGACTATGGCCTGAATCAGATAAACCTTAGTCATCAAACTGACATCATTATAAGATGATTGATTTTTTTTTATTTCTATACCCATGAGTAATGATTTTGGAGACAATGAAATTAAATCCTTGAGAATAGTAATCCTTATTTCTTTTATCATGATGTTGCTTTTTCTTTCTTGTTGTAGTTACTTTCCATGGAGTTGAATATGACTAATAACTACTTTATGAACAAGAGGTCAAAACCTTGTCTTATCTTGAACCCTTATCTTGCTCTCTACCATGCTCAAATCAAACTTATTTTTGTAGTAACTATGCCAGTTTATCTCTTTAAGATTTTTCTTTTCTTTCATTGATCCTCTACCTTTCTCAAAATGATATCTTTTTCCAAAAATTGGCTCTGTCTGACCATATGCTCAGTTTATTAGACACATTTTCACCATTTTTGCCTCTATGAAGCATTCTAATTGCACAATTTTCATTGATCTGTCTTAGTTTTGTAAAAAAAAAAAAAAGACAATAGAGTACAAGAAATTTTCCTAGTCTTTGCGCATTTTCCTTGGCTTTTTACATGTTCATTATAATAAATAAATTAAATGCATACCCTGAAAACATATCTTGCATTTATAGAATTGAAAAGCTGTAGTTGAAACACATATGTGTCAGTACATTAAGAATTGCTCAAGATAATTGCCTATTATTAAAAAACGTGAACTCAAAATCACTTCTGGAGACTCATTACTGACACTTAGGCTGTAAGTTTTATGAGAGCTTCTAGTGAGTTCAAATCACTAAAGAGGTGAGAGCAAACAACAAATATTGATAAGATGAGGGAAAAATTGTATTCTCATATACTGCTAGTAGTTATGTAAAATGATGCAGGCACTTTGGAAAGCCAGTTTGCACTCTCTTAGAAAGTTGAAAATTAGAAATGCCATTTGACATAAGAAATTCCACTACTAGTTATACATTAAAAACACAAGAACTACTACCAACAGATATATGCATCCTCATGTTCATTGTAGCATTATTTAAAAGAGCAAAGAAATAGAAACAACACCAATGAACAAATACCTAAAGAAATGATTGCATTCAGAATTTACTATTCTGAAAAGCTAAAGAATGACATACCATGGACTAATGATTTTCATGGACTGTCAAAAGAACAAATATGTTTCTCTTGGAAGAAGTATGATAAGGATGCTCATTAGAGGCAAGGATGGTGAAACTTCATTTCACATACTTTGGACATGTTGTCAGGAAGGGCCAGTTCTTAGGAAAAGACACTAAGAATTTGAAGTAATAAAGAAAGATAGGAAGTTTCTCAATTAAATGTATTGACACAGTGATTATAGCAATGGATTCAAGAATAGTTGTGATGGTGAAGATGACATTAGATAGAACAAGTCTTCAATTTGTTGTTTATGAGGTCAGTGGCAGTCATCATTCACTCTGCAGTATATAAAAACAACAAATAATTATAAAGAATTTCCAAAACTGAACAAGATGAAGCTAGAGTAAATTATCCTGAATGGCATAAGTCAGTCACAAGATCAATATAAGATTGGTATGTATAATCAATGTATAAATTGTTATAAGATCCATATTATAAAATGCTAAGAAAAGATTACACAAAGATATAAACATTATTTGAGAATTAACAGGAATGGGAAGGGAAGAAAAGGGGAGTGAAAATTAAAAATAGATGAAATGGATGAAGGTAAAGGTAATATACACTAAAAGTTGTTTATGTATCATAATTAATTACATTAATCAATCATAATGTTACAAGACAAAATGTGTGATTGATTAAATCCAATATGATTAGTAAACGTCCACTAAAATAAAAATTTTTTAAAGATATACTTCAAATTTTCATATATTATCATTTTATAAAAATTTTTCATGGTGGGAATTTCTGAAAATATGACATGTATTCTCCTAGTGAAGTAATATGATTTTAAAATTTCAAAAATTAGTATTTCAAAGGCTCACTAGCTTTTTCTATAACCGGAAAAACTCTTGGAAAACATTTAATCAAAAGAATAAATAAGAATTTTAACTAATATTTTATTCCTATATTTTGTGTAGAATGAGATTATAGGAAGTAGTCATTTCAAAAGATTGAAAAAATATTTGTTATAAAGATATCGTACTTGATGTTTATATGGAAAAACCAAGATCTTACGGCATGGAAAAACTGATACATTCCTAAGAATGAAAGATTGCTGGTGTTTTTTTAAAGTTTGTTTTGTTTTTTAAATTTCAGAGCATGCTTTAACCAAGGTCAAATTATACTGAGGTTTCTTTATTTCTGGGGAGCCATTTGCTTAGGCTGTAACTATAGAGAGCAAACATAAAATAAACATTTTTTGTCCCTGTCTTACAATAAAGCCACAATTAACTATTAGAAAAGAACTAATCTGTTCAGATGTCCTTTGAGTGAAAATAAACCAATAAAGGGCAGCTTCTCCTGTTCAACAGGTGAATAGAATTCTCATGTCCTCAACATGAAACGTAATACATAAGATTCAATTAACACCTGAAAAATAATTAGAATTGGAGAGGTTATATTGAAAACCACCAATAGCATATACATTTTCACATAAACTTTTTCTTATCCTGTTCTAATAGCTTTAAGCGACCACTTTTTCTATCAATTTTTCCTACGGTTGTGATTGTCTGTTGCTTTGATACTAGAAAGTATGCCACTGGTATTTTAAATAGCAGCAAAATCACCCGTTATCAACAGATTTCAGGGAGTTTCCAGAATAGGACTATGTAGATGCAAAGCTCACCAAGATGTTCTAGGGTATGTGTAGGGGGAAAGCCCTTGAAAACCTATGAACAGAAGAAGAGCACTGTCCCAAAATGTAAATTATGCCCCTCAGGTTGCTAGATATTCAAGATATTATTGAGGAAGAACTGCTTATTAAAAATAGAGTATCTTAATAGTATGGATGAAATAAAGCTTTCACTATATGAAAGATACTAATTTGCTGGTGTGGAACAATTCAAAATGCGAAGAAACTGCTTTAAATATTCAGTGCTTATTGGAACATGTAATATAATGGATGAATCCATTAAAAGTATTTCTTCTCAAAATTAAATAGCTTACATAAAAATTGATATTCTAGACATTGCATAACTGAAATTGGCTACTGTTGGTCATCTTTTTAACAAAAAAAGATGGTCTACCATGCTGGAAATGACAAGATCTCTCCTGAAGTACAATTCTATTGGTGATAATATCCATATTTTTACAAGGAAGACTTTTTAATATCTTCTATTCAAATTTGCCTATCAACCATTAGAGTCAAAGATGAAGAAATGGTGAAAAATAATAATGAATACCAAAGCTATATTTAAATTATACTCTTTGCAAGAATATTGAATATTTCCTGAATTGCCAAAAGAATTAATAAATCTGTCTTGGAAAAAGTGCAAACATTATTCTCCTTGAATACAAGAATGATGAGTCTTACATACTTTGGCAAGTTCTTTTTAAAAAAATCATTCTTTTTTTTAATTTGAGTGACTGAAGATTTATAAATCAGATCGTGTTTTTTTTAACAAATCAATAATTTTATTTGCTTTTCAATAAGTTTAAATCCTCAAAGGGTACAGCATTACATGGATTCTGTGTCCAGTAGGAATGTTGCTGTGAAACCTGGTCCAAAGCATGCCACTGTTTCCGTGGGAATGAGTTACCGTTCCCCAGATTACTCTGGTTTTGTTGGGTTTGCCACCAGAAGTCACTGTATTATTTTTGGCTTTGTAAACACGAACACATCACTTGTCTAAGTAGAATTTTGTTTCATCTCAGACATAAACACTTTCAATTTTAAGAGTAACTGTATGCTCCCTCTGGTTCCGGAGACCTTGTATATAGCCAGCAAAAGTGGCTTTGTACCAAAGCCCCCCAACTATCCTTGTGGTTTGAAAGTCCTGCTCCCAGAAGGCCTTCCTGGGCTCCATGATGGCAAGACGGCTACAAGATGGAAATAGTAAATGATATGTTTTTAATACAATTAATGAGTTCTGGGAGGATATCAAGAAAATTGTCCATGAAAAATGCAGAAGATCATTACAAAGGCTAAAGAAGAAGAAAAGACCAAGATGGATGTCAGATGAGACTCTGAGTATTGCATTAGAGCGCTGAGAAGCCAAAGCTAAAGAAAGATATCAAGATATCAAAGAGCTGAGTAGAAAATTTTAAAAGGCAGCTTGGGACGACAAAGCAAGACACTATAATGGAATGTGCAGAGAGGTGGAGTCAGAAAATCAAAAGGGCCGGACTTGCTCAGCATTTCTTAAGCTGGAGGAGTTGAAAAACAAATTCAAGCCACGATGGCAATATTCAAAGATATTTTGGGTAGAATGTTGAATGATCAGGAAGTATCAAAAGAAGATGGAGGGAGTACACAGAGTCACTGTATCAGAAGGATTTGGCTAACACAGAGGAATATCATGAAATAACATATGAGCAAGAACCTATGATGATCAGAGAATGGCCAAAATTATTGAGGCAGCTCCTGCTGCCAGTTTAGGGCCTGTGTCAGGAAAAGGAAGTCTTACTTATAAACAGAGCCAACCAAAGGTAATAAAGGAGGTCAGAATTGCTTCCACTGTGGAAAGCTGGGCCACTTCAGTAGACAGTGTCACAGACAAGAGCCACAGAAAGGCAAGGGAGTAGAAAGCAAGCTTCCACTCACTTGCTTTAAGTGTGGATCTGAAGGACACTTGGCCAAGGGTGGCTCACATCAGGTCCTCGTGGCTGACAGGACTGACAGACCCCAGCTCCCAGCTGGAAACAAAGGAGGA
>NW_006399835.1:6657394-6670489 GCF_000299155.1 Elephantulus edwardii | reverse complement strand
CAGGCTGGCTTTAGAACAGGTCGTGGTACTTGGGATATTATAGCTAATGTAAGATGGATCTTGGTAGAAAGTAGAGAATACCAGAAGAATGTCTATCTGTGCTTCATTGACTATGCAAAGGCTTTTGACTCTTTGGATCACAACAAGCTATGGCTGTCTCTGAGAAGAATGGGAATCCCAGAACATTTGATTGTGCTAATGCAAAGCCTATACTTGGACCAAGAGGCAGTCGTCCGAATGGTGCAGGGAGACACTGGATGGTTCAAAATCAAGAAAGGGGTCCATACCATTGTCTCCATACCATTTCAATCTGTATGCAGAACAGATCATCTGAGACGCTGGGCTGTATGAGGAGGAATGTGGCATCAGGATTGGTGGAAGAATCGTCAACAAACTGCATTATGCAGATGACACAACCCTGCTCACTGAAAATGAGGAGGACCTGAAGTGCTTGCTGCAGAAGGTCAAGAACTGCAGTCTTCAATATAGATTGAAGCTCAATATCAAGAAAACAAAGATTCTCACCACTGGGCCAATTGGCAGCATCAGTATGGATGGTGAAGAGATTTAGATAGTTAACAGTTTTTGTTTACTTGGTTCCACAGTCAACACTCTTGGTAACAGCAGCCAGGAAATCAAAGAGACAAATTGCATTGGGAAAGTCAGCTGTGAGTGACCTCTCAAGAGTACTGAAGTGCAACGATGCCAGGCTGGAGAATAAGGTGCACCTGATCCAGGCCACATAATCCTTGCAATTACATGCTATGCATTGGAGAGTTGGACAGTGAATAGGGATGATAGAAAAAGAATTGATGCCTTTGAGTTGTGGTGCTGGAGAAGAGTGTTAAATATACCATGAACTGCTAGGAGAACAAAGACGTTTGTCTTGGAGAGGGTGTTCCCTGGAGTCAAGGGTTCTGAAGCTTCATCTGACATACAATGGGCATGTTGTAAGGAGGGACTGGTCCTTGGAGACAGACATCATGTTTGGGAGAGTGGAAGGACAGCGCAGCAGAGGAAGACCCTTGATGAGATGGATTGATTCTGTGAGTGGAGTGATGGGAATGAATGTGTTTGAGACAGCGAGGTTGGCACAGGATAGAACGGCGTTTAGGGCTCTTGTACATAGGATCGCTATGAGTCGCAAATGACTCGATGGCACATAACAACACCAACAACAATACAATTAATCATAGACATTTTGTTTTACAATATTAGTTAACATGAATTAACTGAATTAATTAATTACATGCTATAAGGAGAAGCCAATTAAATAGACTTTATGCTTGGTAAAGACTAAAGGAAGGGAAAAAGAGGAAAACTCTAAGATTGAATGACACAATGGTTACCATAATAGGCTTGGTTATAGTAGAAATTGTGAGAACGGTGCTAGATTGAGTAATATTTTGTTCCACTGTACCTTGGGTTGCTATGAGTCAGAAACAGCTTGATTGCACCAGACAACAACACTTTTTAGAACCTAATTCTTCATATTTTCCATATCATTTCCTTTGCCATGGGATCAATACATCTCATGATATTTATAATTGAAGAATAAATCTTTTTGGAAACCAAAATTAATCATTAACAATTAAATATTGTTGTTGATTTCCTTTGAACTGAGCACAACTCATTGAGACCCTATGAACAAAAGGCTTGAAGCTTTTCTATAACTTAGTATATTTATCAAAGTTCACACAGTTACTGGAGGCATGTTGCTTAGGAAGTAGTTGCCACTCCTGCTTCCAATCTAAAAGATTAAGTGTTGCCATTTGGACCCTAATAAAATCTAGGAAAGGATAAGTCATACAGCATTGTCTGCATACACGGACAAGATAACCCCATAAATATTTGTAATAAATATTCCACACAGAAAATGGGTTAAGGTTGTGCACTTTCGACTTGATGTATCATAGACTAGCAATGATATTAAAGCAACAACAGGACCTTGCTTTTGAAAGTTTCTTTTTTTTCTTCATTTTTTTAAACTCCACCACAAATTCTTTATTTTCTCATTATAAAGAGCTAAAATAGCAGCCAAGTTGCATTTAAGCAAATGCTGAGCTTAAGGACTGTGTCCAATTATTTTCCTTTAAACTTCTGACCTAGCGAAGGAAGTAGGCCTCTTTCCAGCAGTAGAGTTTACTTTTTTGTTCTTCTTAGATGAGGGAGCTTTCAGAACAGAAATAAAAGCAGGCATCCTCTCATTTGTCTCTTCCATGGGCCCAAGGCCAGAAAGTCAGCGTGCCTCCAAGTCAGAAAGAGCTGAGAGTGTTATAAAGCATGCTTCCACCTTTCTGACCTTTTTGGGTTGAAAACAGGGTGGATTGTCTGCCTTGGCAACACCCAAAGTTAGTTACAAAAAGATGCAGAAAGACTTAGAAAATCCTCACCATCTAGAAGAGAACTCTTAGCTAAAAGGTTAAAAACTGCACATAGAAAGAAGTAGAATTTGATAGTATAATATCCCAAAATATTGCTGAAATATAGTTTCTTAGAAATATAAGGAAAATAAATTAAGTTTTCACAGATTTTAAGCATACTTAAGAGGTTATGTGGTCTCTGGCTACATTTCCTCCCCAGTAAGAGTTCCTAAAATAAAATTTTTTCATCAGTCTTTATGACAGATTCAGTGGATTTTTATCACTCAAACAGATTCCTGTTACCTGGTTTGATTTCACAAAAAGGCAAATTGACCTTTGTACATACAAGTAAATTAAAATGAATGCTGTCCATTGTGCAGAAATTCATCAATACCTAAGAAGACCTGGGTTCCTCAGAGAGTAATTTTTAACATAAAATAAAATCTCTTTTCTGCTATGTCTGTGCCTACCTGTTTCAGAATCATTCCAGCCTCTGCCTAAATAATTTTTCATACTTGTTGTTATGTGCCATCGAGTGTCTTGCAACTCATAGTGATCCTAGGTACAATAGTCCTGAAACCTGCCTTATTCTATGCCAACTTTATTGTCTTTGACACACCTATCCTCATTACCCTAGTCATTGAATCTGTCCATCTCATTAAAAATCTTCCTCTCTTTCTCTGTCTTTCCACCATTCCAAGCATGATGTCCCTCTCCAAGGACGGGTCCTTCCTTGCAAAATGCCCAAAGTATGTCAGATGAAAACACAGAATCCTTGCCACTAAGGAGCAGCCTGGTTTCACCTTCTCTAGGTCAAACCTGTTTATTCTCCTGGCAGTCCATTCAATACTCTTCTCTAGCACCACAACTAAAGGCATAATTTCTTTTTCTATTTCTCACACTTCAATGTAATAAAATAGTGATATTAAATTATAACCATTTAACTTAGAAAAACAAGAAGTAAAGATTTACACGTTAATATTTTTTTCTAAATGATCATATTAGCATATGGCAAAGTGCACAAGAAACTGAAGATAAAACATGACTATGATAAAAATTAGTTTCAGGATATGTAGAAATGAATAAAAATAAAATATCTTAAAATGAATCAGTGATTCAAAATGGAATGCAGTAACACTATTTTTTTATCTTATCTCATAAAATTGTTTTGTCTTAATAGATTTAATGTCACAATCACTGAATCACATTTATTCTATTCTTATATTTTAAGCTTGATTTACATAATTTCTTCCAATAACTTATTCTATTCTCTTTTCTCATATGCCTCACCCTTCACTCTCTTGTCGTAGTTATGTACCTTGAAAACTCGCTCATTTTCTCACCTACCTTCACACTTGCATCCATCTAAAATTAGAACAGTATTTCTTACCTCATATCAGACAGATTATACCTGCTGGACAGGGTTTGCCAATACGTTTTAGTGTAAGTAAAAACTTAATTTGAACAAAACAGTAGACAATATTTAAATTTAACCTATCAAAGAATAAAATGTAAGGTCAAAATGATCTTAGTTTTAGTATGATTGTAAATTTTGAAATTATAATTTTCTATCATTTTTGTAGTAGTTAATGTTCATAGCATAAAATTATGTGAAGACAGGGAAATTTTTTTATTTGTACATAAGTTTTATTATGAACTATTGTTATTCTGTATGCATATAGACTTATAGTGACTCAATAAACAACAGATAGAAATCTTGCCCTGTCCTAAACCATCCTCACCGTATCCTTCATGGGCAATTCAAGTCATTGAACATCTCCCTTTCTTGAGCTGACTCGAATTTTCCAACCTTGACCTATTGTTGAAATCAGTGCTTGGACAACTTCAATCTCTTCTCCATATCATGATTATGTTTATTAGTCTAGTGGAGAGGATTTTGTTTTCTTCTTATTGAAATATAACCCATATTGAAGGCTGAAAATTTTGAGCTTCTTCAATAAGTGTGTCAAGTCTTATTCAGAAAAAGTGAATTTTAAACTTTTCTCCTTAAGGATTCTTATCAACTGTCAGGGTTGCCTAGGATTGTTTCTTTGTTTTGTTTATTTGTTTATTTTTCTGGCCCTAAGGTCTTTCAATGCTGAACCCAGAAAAATTCCTGGAAAATGAAAACAAAAAGTTATCTACTCTCATATATACATTCTCATAATATATTTTTGTGTACATGTGTAGAGGAGTGAGTTTGTGTTTGTGTAAAGATCAGAATCCCTGCATTTTCTTTTTAATTTTGGAAGAATATAACTTGAAGTGACACATGCAAAATGGGGTTTGTTTTTTTTTTAAAAAGTGATTCTGTGGTATCTAAAGTTTACCATTAAAATATCTTTCCAGACAACGATTTACTGCTTATTTTGTGCTGAAGCATTTATTGCATTAAGGAGAGAGGGTTAGGGTGGAGTGCAAACCCAACTCTTCTAGAGGCTTACATAAGCTCATGAGATCCCAGTGTTAGTCCTCTTTTGGGGATCCTTGCTTTCAACTGATAATCTGAAAAGTGTGTCATTCTCTGCAAAACTTGCCTGCGTACTTATAGTCATGTGAATCACTCACTTAATGGGTCTGTTTCTGAGAGAGCTTCCAGCAAACCACTTTATCTGAAGGATATAGAGGAGCTAGAGAACTGAATAAAGGAGGGGCTATTGATGTCAGGAATCATGAAATTATACGGCAAATCAAGCATTTGAGGCAACATTGGCTCAGCTCTTTTTATAACTGGTCCGCTACTAATTTTGGCAGAGCAAAATATGATTATAATTGATATCAGAAATGAGATTCCCTTCAATGGTTTCAGACTCATGGACAGGTGGGATTTTGTAAACCTGAAAAATTAAGGGCTTGGGAAATGCAGTTAAAATGGCTAATTTTGCTGCTACTAGACATGTTGTGAGGAGAGACCGGTCCTTAGAGAGGGACATCATGCTTGGGAGGGTGGAGGGACAGTGCAGGAGAGGAAGGCCCTCTATGAGATGGATTGATTCAGTGACTGGGATAATTGGGATGGGAGTGTCAGAGACAGTGCGATTGGCACAGGACAGAGCGGAGTTTAGGGCTGTTGTACATAGGGTCGGTATGAGTTGCAGGCGACTCGAGGGCACATAACAACAACAACAACAACAAAGGAATGGAAAGAGAAGTTAAGCAGCTTTTGGCTAGACACAATGGCACAGGACCCAGGCCATATTGACAAGAATGACATGTGATAAGAGTGAAGAATAAAGTTGAAACTGTTAATTCCTTAACAGTTTTAAGATGTTTGTTGCTTTAACTTTATGACTATTATTGTTTCTGGTTTGTTTTTTGGTTGTTTTTTGTTTTTTTCCCAATATAATCTGAAGCACTAGCTTCAGCCTTCAATATGAATTGAACCTCAACATCAAGAAGACATAGATTCTCAGCTCTGTGTCAGTTGACAGTATCATGATAGATAGTGAAGAGATTGAGATTGTTAACAGCTTTACTTTGCTTGGCTCTAGAGTCAATACTTTTGATACCAGCAGCCAGGAAATCAGAAGATGAATTGCAATGGGAAAGTCTCCTGTTAGGGATGTTTCCAGATTACTGAGGAGCAATGATGTCAGTCTGAAGATTGAAGTGTTACTGATCCAGTCCATGGTCTTCACAATTACATAATATACATCAGAAAATTGGGCAATGAGAAATGATAGAAGGGGAATTGATGACTTTGAGATGTGGTGCAAGAGGAGAGTATTGAATATAACATGTACTTCAAGGAAAGTAAACAGTTTCATCCTACAGAGGGTGAAACCAGGCTGCTCCTTGGAGGCAAGGATTCTGAAACTTCGTCTGACATACCTTGGCCATGTTGCAAGGAAGGACCAGTGTTTGGAGAGGAACATCAAACTTGAAATGGTGGAGGAACAAAGAAAGAGAGGAAGATTTTTAATGAGATGGACTGATTCAGTGAGTGGAGTAATGAAGGTAGGTGTGTCAAAGACAGTAAAGTTGGCATAGGATAGGGCAGGTTTAAGGACTATTATACCTAAGGATCATTAAGAGTCACAAGCCATTCAATGGCACAAAACAACAACAACAATGGAAGCAACAATTTTAATGTAGTTTGTATTAATAATTAAGGTTCATATTGATTTTATGTTAAGATGTATGATACAAAAAATAACTGTTGTATTGTTGATTGTTGTCAGTTGAGGTCGACTCATAGCAACTCTATGAACAAAAGACCTATTGCCTTTCCACAGCTATCTTTGTTTCTCCAAGTATATAGAGTTTCCAGAAGCATGTGTTTTAGGAAGTGGATGCCACTCCTGCTTCCCAACCTATTTTACAACTGGGAAATTCATCAAACACTGTCCATAATGGGAAACCATTCTGGTATTTGATATCCTCACAGAACAAGGTTCAGCATCATAGCAAATCCAGGTTACCTCATATAGCACCTTGACAAAGAGTGATGTGCATAGTGGAAGAATGTTCCTCCAAGATATAACATAATGAGTTATGTTGATAGATGAAACCACTATTGAGATATATTGTATCTAGTCTCATTTAGCTGTGGTTAAGTGTTGTCGAGTCAAATATGACTCAGAGTAATCTTTGCACAAAAGACCTGAACTTTTTTCTATGATTAACATTTTTTTCTCTCTAATTATAAGAGAGTTTGTAGAGTTTCCAGAGGCACCTCGTTTAGAAAGTGGATGCCCTCCTGCTTCCCAACATGAGTCAGTCTGGAAGCTCAACCAACCATCGTATGTACTGGATAACCATTATGGTATTCATCACGACTATGGGATAGTGTCCAGCATCACAGTAACTCCAAGATGTTCAGTACAGCAAAAAAGACAAATGTTTCTTTAAAAGACACAGCAATCAACATTAAAATTAAATTATTATTAAAATGAACAAATTTGGCCTGAGGGTCTGCAGCCCTCAGTCCCTA
The DNA here is from genome assembly GCF_000299155.1 of Elephantulus edwardii. Classification (NCBI taxonomy): domain Eukaryota; kingdom Metazoa; phylum Chordata; class Mammalia; order Macroscelidea; family Macroscelididae; genus Elephantulus; species Elephantulus edwardii. The sequence goes on along the minus strand of NW_006399835.1, from coordinate 6,663,193 downwards.
CAGTATTTTAAATCCACACCCTTGAGTAGGGCTCCACCCTTACTCTTAGTCTAATGTTTAAGAGCCACCCACTCTTGAGGGCAGACAAGGAACAGTAACACATACCAAAAAGGACCCCAGAAAATTCCATTGTCTGACAGCCATCCAGATGACACCACCACTGAGATGACAGCCAGCCAGCCAGCTGACTTCCAGAGTGGAGAAAGACTTCCGAGTCCCCATACCCCTGGCTGGTCCACAGACTCATGCCCTCAACAGTGATTTTAAATCCATGCCCTCAACCAGGGCTCCACCCTTACCCTTAGTCTAAAGGACAATGTGTGGGGACAAGGAAGAGTAACACACACCAAAAAGGACCCCAGAAACTTTCCTTGCCTGACCGCCATTCACATGAAACAACCAATTACTAGATACAATTATTAGATATTGTAAATCTTGATAGTCTGAAAGCCAGCCCTAAGGCCAGTGCTAATTGGATATATTAAAACGGGAAGATTTGTTCCGGAGTACTGCTTGATGAATACAGTAGAACTAGAGACCATAAGACTTAGCTAGGGAGAAAGTTAAGCCTGACTCAGTACTCTGAGGACATTTGCATTAGGATGTGTTTATAGATCTTCTTTCGACTTTTGGCTGAAGAGATATATATTCAGATGAAAAAGGGAGAGAGAAAGAAGAGGCTTTTAAAACTGGAGCATTCAGTTTGGCTTCTGAGACAAAGTGAAGTTGATACCCGTCATAGCTCCTTTCCAGGACTTGAAGTTAAAGGGGGATAGTGAGTACGATCACTTGTGGTGATCACCTGGGCAGCAATGAAGAGCTTGGACGTGTTTCATCAGCATAGTTGATCTAGCATGCACAGATGTATGTATAAGCACAACAGGGTTCTTGGCTTGAGAAGCAGGGAGTAATGAGGACCCCTATCTTGCTGACTCTGACCTATGTGGGGACTAAGCCTTGGTGAGGGAACTAGCCATTATGCAGCACAGGAAGAGGTGTGGGCTTTCCAGTTGATTCCATTTTGGACCTAGTCACAGAAGGCTGGAGATGAGTTGTCCACAGTTGGCTGGAGATGAGTTGACCAGAACCCAAGATGATGTTCAATGTTGTGAATGAAAGCATATCTGAACCCTGTTCCATACTCTCAATCTCTGACACACTCAAACCCATTGCTGCAATCACCATGTAAATACACAGGGTTGAAGGTCTTTATCTTCCTCATTGTCCCTTCACCTTTCCAAGCATGAGTGTGTCAGAGATTGTAAATTTGAAACAGGGCTCAGTTGATGGTGTTGTTGTGGGTTGTCCTTAACAATCTAGCACCTAATAGTAACAACATAGGAGAACCTTTGACAACTTTATATAAAATAATTTATACCTTTTCTTAATCATCTGAAAGTTGGACAATGAACAAGATATACAAAGAAGAATCAATGTCTTTAAATTGGTATTGGCAAAGAATACTGAATATCCCATGGATTTTCTAAAGAAGAAACAAATACAATTTTGAAAGTTCAGCAAGGTACTCCTTAGAAGCAAGGATGTTGAAAGTTCATATTATATATTTTGGGTATGTTATAAGGAGAAGTTAGTCCTTGAAAAATGTTAATGTGCTGGGAAAGGAGGAAGGTCAGAAGAGAGGAAAAGCCTCAATAAAATAGATTGACATAGTGATGGTAACAGTGATCCCCAGCATAGCAGATATTGTAAGGATAGGGTAAGGTTCAAATCTGTCTTTCATAGTGTGGCAATGGGTAGCAGTTAATTTAAAGGCACACATAAACAGTTACTTTTTTTTTTATTTTGTGCTATGTTAAATAAATAAAATTGGATTTATATTTCATGTTTTGTTCTGCCCGAAGAAATGTTTGATTTTTGCACATTAATTTTGTATTCACATATATGGTAAAACAAACTTATTAATTATAATAACTTATTTATAAAATATTTCTGTATTCAATAAACATAAGAGAACTTGGTTATACAGTAGATAGAATATGTTAATGCTAGCTGAAAGCTTGGAAGTTCAAACTCACCTACCTATATTCGAAAGGTAGCCTAGTTGGTCCCAGCAAAGATACAGTATTAAAAATCTTATTTTCTCCTATAGGAACTGTGCTATATTTATGTTTATTGCAAGACAACAAACTCAATGGCAATGATTTTAGTGCTTAAGTATGTAGATATTTAGAGAGTCTATACATATCTACTATTTTTTTTCTTTGTTAAGACTTACATGTTTATTTCTCTCACATACTCTGATATATAATTACTTGGTATACTTTGGTTTATATCTACCATAAAACAATGTTCTTTCAGCTTTTCCTATTTGTTCTGTGTCCAACTCCTTTATTACAATCATCTGTGCTTTTAAAAAAAAAAACCAACAAAAAACTAAAAACCAAACAAAGAATTTTAGCCTACCTCAATATTTACAGGTATTTCTCATGTTTTCTTTTAGAAATTTAATCCTTTAACTGTTGCCTTCAGAGGCATGGTCCATCTTGTGCTAACATTTGTATGTTATGTGAGGTAAAAGTTGATTATTTTGCAAGTATATATCAAATAAACAACTTTTGTTAAAAGTCTGTCTTTCTCTTAATGTTGTTAATATTGCTTCTTTGTCTGAAATACATTGACCATGTAAATCATGTCTAATATTTAACTTGTTCTGTTTCATATAAATCAGGTCTAACTAATACTGGATTGTTTCATCAACCAATATTTCTATTTTCTTTGATTGATGAGGATTTTTAGTAATTTTTCAAATTAGGCAAATACTGTTCCATGAAAACATGTATAATTTTTAACTGTTTGAAATATTCTGAATCATTTGGGACAAGTGTAGCCAGAGTGCTATTTAAAATAGACTATAGTGAGACTGACAATAAAACATACTTTAGGGGAGCTCTGGTGGCCTAGTGGCAAGAAGCTGAACTTCAATCCCATAGGTGCATGGTTTAAATCTACCAGATGCTCTGCTGGAGAGGAGGATCGTTCTCCTCCCATACCAGTCAGATTGGATTTGACAGTACACAGACAAAACAAAACAAAACAAAATCTAAAAAACACCTCACCATACATTCAAGGGCTGCAAAAATGAACTCAAAATCAGCAATGATTTTAAGGATGAAACAAGGCTAAGCTATGTGCAGTCACTATGGGCCATCAATGGTGCAGAGCAACAGCCATATGTTCTTAGCATGCTTTAAAATGTCTTATAGAAAAATATATTAGCATTTTGATCAGAATTGCAATGAAAATTTAAATCTATTTGGATAAGATTTACATTTTCAGCCTTAAAGTTCATTACTATATTTACCTCTAGTTGTCTAGTAGGAGGGTCTAAAAACATGAAGGAGGAAGTTTAATATGCTTTGAAGGACTTGGAAAAAAATTAGTCTCAGGAAATGATGGAATACCAATCGATGTATTGCAACAAAAAGATTCTGCCCTGGATATGCTCACCAGGTTGTGCCAAGAAATCTGCAAGACAACCCCTTGGCCAACTAACTGGAAGAGATCCATAGTTATTCCCATTAAAAAAAAAAGGTGACCTGACAGAATATGGAAATTCTCAAACGACACCACACACCAACAAAATCCTGCTGAAGTTTATAGAGAAACAACTGGAACAGTACATTGACAAAGAACTACCAGAAACACAAGCTGAGTATAGAAAAGATCATGGCACTAGAGACATTATTGCCAATATCAGATGGATCTTGGCAGAAAGTAGAGTACCAGAAGAATCTCAGCCTGTGGCTGAGATGAAAGGTGAGGGAGGACAAAGGAGGGAAAGTGAAAGTAAAAACAATTTTATTAGAATTTTTATATCCGAAAGAGAAAAACGTATCATTTTTCTAGAAATAAAGAAGTTAAATAGAGAAAGCCTCTGTGCATGTGCATGGTGAGTTAATATAGGTGGATCTCTTCTGCATGAGTCTATGCCAGTGGGATAATGTTACAGAGAAATAAGAATATCATGGACAGTTCTTATTCTAGTATCATTCTTGATGATACTTCTGTGCCTAAACCACTAATTAGGCTGTTTTAAGGACACACTCTACTATGCATGTCAAAATTTTGAGGTATTTTATCCTAACATTATTGATTCTCTGGATTTGATGGAGTAGGGCTCTGCTTGGCCATTTTATTTGACCTTTGCTTTTTGTTAACTGACATGAGTTTTGTCTCATTTTGCCAGAATTACATAATTCTGGTCCTAACAAAGGCAATTAACTTCTTTTTATATGTTGTTGTTGTTGTTATGTGCCGTCGAGTCGTTTGCGATTCATAGCGACCCTATGCACAACAGCCCTAAACCCTGCTCTATCCTGCGCCAACCGCACTGCCTCTCACACACCCATCTCTATTACTCCACTCATCTAATCAATCCATCTCATAGACGGTCTACCCCTCCTGCGCTGTCCCTCCACACTCCCAAGCATGATGTCCCTCTCCAAGGACCCGTCCCTCCTGGCAACATGTCCAAAGTATGTCAGATGAAACCCCAGAATGCTTGCCTCCAAGGAGTAGCTTGGTTTAATCCTCTCCAAGATGAATCTGTTTGTTTTCCTGGCAGTCCATGGTACATTCAGTACTCTTCTCCAGCACCACAGCTCAAAAGCATCCACTCTCCTTCTGTCCTCCCTAGTCATTGTCCAACTCTCTGATGCATAACAAGCGATTGCAACGACCATGGCCTGTATCAGGCGCACTATATATATATATATATATTTCACATGATTATTCTTGTATGAGAATCTTTCCTTTCTAGTGAGCCTTCTTCCTCTAGCATGTTTAAATAGTTATAACAGCATAACCTATAACTATCTCCATGATCAATATGTAATAACAAATGGCTGATTATTCACAGGTGATTCTTATAATTTAAGCTTTAATTATTTTAAATAAAATTCTGTCAAAAATAATACTTATAGTAATATGAATTTATCTGTATTTCTAATCTTCAATTGCAGAAATTGTAAAAATGATAGTGCTAAAAGATTTTAAGCTAGTCTTTAGAGTGTTTATCCTAAAGGGTTTGTTTCTTTAAAATGTAAAGATTTTATGTTTATTTTCATACATTCCACTAAAAAACGCAAATATAGATTCTTACAACTATTTCTTTCACACAGGCAATTTTCAAAATTACCATTCAATATATTTAATTACATATAATCACTGTGAAATTATTCTTCAAAAATAAAATGCACTATTATAGTAGAAAAATAACACTTCAAATTTTAAAGGAAAAATTACACTATGAAATATCTGTGGTTTATATTTAATTTATTTGAGTATTAAGCTGTTAACCCAAATTACACATAATATATTATTAAAAATTAGAGTCCTTTGTCCTAATCTTGCTCACCTACCTTGACTAAGTACTAAGAAGGTATAAAGTAATTTTTGGCAGTTCAAAATAGGAATACATCATTTTCAGGGTGAACAAGAAACACAAGAAATGTGACCTAAATTAAATTAAATACAGTTTTATTGATTTTAAAAAAGAAATACCACACATATACACACACATCTGTTGTTGTTGCTATGTACCATTGAGTCTAATTTGACCCATATATATTTTTTCTACCTCCTAGCAGGTTTTCAGAGCAGTTAATTGCAAAAAAAAGGTATTGTTCATCTTTTTCTCACAGAGCAACTTGTGGATTTGAACCTCTTGCTTTTGGATGGCAGCATAACTCCTTATCACTAAGCTATCTCTCTCATCTTCTCTCTCTTCTCTGTCTCTCTCTCTATATATATTCTCTCTATCTTTCTCTTCTCTTCTCT
>NW_006399835.1:6653383-6655659 GCF_000299155.1 Elephantulus edwardii | reverse complement strand
GATGGGTGTGTCAGAGGCAATGAGATTGGCACAGGATAGAGCAACGTTTAGGGCTGTTGTACATAGGGTCGCTATGAGTAGCAAACGACTCGACGGCACATAAAAACAACAAACAACAACAGTAGTAAGAATATTTGCTGCGATACTGAAGGTATGTGGTTCAAATCCACCAGCTGCTCTGAGAGAAAAAGATGGGCAATCTCGTCTCCTATAATTAACCGCCTTTGAAAACATGCTAGAAGGCCAGCTGTTTGTTGGTTTCAACTTGATGGTACACAACAAAATATATACACACTCACACACATATATATAAATACACATACATATACAGGTGTATATAAATATACATCTATATACACACATGCCTCTGGAGACTCTATGAACTTTGATAAATGTTAACAGTTATGGAAAGGCTTCAGGCCTTTTGTTAATAGGGTTGCTATGAGTTGTGCTTGACTCAAAGGCAATTAACAACAACACAATAACACATAAAAACACATATGTGCATTTATGTATACCTACATATATGTATGCATGCATATATATGTGTATATATACATACATGCATACACGGGCAATATGTTTTATACACACACACACACACACATACACACAAACACAGAGTATAAAGTACAATGTATTTGCAAAATATAAACACATATACATCAGGGTGCTCTATATAGAAATGTATATAATTATTTGGTCAACATTCTACGTGATATAGCACTGGTCTGTCAATTTGCTGTACAGAGGTAACTCTTTGTTGCTGTGATGCTAAACACTGTGACACTGATGTGTCATATGCGATAATGGTTACCCATGGTGGAAAGTATTTGGTGGAGCTCCCCAATTAAAACAGGCTTGGAAGCAGGAGTGGCATCCACTTCTGGAACAGAGTACCTCCAGGCACTCTATGAGCTTAGAGAAATTATGAGAGTTATACAAGTGCTCGCTCAGGTCTTTTGTTCATAGGGTTGCTGTGAGTCATCTATGACCTGATGGCAGTTAACAACAACAATTATTTGTTTTAAACTCTTGACTATGCTTAATCTTCTGCAGTTTGAATACACTAGCTGATCTGTGGGAGAAGGATGAGCAATCTCCTCCTATGATATTAACTGCCTGTGAAAACCTTCTGGAAATTCAACTATGACTGTATTCTAACTCTATGGCACAAAATAACAAAAGTAGTATTTAGTCATCAAAACATACCATATATGCATATACACTGCCTAATCCTTTCAAAGGTATCACATGTCATAATAGGTTTGCAATCTTCACTGTATGATTTTCCATGTAGTTTTCATAACTTCTTATCCCAACTACTTTTAATTTGTTTTAATTCAATGATTGCATTCTAGAGTATTGTATACATAGATTATACTTAAACATATAAATCCTTTTCCTCTTCTGCTTAATGCTATAGACTGGATTCAAGAAACTAAAAAGAAAAATCAAGCTAATATTTTAGAGTTGTAGCTATTGAACAATATTACTAATATTAAACACTAGCAAAATCCTGCTGAAGATTATCCAGAAATGACTTGAATAATACATTGATAGAGAACTACCGGAAGTATGAGCTGGGTTTAGAAGAAGTCATGGCACTAGGGACATTATTGCCAATGTCAGATGTATCTTGGCAGAAAGCAGAGAGTACCAGAAAAATATCTGTGTTTCATTGATTATGCAAAGGCATTTGACTGTGGCTAACCAAATAATGGCTAACCTTGAGGAAAACGAGAAACACAGAAAACTTGATTGTTCTTATGTGAAACCTATACTTGGACTAAGAAGCAGTCCTCAGAACAAGCAGTCCTCAGAGCAAGAAACACTGCATGGTTCAAAATCAGGAAAGGAGTGTGTCAAGGATGCATCTTGTCCCCATACCTTTTCAATCTGTATGCAGAACGGATCACTCGGGAAGCAGGGCTTTATGAGAAGTGGAGCATCAAGACTGGAGGAAGACTCAACATATGCAGATGACACAACCGTGCTTGTTGAAACTGAAGAGTACTTAAAGTGCTTGCTGCAAAAGGTCAAGGACTGCAGTCTTCAATATGGATTGAAGTTCAATATCAGGAAGACAAAGATTCTCAACTCTGTGGGCCAATTGGGAGCACTATGATAGATGGAGAAATTGAGATTGTTAACAATTATAGCTTGCTTAGCTCCACAACCAATACTCTTAAAACCAGCAGTCAGAAAATCAAATGAAGAGTTTCATTTGGAAAATCTGCTGTCATGGATCTCTTCAGAGTGCTGAAGAACAACAA
>NW_006399835.1:6649164-6652393 GCF_000299155.1 Elephantulus edwardii | reverse complement strand
GTGTGCATATATCTGCTTGGATGTCAGCTATGGTCTCTTCAGGGTTTATTCCCAGTAGTGGAATTGCTGGGTCAAATGGTATCTCTATTTGCAACTTTTTGAGAAAGCGCCATACTGCTTTCCACAGGGGTTGCACCATGTGCATACCGTGGACTGCCAAGAAAACAAATAGGTCTGTCTTGGAAAGGGTGAAGCCAAGTCTCTCCTTGGAGGCTAAGATTTTCTATTTTTATTTACGTAGTAAATTTTTATTTATTTATTTTTAAAAAATAACATTCAGTTTGTTATAAATATTTAGTATTGGCTTCCCATATTTCCCCCCTTTTGTTTTTATCATAATTATGTTATCATCTCGATGAGCATCCTTTATATACAAACAAACAAATAAAACAAATTAAACATAATAAACTCAAAGAAGTACTTTCAAAAATCTCCATATGATCAGAAGGATTCGGGTTAAATATTCCTTGAAAGTCTGTTTTAATTATCCCATTGTCCCAGTGTTTGTCAAAGCCAGTTCTGATTTATCTCCTTTGTCAGTGTGTCCTTTGCCGTTCCCTATCACTCCTCCCTGAAAGAGATTTCACTCTGATTCATAAGGAAAAAGGGACCACATATTCTCTTAGCTACTTCCTGCTGAAAAGGGACACTGTAGGTTTCACGGTGAAGGTCTTCTCTCACTACTCTAAAAGGCCCCTTTGGCAATAGGAAACACATAAACTATTGTGGAGATTGATTTTGGAATTTAGATGCACTGTACCAATTGTGCTTAGCCATACATGTTTATATCCTTGAAGACGCATTATGGAACTGTTGCAGCCTAGAAGACACAAATTTAGCTAACAAGTTAAAAGTACATGAGTTAAAAACTAAAAGCAATAATATTCCAAGTAGAGGTTCTAACAGTGGCACAAATCAAGTTACAGAGGGAAAGTAGTTCTTAAAATAAAAGGCTTATTGACTAGCACTTTGTCTATTATAGTATAAATGTTAGGAACCACAAGATGTAGAGGCTCAACTGTGTTATTTATTGTTCTGAAGTCCTGGAGCAAATTCCCTCTACCACTGGGTTGTTTTACAGCGTGGAAGTCCACATGCAAGGTAGAGGTGAAGTATGGAACTGCTTATGAGGTTTTCTGTCAAATCCAACTACTAAGAAATAGTGAGAAGAGTTGGGACCACAGAAGGCTTTTAGGAACAAATAATAGGCTCTGTGTTCAGGAGAAAATGAATATACTTACCAGTAATGTTTATACTCAGCCATGGCTCTTCCAGGAGGATCTTAACCATTGAAACGTTCTCCTTTTTTTCCAGATGGGAGCTGGGGTCTTTCAGTCCTGTCAGCCATGAAGACCTGATGTGGGCCACCCTTGACCAAGTGTCCTTCAGATCCACACTTAAAGCAAGTGAGTGGGAGCTTCCTCTCTACTCCCTTGCCTATCTGTGGCTCTCGTTTGTGACACTGTCTACTGAAGTGGCCCAGCTTTCCACAGTGGAAGCAATTCTGACATCCTTTATTACCTTTGGGTGGCATTGTTTATAAGTAGGACTTCCTTTTCCTGACACAGGCCCTAAACTGTCAGCAATAGCTGCCCCAATAATTTTGGCCACTCTCTGGTCTTTTCTCTTCCCTCTAGATCCCAGCTGTTAAAAGAGGGGAAAATTTAAACAAATATATAACAAATAGTTTTGAACAATATAATCATAAAAGTTTTAGGGTAGAAATATTATCAATATGATAATTTCCAATTCAGAGATAGATGGTCCAATGCAATTCCTATTTTCCATAAAAGGCTTTGGTAAGAGGAGTATTGTAAGTGCAGATACAGTTCCACTATTCCTCCTCCATGCCATGATATAGTGTTATTAGCATGAGCAGTTATAAATCCATTGTCTTCCTTACTCTGGCTTAAATTTTTTTTTAAATTTAAATTTATTATTAATTTCAGTAAAAATTTAGAGAGACTTTGGATTTCTATTCATTCATTATTGCACGTCTCACCTCCCAACCATCCCCCCCAGAACACTACCCTGCTACCCTCTTGGAAAAGTAAAAGAAAAATTCTTTCATTGTTTTACAGAGGCTAGGATTTTGAAGCTCCATCTCACGTACTTTGGGCACATGACCAGGAACTGTTGATCCTTGGAGAAGGACACCATGCCCGAAAGAATGGAGGGACAGTGCAGGAGAGGAACCTCATGGATGAGATGGATTGATGCAGTATCTGGGGCAATGGGAGTTGGTGTGTCAGAATTAATGAGACTGGCTCAGTACATGGCAGGCTTCAGAGCTGCTGTATTTAGGGTCGCTATACATTACAGGTGACTCAATGGGACATAGCAACAACGACATACTATATTGGTTGTTTGTTTGGGCTTTTTTCTTTTGTTTTGTTTTTTATTTAAGTCTAATTTAGAGTCAATAAGACCTCAAAGAGCCTTTGTTTTTAAAATCGATTGTTATTATATTTTGGAGGAACATTCTTCTAAGAAGTTTGTAAGAAAGAGTGGCATACACTTCCTAAATAACATGCCTCTGGAAACTCTACGAATTCTGATAAATGTTGATAGTTATAGAAAGGCTTCAGGCCTTTTATTCATAGGGTCACTATGATTTATACTCGACTCAACAGCAATCAACAACTAAAACGAGTGATTCTTATGTCAAAGTTTTTTGTGAATCTCCAATTATTTTCTTTCATGAATCTATGAAAGCAACACTAGCGTCTTCTATTTCTTTTCTAATAACTTTATTGAGACACACTTTTTAAAAAAAGTATCTCTTTTAAGAGTACATTTTGATTCATTTGAATAAATTTACACCATGCTGTAAGTATAAGCACAATCGAGTTTCAGCCTAATTCCTTAATGTTATCTTCTTTCTTTCTGGAATCAATACTAGCTCCAGCTTACAGTTCCAGACAATCAGTGAGCAGCTTTCCATTTCTATATTTTCACTACACTGTATTTTCCCCCTATTTTAGTTGGGAACATTTTTCTATTTTAGTACAGAATCATATAGACCATAATTCTTTTGAGGCAGGGTATTTTAATTAGCATGTCCTAAAGTCCATCTATGTCATAGTATATATTCATAGCTCATTCTTTTGCCCTCCCCCCCACTGAATATTATTCTTTTCTATGACTGGAAGAGATCTATATTTGTTCCCATTCCAAAGAAAGGTGACCCAACTGAGTGTGGAAACTACAGAACAGTGTCATTGATTTC
>NW_006399835.1:6645415-6647903 GCF_000299155.1 Elephantulus edwardii | reverse complement strand
AACAACAACAACAACAACAACAACGGTTTATAAGGCAACTCTGGTTTTCTAGTTGATAAGATGTTGTACTTTGTTAAAAGAGTGAGGGAACATGGGTAAGGCCATATGTAAATTCTACTGACTCCACAAGGGAGATCTGCTCTCAGCAACAACACCCACAGTATAAAACCAATTCCTATGAGATCAGAGATACCTCCAATGCTCCCATACCTCTTTTTACTAATTCTAACATCAAACTAACAGCTTGTCTGGGTCTAAAATCCATTGTAATAATCATATACTACACATAACCATACTCACAATAATCAGTTTTTGTAGGAAAGCCAAAAGGCCGTAACTCAGGTGGGCAACAGGATACAATCACTCAATCAAGAGAGCATCCAAAATGTGTTCCCAGGTACCTCAGATTTAAGACTTGATGCATTAGGCAAATGTTAGGAAAAAATTAGTTCTGTCAAGTATAGCATCTCTCCCTCGAAGTCCTCCTATAAACTTGAGCAAAGACTCTTAGCTCTAGAACCATGGAAATGAAGACTGAAGGTCAGCTATGTCACATGACAGTTTTCTGGTTCTCTCCTGTAGCTACTGTTGATCTGCAATAGGTCCAGATTATACAAGAATCTCAGGTTCAAGGTGATGCACATTCCGCATTCTTTGCTGGAAGTGAAATTCTCAACTTCTGCTGCCAAATCTATTTCATTTATTGAGAGATTAACCAATCCCTTTGTGGATAGACTAACACATATATTTTAATTTTCCCACCCATCCATGTAGAAAAGTCAAAGTCAAAGGCAAGGAAAGCTGTTTTGAACAATAAATCCTTGACACCACACACTGTCAACCAAACACAGAAGGTTCAAATTCATCAGCTGCTCTGCAGAAGAAAGACAATCTCTTGTCATGTGATTTACAACCTCTGAAAACCCACTGGAGGATCAGCTATGTGGTAGTTGTCACTGACAGTAATACTTTTAAGAGATGTTTTTGCATTTTTGTTTGTTTGTATAGCTACATTTTTCATTAGCAAGATTTTACCTGCCACAGATTAATAAAAATAAGTCTAAAATAGTACATCAATAGGAAACCAACAGAAATTAAAGTTGGATTCAGAGAAGGCCTTGTCATAACGGATGTCATTGTGCATGCCATATGGATCTTGACTGAAAGCAAAGAATGCTGCTGTTGTGTACTGTCGAGTCAGAACTGATCCACAGCAGGCCTCTGGCAGGTTTTTAAAGACAGTAGAGGATTGCCCATTTTTCTCCATTGGAGCAGCTGGTAGATTCGAATTTTCATTGGGATTGCAGTACATTTTCTTGTCGCTAGCCCACCAGAGGTCCCTAAAGCAAAGAATTCCAGAAATCCATTTGTTTGGGGTTGGGCATTTAGGCTGTTTTCATGTTCTTGTGATGGAGAATAATGTTGCTATGAACACTAATGTACAAATCTCTGCACCTCAGTTCTCATTTTCTCAGGGTATATTCCAACTAATGCAATAGCTGTGTCATATGGAGTTTCTATGCAAAGCTTTTTGAGTAAGTACCATTTACAACATCTAACCACAAATCTAAATACTTGGGAGTGAACCTAACAAGGGATACATAAGACCTATAAAAAAGACCTACAGAGCATATATGCAAGACACAATAAAAGACCTAATGGGGAAATGTGCCCTGTTCATGGATAAAAAGACTAAATATTGTGAATATGATAATCCTACTAACAGCAATCTACGTGTTCAATATAATCCCATGCACATACCAAATTCATTTTTAAGGAGATTAAAAGGGAAACTATCAAATTTATTTGGGGAGGCAAGAGATCCCAAAAAAGCAAAGGAATTCTGAGAAACAAAAATGAAGTTGGAGGCATAGCACTCCCTGAGCTCAAAGACTACTACACAGCAGTAGTAACTGGTGCAATGGCAGGCACATAGATCAAAGGAACAGAATTGAGAAAGGAACAGAAAAAGACTTAGCTATCTCTGGCCAACTGATATTCGACAAGGAAGTCAAAGCTATCAAATAGGGACATAACAACGTCTTTAACAAATGGCTCTGGCAAAACTGGACTTCCTAAGCACATCCAAAAACTTCTCCAATGGGGTAAAAAGGGAAGTCACAGTTTGGGGGGGGAAATGGGTAATGACATCTCAGAAAAGGGACTTATATCTAGAATTTATAAAATACTCAAGCACTACAGCAAGATAAAGGTAAATAAACCAACCCAAAAATGGTCACAGAATGTGAACAGACACTTCACCAAAGAAGACACTCAGATGGCAAACAAACACATGAAGAAATGTTCAAAATCCCTATCTCTAAGAGAGATAGGTCCAGGGCAGCATCTGTTAACTGATAACTTTTAACTGCTCACCAAGTTGTGCCAAGAATCTGGAGAACAACCACTTGGCCAACTGACTGGAAGAGATCGATATTTGTTCCTATTCCAAAGAAAGGTGACCCAACAGAATGTGGAAACTACAGAA
>NW_006399835.1:6642894-6644250 GCF_000299155.1 Elephantulus edwardii | reverse complement strand
CAGAGACAGTGCGATTGGCACAGGACAGAGCAGAGTTTACGGCTGTTGTACATAGGGTCACCATGAGTCGCAAGCGACTCGAAGGCACATAACAACAACAACAACAACAAAGAGAGATACAAATCAAAACAACTATGAGATATCATGTCACCCCAGTAAGAATAGCAAACTTTAACATAACACCAAATATCAAATGCTGGCAAGGTTGTGGAGAAAGTGGAACCCTTTTTAGGACAAAAATTTTGGGACAACAAATTCCTTGTTGGTGGGAGTGTAAAATGGTGTCACCATTATGGAGGGCTGTATGAGGCTTTCTTAAAAAGTTGCAAATAGAAATACCATTTGACCCAGTAGTTCTGCTACTGGGAATTTACTCTAAAGAAAAAGAGCTGGAAACAACCCAAGTGCCCATTAACAAATGAATGGATGGAGATGCTCTGGTATATTAACACAATGGAATATTATACAGCATTGAAAAACAAGGATCTCATGAAATATTATGCAAAATAGGTGAGCCTGGAGCACATGCTGACTGAAATATCTCAGTAAAAAAAGGACAAATATTGCATAGGGCCACTGTTGTAAAACGGGACTGACATCAGAGTTGAGGGAAGATAGAGAAGGAGGGGAGGAATGATGTATATTGCATTGAAACAGATGATGGAGAAAACTGTTCGAAAGGGATTTATAATTGGGTATTATTGTCATGACAGGAGTCCAGAATGAAAGCTGAGCAGTGGAGTGGACTGGGGGGAGGGATTATATAAAAATGAAAGAGGTTTTTCTTTACTTTTCAAGGAGAAGAGTGAATTGGGGGGAGGGGTTGTGCAAGGAGAAAAGTGCAACAACGAATGAATGGAAAAACTAAGTCTTTGTAAACCTTCATTAAAATTAATTAAAAAAACACCCAAAAATAGAAAAAAAAACCCAAATGAACAAACAAAAAACCAAACTGGACTTCCACCTGTAGAGAGCTGCAATAGGATCCATGTCTCACACCATACACAAAAATCAACTCAAGGTGGATCAGAGACCTGGGAGTAAAGCCCAAAACCATAAAGTTCCTAAAAGACAAACTGGGATCAAGCTTAGAAGAGTTGGTCCAAGGTGTAAAGAGACTGCCAAATACAACCAGAAATGCACAATCTGAAGAGGATAAAGTTGAAGAACAGGACCTTCTAAAGATTAAATCTATGGGTGCATCAAAAATTGTTTTCATTACCATTTTCTCTTGATCATATGTTGTTTCTTGAAATTCTTCCACGTCAGGAAATTATTTTTGGTACAGCAACTCTGCTTCCATTTTCTTTTGTTGCTTCCTGAATCATTTTGCAACTAGAGGTTTGAATTTGTTCT
>NW_006399835.1:6641335-6642434 GCF_000299155.1 Elephantulus edwardii | reverse complement strand
TGTTTTAATCAAGAATTCCCACCAAACACTGTCCACCATGGGTAACCATTATCACATTTGACACATCAGTGTCACAGTGTTCAGCATCACAACAGCCACGAATTACCTCTGTACAGCAAGTGGACAGACCAGTGCCATAACATTTAGAAGAATGTTTGACCAAAAACAATTAAAAGTAGGCCCTTGGGCCCAACCAAATTTAAGAACCAAGGCAAGGTTCAAACTCCATGAGCTCCATCATTCCACATTCCTCCATAATCAAGCATTTCCGTTGGCTCTCACCATCCAAAAATGCCCGTCTAGGAGTGTTCTGGTGCTTCTCCAATCACCTCATATTCTGATGCCACGTATTTCTTCATATAGTCTAACTTCTTGAATGGTTTGTTCAACATGTAGACTGAATACACCTGAGGCAAGGATACAGTCTTAATGCACATCTTCCTGTATTTCAATCCATTGTGTATCTTTTAGTCTTTCTTATTTGTTGCTGAACTTTTACATTCAAACAAAGCAAACGGAAAAAAAAACATAACTTGAATCAGATACACCTTTGTTTTTAAACTGACGTCTTTGCTCTTTAACATTTTAAAGAGGTCCTTTATAAAAGCTTTACTCAATTAAATACATCTTTTGATTTCTTCACTGCTATTTCCAGAGATGTTGATTGTGAATTCACATAAAATGAAGCCGTTGATATCTTTAATCTATGAGAGAAGCTTCAGTATTCTTGCCTCCAAGGAGCATTCTGTCTGCACCTTTCCCAAGCCATATCTATTTGTCCTTTTAGCAATCCATGGGATATTCAGTTCTCTTCTCTAACTTTATAGCTTAAAGACTTCAATTCCCTCCTGTCCCCCCAGTCATCCGTATTCATTGTTTAGCAGTCAGGTCTATAGCAAGAGATTGAAAGGATTCTGGTTTGAATTAGATGCACTTTAATTTTCAAATGATGTCATTGCTACTCAGTTCTATGGAGAGGTCCTTGACAACAGACTTTCCCACTACAATGCATCTTTTGATTTCTTGACTGTTGGTGCCAAGTATATTGATTATGGATTAGAGCAAGATGAAACTGTTGACAATTTAAAGTTATTTTTTT
>NW_006399835.1:6639472-6641085 GCF_000299155.1 Elephantulus edwardii | reverse complement strand
GAAGGCCTCTTGCCAGGACAGATTGCCTAGTACAAGACTGGATAAGTGCAAGCCTCCCAACAGCCTTTAATAAGGGGTAAAGAAAGCTCTCCTGTGTTTGGCCATACTGTCTTGAGAAAGCTCGCCACCTGGGAAGATGGCTGCCACATGTGTTGAGCTGGAAGTAGTCCACACGAGGCTGAGATTCTCCTATCCAACTAGAATGTCCCACATCTGCAAGCCCACCCTATCCTATCTTCCTGTTTACTTGCTTGTATATAAGTGTGCTGCAGCACCCAATAAAGTTGAGCTGGATTGCTCCTGGAGTGATATGTTGTCTCCGTCATGCTTACTCTCATCAGAGTGTTGCTGTTCTTTGCTAGCAAACAGACAATGACAACCAACAAGTTAGAACTGACAATAAATAGCTGACCTGTGGAGGATGTGAATTTCAGAGGCTGTAAACCATGCAGGAGGAGATATCCCTTCTTTCAATCTTGGACCAGCTAATGGATTCGAACTATAGCAGTGGAACTTCTTACTATTTGGCCACCGGGGCTCCCAGATTGATTATATATGGAGAAAGAATATAGCCCTGACAAATACTTCTCTTCATTTTTTAATGATGCAGTGTTCCTTTGCTCTGCTCAGACAACAGATTCTTGTCTAGGTACAGGTTTCACAAGAGCACATCAGATATTCTGGGATTTCTATTCTTCTAAAAATTAGCCATAGTTTATTATGATCCACACAGTCAAATGCTTTTGCATAGAAGTAGACAGTCTTCGGAGATTTTCTTTTGTCTTCTAAAATCTGATATCCTTGGTGTCACAACCTCTTCTAAATTCAGCATGTACTTCTGGCAATTCTTTGTCAATGTACTGTGTAGTCAGTTTGGAGTGACCTTAAGCATTATGTTGCATGAATGTGATTTAATTATATTTTATAATTTCAACATTCTGTTTTATCAGCTTGCTTGGATATGGGTACAAATATGGACCTCTTGCACCTTGTCGGCTACACAACTGTCCTCCAAATTTCCTGGATCCAAGCTGTATTGTTTCATTAGTATCCCATCAATTCCTGGGGTCTTATTTTTTTCCAATGCCTTTAAAGCAGCTTCTACTTCCTCCTGCATTACCATTGGCTCCTGTTTATACATACATCCTGAAAATTTTCATTGTCAACCAATTTTTTCTATCTCAATGATTCTGTGTATTCCTTCCATCTTCTTCTGATACTTTCTGAGTCATTCAATATATTACTCATACTATCTTTCAATATTGTGACATGAGGCTTAAATCTGTTTTTTTAGATCTCTCAGCTTAAAAAATACAGAACAATTTTTTCCTTTTTTATTATCCAATTCCAACTCTCTGCACATCCAATTATGATACTTTGCTTTGTCCTCCTGAGCTGCCCTTTGAAATATCTGTCCAGCACTTTTACTTCAATGTGCTTTGCTTTTGTTTTAGCTTCTCCATTGCTACAGTGCAATCTTTAGAGATTCTTTTGACATGCTCCCCCCCCTTTTCTCCTCTGTTTTTGTAACATCATCTTCTTCTTCTTCCTCTTATTCTTCTACCTCTTTCTTTTCTTCTACTTCTACTTCTACTTCTACTTCTTCTTCTTCT
>NW_006399835.1:6625558-6628052 GCF_000299155.1 Elephantulus edwardii | reverse complement strand
TGACTGGGGTAATCAGGATGGGCGTGTCAGAGGCAGTGTGGTTGGCGCAGGATAGAGCAGCGTTTAGGGCTGTTGTGCATAGGGTCACTATGAGTCGCAAAAGACTCGACGGCACATAACAGCAACAACAACAGTATAATATTGATTTTATTCTCGTTATTATATAAACTCCAGTCCTAAAATTAACTCAGTCTATATTGGTATATTGTTATTGTTTGTTGTCTTTGAATTGAGCATGACTCAAAGCGATTCTATGATAAAAAGATCTGAACCTGAATCCTGTATCATCTTCACACACTGACACACAAGATCCGAGATAACATTAAGCATTACACTAGGATTAAAGTGTGCATTATAGAAGAACTGAAGCGCGCATAAATTTGGAAACTTAAATGATTTTTTAAAAGCATACACAGAGTCTAGAATCTAAAGATTAATTCCTGTAATCATTAAATATCCAAAACCAAAATCCAAACCACAAATTTATAAAATTGAACTTTGGTATTATAGCATGATATTTTCAGTGGCTTCATATGCATTTGAAAGCTGGACAGTGAAAAAGAAAGATCAAAGAAGAATTTTAATGAGATCTGAGGACAACAGGAATTTAAAAACAAAAGAGAAGCACATATTTAAGATTTCTCAATCTGAAAGACCTTAAGGAAAATACAGGTGTAACACTAAAGGATTCTATAGGGAAAATCCATGATCATAACAATCTTTCCCCATCTATCATAATTCTGCCTCTAACTCCAATGGTAAGGATTTTTATTTCCTTGATTTTGAGATGTGATCCATATGGGACATTGCAGTCTTTGATCTTCTGCTTTAAATGCTTCAAATCATCTTTAGTTATTACAAGCAAGGGTGTCATCTGCATAAAATAGGTTGTTGATCAGTAAACTTCTATGTCACATTCTTCTTCATATACTCCGTTGTTGTTGCTATGTGCCCTCAAGTCACCTGTAACTCATAGCGACCCTGTGTATTTTTATAAGCTCTGCTCTGTCTTGTGCCAATCTGTCTCCAACGCAAAGACCTCTATTATCCCAGTCAATGAATCAATCCACCTCACAGAGGGTCTTCCTCTCCTACACTGTCCCTCTACTCTCCCAAGCATGACATCCTTCTCCATGTCCCTCCTTGAAACATGTCCAAATAATGTGAGACGTAGCTTCAGAATCTTTGCCTCCAAGGAGCAGCCTGGTCTAACCCTCTTCAGGATGAAACTGTTTGTTTTCTTAGCAGTCCATGGAATATTCAATACTCTTCTCCAACCACAGCTCAAAGGTATCAATTTTCCTTCTATTCTCCCTAGTCATTTTCCAGCTCTCTGACACATAGCAAGTGATTGCAAAGACCATGGCTTATATCAGACACAACTTAGTCTCCAGAGTGACACAATTTCTCTTCAGTACTTTGGAAATGTCCCTAAAAACTGACATTCCCATCGCAATGTGTCTTTTAATTTTTTGGCTACTGGTGCCAAGAGTGTTGACTGTGGAGTCAAGCAAACTAAAGCTGTGAACAATCTCAGTCTTTTCACCATCCACTGCCAACTGACCCAGTGGAGAAAATCTTTCTCTTCTTGATGCTGAGCCCCAATCTATATTGAAGGCTGCAGTCCTTGACCCTCTGCAGCAAGCGCTGCAGGTCCTCCTCAGTTTCAGCAAGAAAGCAGGGTTGTGTCATCTGCATAACGCAGATTGTTGATGAATCTTCCTTCAATCCTGATGCCACATTTCTCCACATACAGCCCAGCCTCCAGGATTATCTATTCCGCATATAGGCTGAAAAGGTATGGAGATAGGACACTTCCCTGGCATGCGTACTTCCCAGTTTAGAGCTATGCACTGTTTCTTTGCTTTATAATGACAATTGCCTCCTGGTCCAAGTGTAGGTTTCACATTAGCACAATCAAGTTTTCTGGGATTCCCATTTTTCTCAGAGTCAGCCATCGTTTGTTGTGATACACACAGTCAAATGTTTTAGCATAATCAATGAAACACAGATAGACATTCCTCTGGTATTCCCTGCTTTCTGCTAATTAGCTACAAAATCCCTAGTATCACGACCCCTTCTAAACCCAGCCTGGACTTCTGGTAGTTCTCTGTTGATGTGCTGTTCCAGTCATTTTTAGATAATCTTCAGCAGAGTCTTGCTTGCATGTGATATCAATGATATTGTTTGATAATTTCCACTCTCTATTAGGTCACCTTTCTTTGGAATGGGAACAAATACAGATATCTTCCAGTCAGTTTGCCAAGTGGTTGTCCTCCAGATTTCTTGACACAACTTTTTGGGCACATCTAGGGCAGCATCTGTTAGTTCAAATATATCAATTGGTATACCATCTATTCCTGGGGCCTTATTTTTGCCAATTCCTTCAAAGCAGTTTGAACTTCTTCATCACCATAGGCTCTTGCTCATATGTTGTTTCATGAAATTCTTCTGTGTCTGCCAATTCCTTTGGATACAGTGACTCAGTATACGC
>NW_006399835.1:6622256-6625458 GCF_000299155.1 Elephantulus edwardii | reverse complement strand
ATATTTGAACTGCATGCTATAGGGTTAGCAAAACAAGTTCTTACCCACTGGGCCACCAAAATTCCATCAATCTGTAGCAGTCTATTTTTCTTCTTCCACTACAAATGGATGCCTTGACTAGTATGAATATATTGTGGGTTAGAAATTCCTGCAGGAAGGCACATTGTTTTTAAAAAATGTTTTATTGGTTTTTGTATAATTACTTTACATTATGTTTCATTAACATACTTTGCATTTTTGTTTTTGTGCTTGTTTTTTTTTCCAAGTACTAAGATCTATATCTTGTTAGAAAAAAACAGATTTATTGGTAGACAGTCAGCCTACTCTGGCCTAAGGAGAACAGCGCTGCCAAAGTCCTCAAGAATGCAGGGTTCATCATCTGTCCAGGAGGTCACAACTGGAGATATACTTCTTAGCCTTGTTCAGGGAATATTTTTTCATTTATTTAGGTATTTTATTGTGTCTTGCAGAAATTTTCTGTAGTTTTCTTTATAGAGGTTTTTTGTGTCTCTAGTTAGGTTCATTTCCAAGTACCTCAATTTGTGGTTGGCTATTGTAAATAGCATTACTTTCTTAGTTTCTTTCTCTGTTTTCTTTGTTATTGTAGAAAGATCCTACTGATTTTTGGATATTGATCTTGTATCCTGCAACGTTACTAAACTGGTTCACTAGCTCTAACAGTTTTGTTGTTGTTGTTGTTGAGTCCTTGGTATTTTCTGTGTACACTATCATATCATCTGTATATCATATCATGTGTATAGTGACAGTATACCTGTCTCTTTGCTGATCTGGATGTCTTTTCTTTCCATCTCTTGTCGTATTGGCCAATTATCCAATACAATATTGAATAGAAGTGTTGACAGTATGCGTCCTTGTCTGGTCCTAGTTCACAAGGAAAAGGCTTTTAGTCTTTCTCCATTGAGAATGTTATTCATGATGTTGAGGAAATTCCCTTTTATTCCAGTTTTGCTGAGTGCCTTAACTAGGAAGTGGTGTTGGATTTTGTCAAACATCTTTTTTTGCGTCAATTACTAGGATCAACTGGCTCTTGTTATTTGCTTTGTTAAATTTGTGAATTATGCTAATTATTTTTCTTATGTTAAACCATCCTTGCATACCTCTTATGAATCCCACTTGCTCAAGATGAATTATATTTTTTATGTGCTTTTGGATTCTATTGGCTAGGATTATGTGAAGAATTTTTTCATCTAGGTTCGTGAGAGATATTAGTAGTTTTATTTGTACTTTTCTTTTTTGACAATATCTTTCCCATGTTTTGGTGTCAGGGTTATGCTTAATTCAAAGAATGTTTTTTGGAGTGTTCCTTCTTTTTCAATGTTTTAAAATACTTTAAATAAAATGGGTGATAAATCTTCTCTGGATGTTTTATAGAATTCAGCCATGAAGACATCTGGTTCAGAGATTTTTTATTTTTATTTTTGTATGTATGTATGTATGTTTGTGTATATGTATTTATGGTGGAGATTTTTGTGACTTGCTCAATTTCTTCTCCTGTGGGGAGTCTCTTAAGTGTTCTAGAAGACAAACAAGTTAATGTCTTGTTTTCTTTTTTTGTTTTCTTGTTTTATCTTTTGTGTCTCTAGGCTTAAGTCATTATTAAATTGAAGCACTGGTTTATTCAGATAAGCACTGAGAGACAATCTTTAGTAACTAGCAGAGGAGACATGTACTGAAGGCTTCCCACAATAGTGTCCAAACACATACAAACACCTTTAATGGAATAGGATATTCTAAGGAAGGACAAATTGCATGATCCATTGAGATAAAACTCATTAGAAGGGAAAAAAATTGGCAAAGACTGAGGAAATTGTTCAATAACAAAACAAAAGATAGCCATCAATATTTTTACTGATTCCACCTAGAAAACACCCAAACTTGGGTAAAGTAGTAGCATATATGCAATAAAATAACTAAAAATACTCAAATCTATAATACTTAAAGCTTTATAATACTACTTAGATAGTTGGAATTTACTTCAGATGTCATTTCAAGTAAGTCAAACCTGTATACTCAAGTATTACAGTGACAGTGAGTTGAATTGAAGCTGTACCTGTATCAACTCTCAAGGGAAGCAGTAGATTTATATTCTGCCCCTTCCCTACAGCACTAAGTTTTAGTTTGTAAGGATAGGAATATTTTGACTTGAAGCCATACTTGTGTGAAATTGAGACTGCAGAATTTATGCCTGACTAACCATGAAAGTGACTGAAAAAAATGTATCATTGACTACTTATACATTGATGCTTCAGTAATCTTGCTGTGTAAGGCTTCAAGAAAGAGAAGCAAAGAATACATGTTCTTTCTATTTTTTTTTATCTTTAAAGTTTTTATTGTTGGATGCAGATGGACTTTAGATTTTGTTGAAAACAGCCACGTCCATGGACTGCACATAGTCTTCCAAAGCAGTTATCTGTTCCTCCAGCATATCTGTGCCTACTTTACTATCTTCAACTACATACTGTATCTGAAGCTTCTTAATTCCATATCCCACCAGTAATACTAACTTGAAAGAGTCTCAGACCAAGCCATCTGCCTGAATACTTCTGACACCTTCTTCCAGTATTGCCATGTTGGTTTCACAAGGCTTCAGGTCTAGTAAGATTGAAGACTTGGCAAGAAGCCAAGGTTTTTTGGCTTTCTTTGATTCATACTGTGCAAGACGTTCTCCTCTTAGCTTCTTTGCTTCCTCACTTTCCTCCTCCTCACCAGATCCAAAGAGCTCAATGTCCTTGTCAACTTTCCTGTCCGCAGCTCCACTTTCTGTGGTGTCTTCCACATTAGCTGGGTCACAGGACTGGGCCAAAATACATGCCCAGTACTTTCATCGCTCCTGGCAGGCTGGCCTTTTCCTTCTCATAAGGCTTGGCATGACTATACCAATGTAGGACATGACACAAGTCGGCAGGTGAGGGGCTGGAGATTGCTTCAAATAACGCCACATCTGCTTGTGATAGCTCTTGTCAGCCAGATAATCATTGAGGACCTGGAGGCCAGTGGCAGTCTTAAGGTTTCTGAAGCCCATGATATCATCTGTACATGGAGCTAGGCGGCAGCAGAGGTGAAGAAGAGGGAAGGAAGTCGGCTCCAAACAGTCAAAGAGGCAGGGAGGAATGACTCCTTTCTATTTTTTTTTTAAACAATGACAATATAATGCTAGTGACAGGTATACAGGAGCCCTTTT
>NW_006399835.1:6611117-6612891 GCF_000299155.1 Elephantulus edwardii | reverse complement strand
TCCTCTGTCTTTGTAATAACCTTTTGCATTCTTCCTGGATGATAATCTTGATATCCTCCTACAACTCATCTAGTCTTCGCTTATTGGTGTTCAAGGCCTCAAACCTGTTCCTGAGATGGTTCTGAAATTCAGGTGGGATCGGCTCAAGGTCATACTTTGGTTCCCATGGATTTTATTTCATTTTACTTAGCTTCAGTTTGAACTTGCATATGAGTAGTTGGTGGTCTGTTCTACAATCAGCACCTGGCCTAGTTTTCACAGCTGACACTGAGTTTCTCCAGTGGTTCTTTCTATAGATGTAATCAACCTGATGCTTCTGCATACCATCAGGTGAAATCCATGTGTGTAAACTGCATTCATGTTTCTTATAAAACATATTTTCAATGAATAAGTCGTTGATTATGCAAAATTCATTCTATCTCCAGCTTCATTTCTGTCACTGAGTTCATGTTTGCCACCTACTGACTCTTCTTCTTTGTTCCCAACTTTTGCATTCCAGTCACCCATTATTAATACATCTCGATTGCATGTTCAATCAATCTCTGACTGTAAAATTTGGTAGCAATCTTCTATTTCCTCTTCTTTGGCTCTAGTTGTTGGTGAATATATCTGAATGATAGTGGTATTTACTGGACTTCCTTGTATTTGTATGGCTATTATCCTGTCCCTCACAATATTTTATATCAATACATATCTAGAAATGACTTTTTTAATTTGAAAGCAATCCCATTTTTCTTCACCTTTTCATCTCCATAGTAATATATCATATGATAGTCTGACCCAAAATGCCCCATGCCAGTCCATCTCATTTTGGCGATACCTAGTATGTCAATATTTATGCATTCCATTTCTTCCTTAACAATATCTAATTTTCCTAAATTCATGGTTTTCCTATTCCATGTTCCAATCACTAGTGTCTGCCTACAACTGTTCTTCTTCCTTTGTATTTCCATACTTGAAAGTTCTGCCACAGTTGCCCTGTTAGTCTACATGTGTTCTATTGTCTATAGGGTTTTCAGAGGCCTGCTATTTCGGAAGTGGATGGCCAATCCTTCTTCCTAGTCTGTCTTAATCTAAATGCTCAAATTTAGAGAAGCATGTGACGGACAAGCATTTTACGGGAAAAAAAGCGGGTAAAAAATATTTCCCCAACTGTGGAATTAACCAATACATTCAGTGTTGTCCCTGTTCTTTGTACAAGTGTCTTGACCCACTTACTGACTCCCTGCTCCACCATCCACCAGCATCCCCTTCCACTCGCACCACTCCCTTCAACACCTATCTCCCATTGCCCAACCTGTGGTCTGATAGCTTCTATCTCAAGCTTTATGGGCTTCTGTGATTCCAAACGTTTCAGCTGCTGAAAATTTCTCTTTTCCATTGTCTCTTGAGTTTAGAGATATTGTTTCCCAAGTGAGGGTGGTGTGTCCTGAAAATCTGGTATATAGATTGTTTTCATATATTCTTCCTTCTTGAATTATTTGTTCAGCATATGCAGCTTTCAAAATGGATTAAAGTTTAACATTAAAAAAAATCAATGGTTCTCATCTCTGAGCCAATTGACAGCATCATGATTCTCATCTCTGAGCCAATTGACAGCATCATGATGGATGGTGAAGATATTGAGATTGTTAACAGCTTTCATTTGCTCAGCTCCATAATCACCATTCTTGATACCAGCAGACAGGAAATCAACAGACAAATTGCACTGGGAAAGTCAGCTGTCAGAGACCTATTCAGAGTACTGAAGAGCAACGAAGTCAGTCTGGAGTCT
>NW_006399835.1:6609733-6610446 GCF_000299155.1 Elephantulus edwardii | reverse complement strand
GGAAGGCCCTCTATGAGGTGGATTGATTCAGTGACTGGGATAATCGGGATGGGAGTGACAGAGATAGTGCGACTGGCACAGGACAGAGTGGAGTGTAGGTCTGTTGCACATAGGGTCACTATGAGTCGCAAGCAACTCGATGGCACATAACAACAACAACAACAAACTTGTATAATGTTAGCTGCTAACAATGGTATCTTTTCACTGTATACATACAAGCAATGTAGAATTTTAGGAAAATATGCTCCTAAACTTAGTACTGAAAAATAAAATTTACTTTTTTCCCTATCTATTTTTTCCCAAGAATAGCAGTAGAATTTTACTTAGTATAGTGTAAATTATGAGGCTAGGGGAATTTAAAAATTCTCTGAAGTTTTAGCTGAGAAAGTGAAGCTTCTAGTCAAGTAAAATTGTTACTCTTCCTCACCGAATAGAGGTTATTGTTGCAATAGTCTCTACATTACAGGCTATTAAATGATATCTCTATGTCTATAACAGTGTCTGTCCTCAGTTAATTTTCTGGTTAATAATTTAATCCTCCTTAAGTTTATTATGCTAGCATAGAAGACCAATATGTTAAGGCATTACCACTCCTCCTTTGATGTGTATTTATCTCCATGTTAAAAATTACATCATCGCTAATGGCAGTTTTGTCAAAAAAAGGAAATATAATAAAAATATAATAACAGCTTTCTGTAAGTACTCATTCTTAA
>NW_006399835.1:6607308-6609308 GCF_000299155.1 Elephantulus edwardii | reverse complement strand
GACAGAGCAGAGTTTAGGGCTGTTGTACATAGGGTCGCTGTGAGTTGCAAGCGACTCGACGGCATATAACAACAACAACGACATTGTTCTGCTGGAACAGCTATTTCTTGGTCTATGTCTAGGTTTCACTTGAGTACAACTGATGTTGTGGATTTCTTATACTTCTCAATTTGCTATGATCCACATGATCAAGTGCTTTGGCTTATTCAGTAAAATACAAGTAAATATCTTTTTGGTATTCTATGCTTTCAGCCAAGACCACTTCAAATCAGCATGATGTTTCTTATTTGATAGCCTTTTCTGAGTCCAGCCTCAATTTCCATAGGTTAACTATCAGTGTACTACTGTTCCAGATAATTGTCATTCTCAATAATTTTTTTCTTGTTTGTGATTCTTATAATATTATTCAATAATTTTTGCGCTCTGCTGCATCAACTCTTTTTGGAATGGGAACAAATATTGATCTCTTTCATTTGATTGGCCAGGTAGTTGCCTTCCAAATTTCTTGGCATAGACTACTGAGCACTTTCAAGGTTGCATTTTTCTGATGCATCACTTAAATTGGTATTCTACCAAGATTTGACGATTTGAAGCACTGATAAATATCAAATACTTCAGCTTTCCTATAGGTTACACTTCACTACAAACAAAACTTGATAATTAAGCAACATCAAAGATTCCAGTTAGAGTGCTGCTTTTATCCTAATTATTTTATGATAATCCCATCAATCATTTCACAGTAAAGACTCAGAAGAGATGCATAGCAGCTGTCTTTTCCCCTTAACATTTCCTCTATAAAAATCCTACCTCATTAGTATGGCAGAATTATATCTTTGTCAAGCACCACAAAACTGATTTTATGGTTTAGGATTGATAAAATAACAATCATTTTCTTGCCAAATATTTACATCTCTAACATTTCAAACAAAATATATTTTTAAGGAGGTTGGGGAAAGATCCATCTGCCCTTTCGATCCATTTAGCATTAACTCATTTAATGTTAAAATGTGGGACAAATAATTTCCTTATGAAATTTTTTATTGTCTTAATTCTTGTAATGATAGCTATTTATTTTTGCTTCTTATAAAACTTATAAACTTATAAAACTTAATTTCTTACTGACATAGTTATGGAAGATAATACTAATTCTAATCTTCAGTGGGTCTTGATTTTGCTAGTCCTAACTTGATTTAATTAATAAAAAAATAACTAAACTTTTTGAGACATTGTGATCAAGATATAGAATACTCTGTATCTATATTTACCCTCTGAAGTGTCCAGATAGTCCCCAACTTGCAAAAAGGTTCTGTCCCAATTATTTCATTCTAACATAGTCTAATATTTCTTGTTTTGAAATTTTTATTGGTATTTCCTTTTATCATAAATATCTTCATAAATCTTATCTTTATTTGGTTTTGGAAGTTAACATCAGAATTATTTTTGTTAAGTGCCATCGAGTCGAGCAAGACCCACAGGGACCCTGTGAACAAAAGACTTCACTCCTGTTCCTTAACTATTGTTGTTTCTGTAAGTTCATAGAGTTCCTGGAGGCATATTGTTTAGAAAGTGGATGCCACTCAAATTGCACTACAATTGTACTGCATGTAATATCACTCCAATTATTATGCATTGTTTAATAGATATTTCTTCATAGCTGATGCTTTAGGAGATTGTCAGAGGTAGCAAATCACACAGGAGCAGAAGATTGCCCCTCTTTCTCCTGTAGAGCAGCTGGTAGATTTGAACCACATACCTTTAGCAGTGCTACTCTTTGCCACCAAACCACTATGTCTTATTAAAAATACGATGTAACTGGCAATAAGAGAGATGCAAATAAAAACAACAATGAGATAGCATCTCACTCCAGTAACAGTGACAAAGTTTAACAAGGCAGCAAGTAATAGATGTTGGAGAGGTTGTGGCAAGAAAGGAACTCTTACACATTGTTGGTGGGATTGTAAAATGGTACAAACATTTTGGAAGGCAGTTTGGTGCTTCCT
>NW_006399835.1:6576135-6603018 GCF_000299155.1 Elephantulus edwardii | reverse complement strand
GTGGCATTATGGTCTGAAAAGATGGTTTGTATTATTTCTACGTTTTTGAATCTACTGATGCTTGCCTTGTGACCTAGAATGTGATCTATTCTAGAGAATATTCTATATTCATCTGATGGTATGCCTAGGAATCAGATTGATTATATCTGTGGAAAATATAATTAGAGAAGCTGAATATCAGTATGAAAACTATGCCGGGTACTGATTGTGGAACAGACCACCAACTACTCACATGAAAGCTCAAGCTGAAGCTAAAGGAGGTTAAGTCTAATCCACAGGAACCAAAATTTGACCTTGAGTCTCTTACACTTGAATTTCAAAGCCATCTCAGGAATAAGTTTGAAGTCTAAGTAATGAGCGAAGACCAGAAGATCTGTGGGAGTATATCAAGAACATCATCTATCATTACAAAGACAGAGGAGGTGGAAAAAACCCAAGATGTATGTCAGGCAAGTCTCTGAATATCACATTGGAATGCTGAGAAGCCAATGCAAAGGAAAGAAATTAAGTAATTAAGGAGCTGAACAGATTTCAAAGGACATTGCAGCAAGGCAAAGCAAAGTATTATAATGAAATGTGCAGAGAGTTGGAAGTCAGAAAATCCAAAGCACTGACCTCGCTGAGCATTTCTTAAGCTCAAGGAACTGAAGAACAAATTCAGCCCTCAAGTTGCCATGCTTAAGGATGCTTTGGGCAGTGTATTAAATGATCCAGGAAACCTTAAAAGAAGATGGAAAGAGTATACAGAGTCACTGTACCAGAAAAAAAATGGCTGACACAGTAGAATTTCACGAAACAACATATAGCAAGAGCCTGTGTTGATGAAGGAATGAGTTCAAGCTGCTCTGAAGGAATTGGTGAAAACAAGGCCCAGAAATTGATATCATACCAAATGACAAATTTCAACAAACATGCTGCCCTGGACTCACTCACCGTGTTGTGCCAAGAACACTGGAGAACAACTACCTGGCCAACTGACTGGAAGAGATCCATATTTGTTCCCAATCTAAAGAAAGATATGAGGAAATTATTAAACATTTTCATTAATATCACATGCAAGCAAGATTAAGGTATAAATTATATTAAAATTACTGGAATAGAAAATTGCCAAATGTGTAGACTGGATTTAGAAGAGGTCAGGGTAGTACAGATATTATAGCTAATGTTAAATGGATCTTGGCTAAAAGCAGATAGCACCAGAATAATGTCTGTCTACGTTTCATTGACTATGCAAAGGCATTTGACTGTGGATCACAACAAACTGTGGCTCCCTCTGACAAAAATGGGGATCCCAGAGCACTTGATTACACGTATGTGAAATCTATATACTTGGATCAGGAGACAGTTGTCAGAACAGAGCAAGGAAATACTGCATAGTTCAAAATAGAGAAGGGTGTATTTCAGGAATGTGTCCTATCTCCATACCTTTTGAATCTATATGCGGAACAGATGATCCAGGAAACTGGACTATATGAGGAGGAATGTGGCATCAGAATTGGAGAAGGCTCATCAACAATCTGCACTATGCATTTTTTTTTTTGCTGAAACTGCAGCAGACCTGAAGCACTTGCTGCAGAAGCTAAAGGACTGTAGCCTTCAATATGGATTGAAGCACAATATCAAGAAGACAGATTCTCATCACTGGGCCAACTGGCAGCATCATGATAAACGTGGAAGAGACTGAGATTGTTAACAGTTTTAGTTTGCTTGATTCCACAATCAACACTTTCTGCACCAGCAGCCAGGAAATTAAAAGACAAATTGCATTGGGAAAATTTACTGTCAGGGACCTCTCCAGGGTACTGAAGAACAATGATGTTAGTCTGGATATGAAGGTGCGACTGATCCAGGCCATGGTCTTTGCAATTACATGCTATGCATCAGAAATCTGGACAGTGACCAGGGATGATAGAAGGAGAATTGATTTCTTAGACCTCTGATGCTGGAGAAGAGTATTGTATATACCTATACTTTGACTGCTAGAACAAACAGTTTCATCCTGGAAAGAGTGAAACAAGGCTGTTCCTTAGAGACAAGGATTCTGAATCTCTATCTGACATATTTTGGGCAAGTTGTTAGGAGGGACCAATAGTTGGAAAGGGACATTATGCTTGGAAGGGTGGAGGGATGGCACAAGAAAGGAAGACTGTCTATGAGATGGATTGAGTCAGTGACTGGGATAATGGTAGTAGATGTGTCAGAGACAATAAGTTTGGCTCAGGATAGAGAAGGGTTCAGAGCTGTTGTACATAAGGTTGTTATGAGTCACAGGCACATAAAAACAACAACTATAAATTTGAGACTACCTGTAGACAAATCACTCAATAATCTCATCGGACCAAAAGGTAAATTACTAATATTAAATTAATAATATCTTTTACCAACATTTTTAAAGAGTTTAGAAATAGTGAAGCAATCAATATGTTGTATACCTTAATTCATAAATTATAGCAATGTTTCTTAATCATGTGTTCTCCCATAAATTACTACATAATTATAAAGGAAAAACAATTCTGTATAGCTTCTGATTTCTGTTGTTTCCTATCGTGGTGGTTTTGTCTACATTGTACGTGTTGTTGCTGTTGTTGTTGTTGTTGATTGCTGTCAAATTGAGCACAACTCATAGCGACTCTATGAACAAAAGACCTAATGCCGTTCCATAACTATCATTGTTTCTCCAAGTTCATAGAGTTTCCAGAGGCATGTGGTTTAGGAAGTGAATGTCACTTCTGCTTCTAAACTTGTTTTACAACTGGGAGCTCTACCAAACACCCTCCAAAATGGAAAACCATTCCGGTATTTGATACCCCAATGGCACAAGGTTCAGCATCAGAGGAAAGCCAGGTTACTTCATACTGCACATTGACATAGAGTGATGTGCAAAGTGGAAGAGTGTTCCTCCAGATGTGACAGCTCTAGTCTCATTTAGCAGTGGTTAAGTGTCGTCTAGTCAAATATGACTCAGAGTAAGCTTTGCACAAAAGACCTGAACTCTGTTTTATAATGAACGTCATTTCTGTACATTTATGCATTATATTTTTATATGTTATAGAGTTTAGAGAGTTTTTAGAGTTTCCAGAGTCATCTAGTTTAGGGAGTGGATGCCATTTCTCCCTCCTAGTAAGAATCAGTCTGGAAGCTCATCCAAATATTATACATAATGGGGTAACCATTATAGTATTTCATACGACTGTGGAACAGTGTTCAGTATCACAGCAACTCCAAGTTGTTCAGTAAAGCAAATAAACAAATGATTGCTGTGTCTTCTAAAGAATATTGATTCTAAAATTAGTAAATTTGTATAATACACAGAAATTGAAAATCCAAATCTCCTACTCAAAAACTCATAGACTGGTGTTAAAGATTTCTTGTGCAAAACGACCCTCTCCATTAACTGACTTTGTCGCATGGATGGTTAGAAATATGTGGATAGGGTATGTTAGTTTGTTTACAAAGGGATTGGCTAGTCTTGCCAATCTACAAGGGGATTGGCTAGTTTGCCATTAAATTGAGTGGATCCAGCAGTGAAGTTTGATAACCTCTCTGCCAGCACCAGCAAAGAAGAAGCAAGAGAGTGTAATGTAGACTTCAGAACCAGAGATTCTTGTGCCAGCCAGAGTAGGACCTATGAGAGTAACAGCCATTGCAGCCATGGCAGAGAACTAGAAACCTGACATGAGATGGAACAGACCTTGGGATTGCTACAACACTGAACCAGAGCTAAGAACCTAGTCTCAAGTTTGTTGGACAACTGATGGTGTATGGAAAGCCATAATTGACAGAATTGAGGAGTTTGAACACTGGCCTAAAGATGAGAGGCTCAAGAGTGAGGCACTTGCAAGCACATTTCAAAAGCTATTTCTATTTAGCAATTGTATTCTGCTACTAACCTGAATTATAGCCCCTTTGACTTCCTTAATATGGTTCTGTGTGGCCAATGAGCTATCACAGTGATTTTGGACCCAGTGAATCAGTAAGATTGGTTTGGGGATGAACAGAAGGAGGTGTGGGACTGTGAGGGACATATTTGACCTCATGGGAATTGGTTTTGTGTTGTTGATATTGTTGCCAGGATCAGTTCTTCTTTGTCAAAGGTCAGATATGGCCATCTTGTCACAGCCCTTGCTCTTTTTTACGGACTACTATGCCATATAATCAAAGCTCAGAGCCTTTGCTAAAGTTTGTTGAAGGACTAAGGTGAGGGCTGTGGGCGATGAGGAAAGCCATAACTGACAGTACTGAGAGGTTTTAGCATTTACCTAAAGCCGTGAGGCTCAAAACACCTGTGAGTATATTTCAGAAGCTGTCCTGACTGAGTGATTATATTCTCCTCATAGCCTGAGTTATAGCTCTTTTACTTCCCAAATATGGTTCTATGTGGTGTGTGAACAATTGGATTTGGACCCAGAAAGGCAGTAAGACTAGTTTTGAAATGGGTAGAAAAAAGTGAGATTATGAGGGGACATTTCTGACCTCATTGGAAGTGTTTTTGTACTGTTGATGGAGCCAATTCCCCTTCGTGAAGTTGATAAAAGTTAGATACGGCTGTCCCCACATAGCCCTTTCTCTTTTTACACAGGTAAATACATTGTTGTTGTTGTTGTTATGTACTGTCAAATCGTAATTGATTCATAGCTGACCCTCCAGCAGAGTCTCAGAGGCAGCAAGTTGCTAGGAAGGGGATTGACTATCTTTCTCTTCCTGAGGGGTTGATGGATTGAAACCAAGTGCTTTTGGGTAAGAGGCACAGCTCCTTGCACACAAGGCTACCAGCATTCCCTGAAACACAATAGTGCCAAAACACTTTTAATTTGCTAATGTCCTTCTGAGTAACTGAATAAAGACATACTTCAATTTTGTTTAAAAAATCATTAAATAAGAAATTAACAACTGTAATAATTATGTTTAAAAAATAACACATTAGCTATAAAGAATAACTCATATTTATATACACTTGCTATTTCTTAGTTTGATTTTCAAACCAGCCAAGAATTCCTATCTCTTGTAAAACTATATATTCAATACGCTAAAATTAGTGGTTTATGTCAATGGGCACAAAGGCATTTCAAAATTTACTATCTTTGCATCAAGTGAAATATATAAGTAATAGGTTCACAAAGATGAAAGAGAGTGTTGATGTTACGAAAGGACAAAAGGTATGTCTGCTACACTTAATATAGTTGAGCTATACATTGCAATTCTCAGGTATGCTAAATGTGAAAATCACCAGGTGTGTGGAAACCTCAGTCACTCCTAAGACTTAAGCTTGTCAATTATAGGTTTATGTGAATTAAAATGTGAATTGAAAAACAAAATTAAAGCACAGGTATGAAAGTTTGAGTATATTTTGAAAGATCCCAATGGTAGAGATGTAATTAGGGAAATTATCGTATTTCAGTTCGCTCAGTAAAGAATCTTTTTCAGAACATGCAAATAAATTTCCTAACTTGTATTTAACTTTCTTTTACATCTTCAAACAGACTTAAGAAAAGACTGTTGGTGAACATTATATTATCTTTCTACTGTCTTGCAAATTAGGTTTCATTTTTCCAGTTTCACAAATGAAGAAACAGAAGCAATTGAGCAAGATAGAGCTGAGATAACCATGAATCAAGTCTTTGTCTCTGCCTCTTGTAGGTTCCTTTATACAATTTATTTCCTTAAATACTATTTAAGACTGAAATTTTAGGATTCTAAGCCAATTTCAAGAAGAATCTAAGAAATTACTAGTAAATGCATAGGAGGTCAAATTGGAAAGAATTTTGGAACCTATCTTGTCTATATATCTCAATTTGAGACTAAATTATTGAAAGAATTATTTTAAAAAATCAAGACATGAAATGTAGGACAATTAGTTTTGTTGTAAATCTATTCCCTCAGTAGCAAATGCTTAAGGTTTTATCTAATATGAGCATGCAGTCGGAATAAGTTGTAGCATCAAGACTTCTTTTCCTTTTATTTTACTTGTTCCGTCCTTTGCAGCCAGGGAATTCAGCATCTGTTGCCAATTAGGCTCATCAGCACTCTACCATGGAGTCCCTGCTGATCCACTGACTCTTGTTAGTGGATCAGCAGGGGCATATGGTTGCTTGGGATGAGATTTTTAACCTTCTCCCCGCCAGGGTACATTTAGGAGCCAACATAAACCACAGTAGTCTTTTAGAATTAAGCCAGACACACCTCACTGTCTGATACCAATCAGTGGGCAAAAAAGACATTAAGAACAGGAAGTTGTACTAACAACTTCTACCATTTTTGTGTTAGCCAGTTCAAAGATGCCAATTGGAAAAACTATTTTCCATATACAACCTACAGCTTTTAGGAATCATAGGTATTTCAGATACAGAGGGAAAACAACTTCCAGTTTTTAATTTTATGAAAAATTGAGAATTACTATTATTATGTATTCTGATTTATGTTAAATGTACTCTAGACAAGTTGTTGTTTTTTGTTGTTGTTGCTATTATCTGCCATTGAGTTGCCTGCAACTCACATAGACCATATGTACAATAGATCCGAAGCATGCCCTATGCTGAGCCAGTGTCACTGATTCCGACACATCTATCCTCATTAACCCAGTTTCTGTGACAATCCATCTCATTCAGGATCTTCTCTCCTGAGTGGTCAGTCTCTCCATACTTCTGAGCATGATGGTCTACTCCAAGGATGGTCCCTCCTGGCCATATGCTCACAGTACCAAAAAATAAATGGAATTTTTCTGTAGTAACAAAAAGAACTCAGAGAAGGAAACTAAGAAAACAATACCATTTATAATATCCAGCCACAAATTGAGCTACTTGGGAGTGAATCTTAACTAGAGACACCAAAGTCTTATACAAAGAAAGCTATAGAACATTACTGCAAGACACAATAAAAGACCTTAAAAAATGGAAAAATATTCCTTGATCATGTGGAGACTCAATATTGTGAAAAACGACAATTTTTGTGATCTACACAATCCCAATCCAGATACCAAATTCCTTTCTCAAGGAGATCAAAAGGGAAATTGCCAAGTTTATTTGTAGAGGAAAGAGACCCCCCAAAAAGCTAAGCACTTCTTAAAAACAAAAATGAAGTGCATAGCACTACCTGACCTTAAAACCTACTACAGTGATAGTAACAAAAAGAACATGGTACTGGTACAATGATAGGTACACAGACCAATGGCACAGAATTGAGAATCCAGAAAGAGACCCATCTATCTTTGGCCAACTGATATTTGACAAGGAAATAAAACATATCAAATTGGAAATGACAACCTCTTTAACAAATAGAGCTGGCAAAAATGGACTGCTCTCTGCAAAAAGCTTAAACAGGATCCACATCTCACATTCTACACACACACACACACACACACACACACACACAACAAAAAACAAACAAACAAACAAAAACAACTCAAGGAATACTGAGAGTAAAGCCCAAAACCGTAAAATTCATCAGAGACACACTGGGATCAAGCCTAGCCAGCTTCATCTATGGTATAAAGACACTGCCAAATACAGCCACAAATGTACAGTCTGGAAAGGATAAAATTGATGAATAGTAAGCATAATTCCCTGTTGCAGAGTGGATTATATTTGGGATGGGGGTGGGGCTGGGGGGTGTGCTGGAGGGATTGTATACCAATGAAGGAGTTTCTTTTTTGCTTTTCAAGGAGAGGAGCAAACGGGGATTGGGGGTGGGGGTGGGGAGGGGAGAAAAGTGCAACAATGAATGAATGGAATTCCAAAATCTCTGTAGATGTTCATTGAAATAAAAAAAAATTTTAAAAAGTTTATTAATAGGACCCTCTAATGATTAAATACCTGTGTGCATCAAAAATATTTTCCAACAGAGTAAAAAGAAAACCTATTGACTTGAAAGTACATTTGGAAATACCATTTCAGATAGGGTATCATATCAAAAGTTTACAGAATCTTACTGTTCCTCCAAAAGAAAAAAGGCTGATAGTTCTATTATAAAATGGGCAAAAGACATAGAAAGACTTCTCACAAAGGAAGATATTTGGATGGCCAACAGACACATGATGAAATGCTCAAAATCACTGGAAATATGAGATATGCAAATCAAAACCACAATGAGATCCAGTAACAGTGGCGAAGTTTAACAGGACAGCAAGTAATAAATGTAGGAGAGGTAGGAACTCCTATACACTCTTAGCGGAATTGTAAAATGGTACAATCACTGTGGAAAGCAGTTTGGTATTTTCTCAAAAAGCTGAACTTAGAAATTCCATATGATCTAGCTATTCTACTGCTTGGAATATATCCCAAGAGAATGAAAACTAAGGCAGAGTTGGTGACTTTTACACCATTGTTCATAGCAACGCTATTCACCATTGCAAGAACATGGAAACAGCTCAAAAGTTCAACCACATGTGAATGAATTGAGAAATTATGGTACATTCACACAAAGGAATACTATACAGCATACAGGAAGAATGATTTTGAATATCACTACCTAACTTGGGAGGAACTGGAGAGAATTATTCTGAGTGAACTCAGTCCCATAAGGAGAAATACCATATAAGATCATTATTGTAGTAATAGATAACTTGTAAAACGTGTTTGAGGATCTAAGGGTGGGAGAGTCAGGATAGAGGGGTTAGGATTGAGGGGGGTAAGATCACAGGGTCACACAATTTGATGGATGGAGGAAGGAGTGGGTAAAGGAAATGGGAAATGTCCAGTGTGGGGAAAAAATAGTATACATACTTTGTAAGTAAACCAATAAAAATAGTTTTAAAATAGTACAATCTTCGTTATGCAGATGACAGAACCCTGCTTGCTGAAACTGAGGAGGACCTGAAGCACCTGCTGCAGAGGGTCAAGGACTGTAGCCTCCAATATGGATTGAGGCTCAATGTCAAGAAGACAAAGATTCTCACCACTGGGCCAATTGGAAGCATCAGGATGGATGGTGAAGAGATTGAGATAGTTAACAGTTTTAGTTTACTTGGTTCCACAATCAACACTCTTGGTAACAGCAACGAGGAAATTAGGAGACAAATTGCATTGGGAAAGTCAGCTGTGAGGGACCTCTCAATAGTACTGAAGAGCAATGGTGTCTCTCTGGAGACTAAAGTGCATCTGATACTGGCCATGATCTTTGCAATCACTTGTTATGCATCAGATAGTTGGACAATGACCAAGGAGGATAGAAGGAGAATTGATGCCTTTGAGCTGTGGTGCTGGAGAAGAGTATTGAGAGTACCATGGACTGTTAGGAAAACAAACAGATTCATCCTGGAAAGGGTTAAACCTGGTGGCTCTTTGAAGGTAAGGATTCTGAGGCTCCGTCTAACATACTTTGGACATGTTATAAGAAGATACCGGTCCTTGGAGAAGGACATCATGCTGGGGAGGGTGGAGGGACAGCACGGGAGGGGAAGGCCCTCTATGAGGTGGATTGATTCAGTGACTGGGATAATCGGGATGGGAGTGTCAGAGACGGTGCAAATTGGCACAAGACAGAGCAGAGTTTAGGGCTGTTGTACGTAGGGTCGCTATGAGTTGCAAGTGACTCGATAGCACATAACAACAACAATAACAACAATATAGTGCACAATAGTAATTTGAGTATGCTCTTAAATAAAATTTAAAAAAAACAAAGTGAAGAAAAAAAATCCTAGACTTCAAGAAGAAGCCTGGTTTCACCCTCTTCAAAATGGACTTTTTTGTTTTCTTGGCAGTCAACATACATTCAATAGGCATCAATTCTTCTTGTCATCCTTAGTCATTGTCCAACTCTCTGACACATAGCAATCAATTGCAAAACCATGGCCTGGATCACGTTCGCCTTAGTGTCTAGACTGGAATCGTTCCTTCCCCAGTAATCTAGAGAGGTCCTTTACCATAAGTTTTCACATCTTTTTATTTTCTGACCGGTGGTGTCAAAAGTATTGATGGCAGAAACAATCTGATATTTCAGCAAGCTGAAATTGTTAACAACCTCAATAATTTTTTCCATCTACCATGGTTCTTCCAATTGGTCCCATGGTGGAATCTTGGTCTTCTTGATGTTGAGCTTCAATCCGTATTGAAGATTATAATCCTTGAGCTTCTGCAGCAAGTGCTTCAAGTCCTTCTCAGTTTTAACAAGGAAGGTTGTGCCATCTGCATAACTCAAGTTGTTCATGAGTCTTTCTCCAGTCCTGATGCCTCATTGCTTCTAAAAAAAAAAAAGTCCAGAATCTCACATGATTTGTTCCACATATGGATTAAAAAAGGTATGAATATTGGACTAATCCTTGATTCATTCCTTTACTGATTTTACAGAAACAATGCAGCATTTCTTTATTCGTTCTGAAGACTGCTTCCTGGTCCACATACAGGTTTTGCATGAGTACACTCAAGTATTCTGGGATTCCTATTCTCCTCAAGGTTAGCTATAATATATTGTGATCTGTGTAGTCGAGTGCATCTTCAATGAAACACAGATAGACATTCCTCTGGTATTCTTTGCTCTCTTCCAAGATCCATGATTGGCAATAATATCTCTAGCGTCATGAACCTCTTAGAAACCCAGCTTGTATTTCTGGTGGTTTTCTGTTTATGTACTACTGTTCCATACATCTTTGTATAATCTTCAGAATGATTTTGCTTTTGTGTTGTTGTTGATGTTGTTATGTGTCATCGAGTCACCTGTGACTCATAGCGACCTCATGTACAGTAGCCCTAAACCTTATTCTATCTTGTGCTAATATTATTGTTTCTGACACACCTACCCCAATTGCCCTGGTCACTGAATCAATCCATCTCATTAAGAGTATTTCTCTCCTCCACTGTCTCTCCACCCTCCCAAGGGTGACATCCCACTCTAAGGACTTATCCCTCCTGGCAACATGTCCAAAT
Source organism: Elephantulus edwardii (assembly GCF_000299155.1). Taxonomy (NCBI): domain Eukaryota; kingdom Metazoa; phylum Chordata; class Mammalia; order Macroscelidea; family Macroscelididae; genus Elephantulus; species Elephantulus edwardii. The sequence continues at coordinate 6,592,162 of NW_006399835.1, read as the reverse complement.
TATGTCAGATGAAACTTCAGAATCTCTGCCTCCAAGGAGCAGCCTGGTTCCATCCTCTCCAGGACAAATCTATTTGTTTTGCTATCAGTCCACGGTATATTCAATAATCTCCTCCAACTCCACAGCTCAAAGGCAACAATACGCCTTCTATCTTCCCTAGTCATTGTCCAGCTCTCTGATGAAGAGCAAGTGATTGCAATGACCATGGCCTGGATCAGGCGCATCTTAGTCTCTAGACTGACATCGTTACTCTTCAGTACTTTGTAGCGGTCTCTGATAGCAGACTTCTCCAATACAATACCTCTTTTAATTTCCTGGCTGCTGTGGCCAAGAGTATTAACTGTGGATATTAGTGATACTGTTCAATAATTTCCATGCTCTTTCGGGAAACCTTTGTTTAAAATGAGAACTAAAGTGAATCTTCTTCAGTCAATTGGCTAGGTAATTCTCTTCCAGATTTCTTGGCACATCCTAGTCAGTGCATTCAGGGCAGTGTCTGTTAGTTGAAATATGTCAATTGCTATTCTATAAATTACTGGAGCCTTATTTTTTGCCAATTCCTTGAGAGCAACCTGAACTTCCTCCTTCATCAGTATTGCCTTATGTTCATTCTTGAAATTCTTCAGTGTCTCTCAGTTCTTTTTGGTACAGTGCCTATGTGTACTCATGCTGTCTTCTTTTAATGTCTCCTGAATAATTCAATGTTTTATATAATTCTATTTAGATTTGCCTGTATTTCAACTTTGCTCCTTGTGTGTAAGTAGTTGGTTTATCAAATGAAAGGCAGGTGGTTTGAATTCACATGCTGCTCTGAGAAAGGAAGATGGGAAATCTCCTCCCGTATAATTTAAAAGGTTTGAAAACTCACTGCAGGGTCAGATGTAAGTCAATTCTGACTTGATGGGAATGAGTTTGAGGCTATGGCTGATCTTAAGAAGAATGGGAAACCCAGAACACCTAATTGTGCTCATGCAGAACCTCTACTTAGACTGGGAGACAGTGGTCAGAACACAGTAAGGAAACACACTGCATGTTTCAAAATCAGAAAAAGTGTGCATAAGAAATTTACCATGTTTTCATACCTTTTCAATCTGTATGCAAAGCAGGTCATTCAAGAAGCTAGACTTTATAAGGAGTTATGTGGCATAAGGATTGGAGGAAGACTCATCAACAACCTGCCTTATGGAGATGATACAAACTTACTCCTTACTGAAGCTGATGAAGACCCGACACATCTGATGCAGAGGGCCAAGGACTTTTACAAAGGTCATAACTTGCAACATGGATTTCAGCTCAGCATCAAGAAAACAAAGATTCTGGCCACAGGACCAATTAGAAGCATCATGAGAAATAGAGAAGAGCCTGAGATTATTAACAATTTCAGCTGGTCAGTTCCAAAATCAACAGTCTTAATTGGTACCAGCTCTCTGGAAATCAAGAGGTAAATTACATTAGGAAAATCTGCTATTAGGGACCTCTCTGGAGAGCTGAAAACAATGATGCCAGTCTAGGAACTAAGGTTTGCCTCATACAGGCCACGAACTTTGCAATTACTTGCTATGCTTTAGAGAGCTGGACAATGACCAACCAACAATGACAGAAAAAGAATTGATGCCTTTGAATTGTGGTGCTAGGGAAGCGTATTGAACTACCATGGACTGCCAAGAGAAAAAAAAATGGGTCTGTCCTGAGAAACAAGCCACTCCTACGAGGCAAGGACTTTGAGATGCCACCTCTCATATTTTAGGCATGTATCTAGGAGGAATCAGTCTTTGAAGAAGTATATCATGCTTGGAAGAGTGGAGAGACAGAGCAAGAGAGGAAGACCCCAGATGAGATGGATTGACACAATAACTGAGGTAATGATTGGAGGTGTATCAGAGACAGTGAGATTGGTGTAAGATAGATCAAAGTTCAGAGCTATTGTGCATAGTGTCACAGTGAGTCATATCAAGTTGATGGCACATAACAACAACATACCACATTATATGACATGGATACTGATATAGATGATAGAGGTAGAGATAGTGTGTGTGTAAATTAACGTAATCTTATTAAGTTCTAAATTGTGTAATGGAACTATGATTATGAGATTAACAAAAAAGGGCGTAATATATTGACTGCTAAAAAGATGGGAAAATTATAGTGAATATCTACTTTTCTTTGTAATGATTTTCTATATAATCTGATTTATACATAATTCTGTTGTTGATATTCATAGTGAGGCATGATCTTTATCCATATCATATAGTGTAACAAAGCAAACAAGTAAATTCAATTTGTGTCTGTGTGTGTGTATGTGTGTGTGTGTGTGTGTGTGTATGTGTATGTATATATCTTGTTGTTTAGTACCATCAGGTCCACTAGTGGGTTTTCACGGGTAGTAAATCACATAAATGAAGAGTGTCCATCTTGCTCTACTTTTGCACCCCTTAGGTGCTATCGAGTATGACTCATAGCAACCCTATAAACAATAGACCTGAGACTTAACGTGTGACATTTTCACACATATTGACACATTATATTGCCCACTGCAGCAGTCACTGTGTCAATCCACTTAGTTGAGGGTTTTCCTTTCATTCTCCATCTCTTTACTTTCCAAAAGTGATGTCTTTTTCCAAGGAATACCATCTCTAGCAACATGCTTGAAGTATGTGAGACAAGCTTTACCATTTTTGTCTCCAAGGATCACTCTAGCAGCCCCTTCTCCAAGGTATATTTATTTGTTCTTTTGGAAATCCATGGGATGTTCAGTACTTTTCTCCACATATATATACATATGTATTTGTTGTTGTTGTTATGTGGCATTGAGATTGGGACTCATAAAGACTCTATGTACAATAACTCTGAAATCTACCTTATCCCAATACAGACTTACTGACTCCTACACACCTATCCTATTGCCCCAGTCCTGTCAAACATCCTTCTAGGTGGTATAGCACAGGTCTGTGCGTTGCTGTACAGAGGTAACTCGTGGTTGTTGTGATGCTGAAGACTGTGACAGTGATGTGCCAATCGTGGTAATGGGCACCCATGGTGGACAGCGTTGGCTGGAGCTTCCAGACTAAATCAAGCCTGGAAGCAGGAGTGGCATCCACTTCCGAAATGGCTTGCCTCCGGAAACTCTATGTACGAACAGTGCTCAGGCTGTTCGTTCATAGGGTCTCTATGAGTCATCTATGACTCGATGGCACCAAACAACAACAACAACAACATTTGTTGTTATTGTGTGGCATTGAGATTGGGACTTATAATGACATTATGTACAATAACTCTGAAATCTACTATAGACTACAATATGGATTGAGGCTCAATGTCAAGAATACAAAGATTTTCACCACTGGACCAATTGGCAACATCAGGATGGATAATGAAGAGATTGAGTTTGTACACAGCTTTAGTTTGCTTGGCTCCACAGTCAACACTCTTGGCACCAGTAGCCAGGAAATTAAAAGGTGCATTGCCATGGGAAAGTCTGCTGTTAGGGACCTCTCCAAAGTACTGAAGAGCAATGGTGTCTCTCTGGAGGCTAAGGTGCGTTTGATACAGGCCATGGTCTTCACAATCACTTGTTATGCATCAGAGAGTTGGACAATGACCAAGGAGGATAGAAGGAGAATTGATGCCTTTGAGCTGTGGTGCTGGAGAAGAGTATTGAGAATACCATGGACTGCTAGGAAAACAAACAAATTCGTCCTGAAAAGGATTAAACCGGGTGGCTCCTTGGAGGCAAGGATTCTGAGGCTCCGTCTAACATACTTTGGACATGTTGTGAGGAGAACACGGTCCTTGGAGAAGGACATCATGCTTGAAAGGGTGGAGGGACAGTGCAGGAGGGGAAGGCCCTCTATGAGGTGGATTGATACAGTGACTGGGATAATCAGGATGGGAGTGTTGGAGACAGTGCGATTGGCAGGACAGAGCAGAGTTTAGGGCTGTTGTACATAGGGTCGCTATGAGTCGCAAGCGACTCAATGGCACACAACAACAACCTTATGCGAAGACAGCCTTACTGACTCCTACACACCTATCCTATTACCCCAGTTACTGTGTCAATCTATTTCATTTGAGGTCTTCCTCTCCTGCGCTGTCTCTCCACTTTTGCAAGCATGCTGTCCTTCTTCAAGGACTTGTCTCTCCTGGAACTTACTAACAGTAAGTGAGATGGAGCTGCGAAAGCCTTGTCTCCAAGAAAAAACTTGTTTTCACTCTCTCAAAGACAGACCTGTTTTTTTCTCATGGAGTTCATGGTATGTTCAATACTTTTGTCCAGCACCACAACTCAAAGGCATCAATTCTTCTTCTGTCATCTTTAGTCATTGTCTAGCTCTCTGATGCATATTACATAATGTATAGTAATGTACTGTAATGCATAATTACGAAGACCATGGACCATGGTTTTGATTAGGTTCACTTTAGTCTCCAGACTTACATTGCTTTTTAGCCATTTGGATAACTCCCTAACAGGCGACTTTCCCAATGTAATTAATCTTTCAATTTCCTGAGTGCTAGAGCCAAGAGTGTTGACTGGGGAACCAACAAGTTAAGATTGTTAAGAACCTCAATCTCTTAACAGTCATGGTTCTGCCAATTGGTGAGAATCATTTTCTTGCTGTTGAACTTCAATCCATTTAAAAGTCCTTAACCTTCTATAGCAAATGCTTCAGGACCCCCTCGTTTTTGCCAGGAAGGTTGTATCATCTAGACAATGTAGGTTGTTGATGATTCTTCCACCAATCCGGATGCTATATTCTATCTCACAAAATCCACCCTCCTGAATGATCTGTTCCACATACAGATTGGAAATGTATAGATACAGGACACATTCTTGATACACTCTTGCTTTTCCTGATTTTTAAACCATGCAATCTTTCCGTGATCTGTTCTTATGACTGGTCCAAGTGTAGATTTTGCATTACCACAATCAAGTGTTCTGGGATTTGCATGCTTCTCAAGGTTAGCCACAATTTGTTGTGATCCACACAGTCAAATGCCTTTGTATAGCCAATGAAGCACAGGTAAACATTCCTCTTTTATCAATGCTTTCAGCCAAGTTCCATCTGACATTGGTGATAACGTCTCTAGTATTATGTTCTCTTCTTAGCCCCATTTATATTTGTAGTAGTTCTCCAGCACAGTATTTTTCCAGTCATTTTTGTACAAAATTCAGCAGGATTATGCTTGCATGTGATAATGGTGATATTGTTCAATAATTTCCACACTCTGTTGGGTCACCTTTTTTGAAATAGGAATAATAATGAATCTCTTCCAGTCAGTGGGCCAGATAATTATCTTCAAGATTTCTTAGTACAACCTTGTGAGCATGTCCAGAGCAGCATCCATATGTTATAATATGTCAATTTGTATTCCATAAATTCCTGGGGCCTTATTTTTGCCAATTCCTTCAAAGTAGACTGAACTTCCTCTTCATTCATTGTCTCTTGATCATATCTTGTTTCATAAAATTATTTAATGCAGCTGAATCTTTTGGGTCCAGTGACTCTGTGTACTCTTCCATCTTCTCTTAATGCTTCCTGGACCATTCAATATTCTACCCATAACATTGTTAACTATTGGAACTTGATGCTTGAATTTCTTCAGTTCCTTCAGGTTAAGAAATGCTGAGCAAGTCATGTGGTTTTCATTCATTAGTGTTCTAGTTATGTGCCGTTGTTATGTGTCGTCGTTATGTGCCTAGGCCTCAAATCTGTTCCTGACCTGGTTTTTAAATTCAGGTGGTATATACTCAATGTCAAACTTTTGTTCCTGTATATTTGATCTAAATTTTTTTAGCTTTAGTTTGAACTTGCATGTGAGAAGTTGGTGGCTTATTCCACAGTCTGCACCTGGCCTAGTTTTCACAACTGATATTGACCTTCTCCAATCATTCTTTCCACAGATGTAATTGATCTGGTTTCTTTGCAAACTGTCAGGTCAAATCCACATATATATAGTTGTCACTGGTGTTTCTTTGAAAATATATTTGCAATTAATAGATCATTAATTGTACCAAATTCTATCATTTTATCTCCAGCCTCATTTCTTTCACCTAGTCCATGTTTTCTAACGATACATCATTCTTCCCTGCTCCCAACTTTTGCATTCCAGTGACCTTGATTGCATGTTTAATTGACTTCTGACTGCAAAAATTGGTAGAAATCATCTATTTCCTCCTCTTTGGCTCTGGTTGTTAGTGGTTATATTTGAATGATAGTGGTATTCCCTGTACTTTCTTGTATGTTACTGTTGTTGTTGTTGTTATGTGCTGTTGAGTCACCTGTGACTCATAGCAACCCTATGTACAACAGCTCTGAAACTTGTCCTATCCTGAGCCAATCTGTTTCTGACACTCTTACCCTCATTACCCCAGTTACTGTGTCAATTCATCTCATCTGGGGTCTTTTACTCCTACGCTGTCCCTCCACCTTTTCAATCATGATGTTCTAATATGTGAGACAGAGCTTCAAAATTATTGCCTCCAAGGAGGAACTTGTTTTCACCCTCACCAGAACAGATCTGTTTTATCTCTTAGCAGTTCATTGTATGTTCTATACTTTTCTCCAGTACCACAACTCAAAGGCATCAATTCTTCTTCTGTTATCTTTACATGTTGTCCAGTTCTCTGATGCATAGCAAGTAATTGCAATGATCATGGCTCGAACCAGGTACACTTTAGTCTCTAGACTGAAATCACTGCTCTTCGGCACTCTGGAGAGATCTCAAATAGCAGATTTTCCCAAGCAATTTGTCTTTTGATTTCCTGTCTGCTGTTGCCATGAGTGTTGATTGTGGAACCAAGCAAGCTAAAATTGTTAACAATCTCAGTCTCTTCTCTGTGTACCATGATGTTGCCAGTTAGTTCAGTGGTGAGTATCTTTCTTACTATGTGTATGGGTATTATCTTGCTGCTCACAACATTTTGTTTCAAGATGGATCTAGGAATGATCTTTTAAACTATGAAAGTGAACCCATTTCCCCTCACCTTTTCATCTCCTGCATAGTATACCATATGACTGTCTGATTTAAAATGCCCCATGCAATCCATCTCATGTAACTAATACCTAATATGTCAATATTTATGCTTTCCATTTCTTAACAATGTCCAATTTTCCTGTATTCATCCTTCTCACATGCCATGTGCTTTGTATTAAACATACTTATACATATGAATTAACTATATATAATGTTTAAGGGGGAAATGCTATCTTTTTGAAAATAAGGAATTTGAAAGTTCATTTTTTTTTTTAATCCTAGTACCTTTCAGGAAGCTCTAGTGAAGTAATCCTTAGGAAATTGCACTGCTATCCTAAAAAACCAGTGCCTCTCTGCTGGTTCAAAGCCTCCAGCAGCTCCAGGGAAGAAAGATGGATAGTTTACTTTCATGGGATTTACAGCTTTGTAAAACTCACTGGAGTGTCGATTTAAATAGGTTTCAACTCAACAGCAAGATGAGTGGGATTTCTTTCTCATTTATTATCTTGTAATAGTATGATTCTCATGGTCTTTGAACTATTATATTTTTAATTTATTTTTACTTTTTACTGATTTATTTACAAAGTTCAAATACATTATTTTTCACACAAGGTCCTTCTCATTTCCCTCATGCCCCTCAGCCATCAAATTGTGCGACACCACACTACCTTTTAAAATTCTAGATAAAGTTATTTTTATTTCTTTTGAAACAAAGGAGAAAAGAAATAATTAGATAAATGTAATTGGTCTAATAAACTACAATTATGTAAACTTAACAGTCTGCATTCTGCTAGATTAATTGGATACATATTTGTCTTTAAGAAGAATCAAAAGATAGAATCTCATTTATGCTACATATTATTAGTAAGTGAATGTAGCTTCACTGAAATATTTACTAATAGAAGAAATAATAATTTAAAAAAACACCAAAAACTTAATACAATTTTGCTAAATCTCTGCTAGTTTTGCTATTGTTTAAATAAGTCATAGGGTGCTTTCATAGCCTTAATCAAAATAAAATAGTTAACAATTTTAATCTTTTCTCCATCTATCATAATGTTCCCTATTGGTCCAATGGTAAGGATTTTAGTTTACTTAATGTTGACATGTAATCCTTATTGAAACTGTAGCGTATCAAGTCCTCTTCACTTTCAACAGGGAAGTTGTTTCATCTCCATAGAACAGGTTTATGATGAATCTTACTTTGATCATGATGCCACATTGTTCTTCCTAAAGTCTAACTTCTTCAATAATTTGCTCAACATACAAATTGAATAAATATGGATAAAGGATACAGTCATGACACACACCTTTCTTGAAAAGTGTTCCTTTACTCTCTTTGGGCAACCACCTTTTGATCCAGGTGTAGGTTAGAATGAATAAGATTAAATGTTCGGATGTTCCCTTTCTTCTTAATATCAGCTGTAATGATATGGGATCCACACAGTCCAGGGACTTTATATGGTCAATAAATCACAGATTACATCCTTCTGGTATTCTCTATTTTCAGCTAAGATCAATTTGATATCAGAAATAATGTCCCTGGTACCCCAAACTCTTCTAAATCCTTTTTCCATTTCTTGTCTTTCTCTGTCAAAGTACCGTTTCAGCTTTTTTTAAAAAAAGACAATTAATGTTCAGCAAGATTTTACATGCATATGATAGTAATGATATTTCCAATATTTTTGTCATTCGGTTGGATCACCATTTTAAAAAAAATAAGAACAAATATTTATCTATTCCAGGCAGTTAGCCAAATTGCTGTCTTCTAGATTCCTTGGCATATTCACTGATTTTATGATTCAATGACTAAGGATGACAGAAGAATAATTGATATCTTCAAATTGTGGTGCTGGAGTTGTGAAGATACCATAGACTGCCAAAAAAAACCAAATAGGTCTGTCTTGGAGAAGGTGAAACCAAGTTTCTCCTTGGAGGCTAGGATTTTGAAGCTCTGTCTCACATATTTTGGACACATCGACATCTCACATACTTTGGACACATCAACAGGAGAGATGGTCCTTGGAGAAGGGCATCATGGTCAGAAGAGTGGAATGACAGGGCAGAAGAAGAGACCCTGGATGAGATGGATTGATTAATTGGGACAGTAGAGGTTGGTGTGTTAGAATTAGTAAGACTGGCTCAGGACAAGTAGGCTTCAGAGCTGCTCTGCATAGGGTCACTATCAGTCACTTGACAGCACATAGGAACAACAAAAACCCACCAATTTCACTTCACTTAAATCCACAATATTTAGTACCACCAGTCAAGAAATAAAAAGCCTGAAAGAAAAAGAGTTGGGGAATGATGCCTATTATAAGAAGGATTTTGACACGGCCTTGAAGCACTATGACAAAGCCAAGGATCTGGACCCCACCAACATGACATACATCACTAACCAAGCAGCCGTGTACTCTGAGAAGGGCGACTACAATAAGTTGCCGGGAGCTTTGTGAGAAAGCCATCGAGGTGGGGAGAGAGAACCGAGAAGACTATCGACAGATTGCCAAAGTTTATGCTCGGATTGGCAGCTCCTATTTTAAGGAGGAGAAGTACAAAGATGTCATCCATTTCTACAACAAGTCTCTAGCAGAGCACGAACCCCGGATGTGCTCAAGAAATGCCAGCAGGCGGAAAAAATCCTGAAGGAACAAAAGCGGCTGGCCTATATCAATCCTAACCTGGCTCTGGAGGAGAAGAACAGAGGCAAAGAGTGTTTCCAGAAAGGGGACTACCCCCAGGCCATGAAGCAGTACACAGAAGCCATCAAGCGGAACCCACGAGATGCCAAACTGTGCAGCAATCGAGTTTCAGCTGGTGCTCAAAGACTGTGAGGAGTGCATCCAGCTCGAGCACACATTCATCAAGGGCTACACACGGAAGGCGGCAGCCCTCGAGGCCATGAAGGACTACACGAAAGCCATAGATATCTATCAGAAGGCGCTGGACCTGGACTCCAACTGTAAGGAGGCAGCAGATGGCTACCAACGCTGCATGATGGCCCAGTACAACCGGCATGACAGCCCTGAGGACGTTAAGCGACGGGCCATGGCCGACCCCAAGGTGCAGCAGATCATGAGTGACCCGGCCATGCGACTCATCCTAGAGCAGATGCAGAAGGACCCCTAGGCACTCAGCGAACACTTGAAGAAACCTGCCATAGCACAGAAGATGCAGAAGCTGATGGACGTGGGTATAATTGCGCAATTCGGTGATGACTCGGTCACCCCTCTTCCCTTCGCCCCCATGTGGAAAGAGCTGGGACCGTGGCCAGCAGCACCGAGCAGAAAGAAGAGAAGGGGAAGAAGCAACTTCTCTCTTTATATTTATACCCACATCCATGGAGATACAGAGACTCACACTTGTTATCCATACAGCCGCCCCGGCCTCCCAGCTCACGCATGGTCTGCGCTGCCCTCGGTTCCATGTCCACCCGTCCCCTCAGATCACTATCTTGGCTGCTCTCCCATAGTTGGTTCTTTTTTATTTGGAGCAGTGGGGGTGTGGGGAGGGGAGAGTGTTCTTCCCAACCTCACGTCCCAGCTGTCTTCACATTGTTATTGGCCACATCACCTTCAATAAAACAACCCAGTGGGCGTGGTTAAAAAAAAAGAAGAAAGAAAAAGCCATATCTCATTGAGAAAAATTTGCTTTTAGGGACCACACCAAAGTTTTGAAGAGCAATGATGTCCTTTTAAAGACTAAGATGCTCCCAAGCCAGGTAATAGTCTTTTTGGTAACTTGCTATGCAACTTAAAGTTAGATAATGACTAAGGATTACAGAAGAAGAATCAATGCCTTCAAGTTACGGTGTTGGTCAAAAGTACTGAATGTCCCATTGATTGCCAAAAGAACAAATAAATATGTATTGGAAAAAGAGTAATTAGAATGTTTCTTTAAGCAATGACAATGAAGCTTTACCTCATATGCTTTGAGCATGTTCTTAGGAGAGGTTAGTCTTTAGAGAAGGATTTCATAATGGGAAAGGTGGAAGGTGCTTTGAGAAGAAGATGCTCAACAAAACGAATTGACATGGTGATTGTAACAATGGGCTCAAGTATATCAAAGACGGTGAGGATGGCAAAGGATAGGCAAGTTTCATATTTGTTGCTCATAGGGTTACTATGAGTCACAGTTTACTCAAAGGCACATAACAACAACAACAACTGGTAGCCTAGTAGTAAGGAGCTGTGCTGCCAACCCAAAGGCACAGAGTTCAAATCTACCAGCTGACAGTGATTTACTGCCTCTAAAAAACTCACTGGATGATCAGCTATGAGTCAGTACCAACTTGATAAATCAACAACACATCACAACAACAAAAAGGAATACTGTAAATAACATCCCCCTAGCTATTCTGTTGGACCAGTATTTTGTTCAGTAAAATATAATTATCCTATAAACCCATAATGATGAGTTTTAATTACTAAAATAGTAAAAGTATTTATAAGTAAATACTTAGTTCAAATGATCGGCAGTTCAATTCCTTACAGAAATGTGTAGAAGTGACTGGGTGGGAGGATACCCACAAAAAATAAATGAACTAAAAAACAATCAGTGAAAACACTATGGAAACATTATGAAATTAACAGAATTTTTAAAAAGAACTAAGTTATTTAGATCTTTAGAAAAAGTAAGATGAAAATTAGAAATAAATAATGTCAATATTGATAAAATACATGTTCTACTTTGACACACATAATTTACCAACAGTTGCAATCAACTTTAGGCAACTCTGGTAGCATAGGAACTCCATTAGTATAGGTGCACTGCAGTCTCAAAGGTGCATGGCTCAAATCCACCATCTGTTTTGTAGTAAATGATGGTCAATCTCCTCCTATGTAATTTACTACAACAGGAAATTCACTGAAGGATTAGCTATGAGCCAACACTAACTCCATCACACACAACAAGGACTGGTGGCTTAATAGTAATATATTGCTGTCAACACAAAGGTATGTAGTTTGAATCCACCAGCTGCTCAGAGGGAGAAAGGTGGGACGTCTCCTTCCTTGTCAGTTCTGAGTCTATGATACACACAAACAATATTTTAAGAAGTACTAAAATTAAATTCTGATGTCTGCACTAATTTTCTAAGTAAATGAAGCATTACTTTCTAAAAAGAAATAGTCTTTGCTTTTGGTATCATGTGAATTTTGGATGCTATCTTCATTATACTTGAAATCAATGTTGAAATTTCAATATCTAGTTCTTAAAAGAAACATCTCGCTTTAATCAATTTCACTTCAGGCTTGTGCCCAAAAATTTAGTGATTGACAGTCACCACATGCTCTCTGTGATGTCTGAGAGAGCTCTTCAAAGAAATATGTTCAATTTCCACTCCTCTGGACTTGACATATATTCCTATATTATTACATCTGTTCTATATTATCATACATCTCCTTCTTCCAAACTGTGCTTTCACGGTTAATATGTAAAGTTAGGCCTCCAGCTTTTCTGTCATTCTCTTTCACTAGAAATATCAATTCAAAGTGCTCATACACATCTCTTACAATACTGCTGTCAAATACACATTGGCTATTAGATTATACTGTAGTTACCATGGGCTGAGCAATGTGACTGATTTATCTTTATATTTAGCACTAGAAAATAAAAGTATAATTTTGCAGATAAAATTTTACTTCTTAATTATATAAGAATTATATTTAGTTATTTGTATGCTTTCTTTTTCATTGTCTCCAGAGAATTTGAGAGCTAAACATAATGATGCATGAACATGTCTAAAACACTCTGAGTTATTGCTACAATATTTCTGGTATGTAGACTCTTTTGACCATGAGATCAAAGCTTTGAAGCCACTTTTAAAATTGAACATAACATTCAGAGAAGTCAAATATTCTATTCAGTAACGATAGGTAGGCTAAGAACTCCTCTTGTAGGGCTCCCTGATACCCTTTTTAAAAAAAAAAAACAAAAAACAACGGTATTTTGTAAAATTATAAAGTTATTTAGAACTTTAGAGAAAATAAGATGAAAATTAGAAACAATGCCAGTATTATAAGGTACATGTTAATAATCATAATGTTGTTGTTGTTATGTGTCGCTGAGTCTCCTGCCACTCATAGCGACCCTATGTATAACAACCCTAACTCTGCTCTATTCCTTGTCAATCTTATTTTCTCTGACACACCTACCACCATTACCCCAGTGACTGAATCAATCCATCTCATAGAGGGTCTTCCTCTCCTGTACTGTCCCTTCACCCTCCTAAGCATGATGCCTCTCCCCAAGGACTGGTTCTGCCTTGCAACATGCCTAACGTATGTCAGATGAAGTTTCAGAATCCTTTCTCCAAGGAGCAGCCTGGCGTCTCCCTCTCCAAGACAAACTTGTTTGTCTCTAGCAGTCCATTCAGTACTCTTATCCAGCACCACAGTTCAAAGGCATCAGATGTCTTTCTACCATCTCTAGTCTTTGTACAGCTCTCTGATGCATAGCAAATAATTGCAAAGACCAGGGGCCTATATCAGGTGCACCTCAGTCTCCAGACAAACAACACTGTTCTTCAGTACTTTGGAGAGTTCTCTAACAGCAGACTTTCCCAATGCAATTCACCTTTTACTTTCCTGGCTGCTGGTACCAAGAGTGTAGACTGTAGAGCCAAGCAAACTGAAGGTATTAACAATCTTAATCTCTTCACCATCTATGATGATGCTGCCAATCAACACAGTGGTGAGAATCTTTGTTTTCTTAATGTTGAGCTTCAATACATATTGAAGGCTGCAGTCCTTGACCTTCTGCAGCAAGTACTTCAGGTCCTCCTCAGTTTCAGCAAGAAGGATTGTGTCATCTGCATAACACAGATTGTTGATGAGTCTGCCTCCAGTTCTGATGCCACACTTCTCATAGACCCCAGCATTTAGATAATCTCTTCCACATATGGATTGGAAATATATGGAGATAGGAAACATCCTTGATGCACACCCTTCCCAATTTTGAATGATGCATGATGTTAAATAAATACTCCATTAAGATATTGTGAATCTCAAACACTGTATGTAACTTTAAGTCTCATTTATACTGTTTCAATTTCTATCTTATCTAATGTTTAAGTAGATAGAAAAAGAAAAAGACATTTTAACCAAAAGCCAAAATTTTATACGTTGTTGTCAGGTGTCATGTAAACTCCAATTTCTAGCCGCTCTATATATAATAGATACTTTCCCAATCCTGTGTTATCCATATAATCATCACTGTGCTTAGGTTCAGTCTTTGAGTCATCATGTCAATTCTGTTCATTGAGATGCTTCCATTTCTTTACTGACCTTTTTTACTTTTCCTAGTGTAATATCTTTTTCCAAGGAATACCATTTCTAACAACACACCTAAAGTATGTGAAATGATGTATTACCATCTTTCTAATAAGCACTCTGGCTGCACTTTTCCAAGACAGAACTGTTCATTCTTTTGGCAGTTCATGGTATATTCAATATATATTTTAATATCTATTTAGTCTTCAGTTTGTGTTCTAACTTTTAAAACACTTCCCATAATTCTCAGCTATGTGGTAAGACCATTGGTTAAAATATCTCATTGCCAAAATTAGTCTGTTCTTCCTAATTGATCGATGATATAAACGTATTAATTTAAAAACAAAACACAATGTATGGCAATTTTCCCTTACTTAGTCTTCTTCCCCCCAAATAATCTTTATATTGTTATTAATATGAAAAAGCAATTTTGCAATAAAATTGTAAACAATTCAGAGTTGAATCGTGTCCTACTCTAGAAGGTTTGTTATCAAAAAAGGGAAGAAATAAATAGGAAGGATTACTTGATGTAAAAAGTAAAGAAACTGAGTGTTATTGATCTTGGGGAGAAAGACACTTGAGAGAAAAGTAGAAGCAGCAATGAATTTTGAGGACAGCAGTCTAAGAACTTTTAGAAGATGAGTTTGATGTGCTCAGATATTATTTATTTTCTTCAGAAACTGTTGTTGTTGCTCTTGAATATTGATGATTAAGAACTCAGTCATAGCTAACCTTCCAGTGGGTTTTCAGAGGCAGTAAAGTATATGGGAAGAGAGGACCCATTTTTTGTCCTGCAAAACAGCTGGTGTATTCAACCCACGTACCTCTGTATTGGCAGCACAATTCCTTACCACTAAGCCGCTAGAATTCCCTTAGTGTTGGTAACTAGAGACAATTAGAGCTGCTCTTTTGAGGCTGTGTAGGTAGGTGTCTATCGCTTCCACTACCCTGACAACAGATACAAAATAATTTTCATATTCTTTCTGCAGCTGTGATTAAGAGACATCTTGGATGGTATATGTTTTATTCATGTGTCTTATATAATTCACAATGTTTAGCATATTTCCTTTAGTGGCTTTGCTTTTGCATGATATGTTCTTCCCCTATTTGGTTAAACCTTCATGTTTCATGATGCATCATCATCTTCAATATTTAGCTTGAGCCTAAATTAGTATAAAGAATAAATGTTTCCTCCAACATGACAAAATAAATAATTCTTACATAGTTTCATTTGAAAAAGTAAAGTACAGTGTATATTAATTCCAAAAGTAATGAAAATAAAACCTCTGTGTAGCTCTGTGTTCTCATGGGGTATTAAGAGTGTCAAAGCTACTTTTAAGAATATGTATAACTAACTGTCTTGGAATATAGCTCAGAAACTGATCTAAAGATTCTGATCTGCTTATAGTGACCTTAAGCAAAAATCTGCTAAATTTTCTGGGGATGAGAAATTTTATTGGTGAGGAAAGTTAAAGCATAAAAATGTGCCTTCATTGTTGTACTATTTTTTACCTCTAAAATTGTGTTATTGTTGTTGTTATGTGTCATAGAGTCAACTAAACTCATAGCTACCCCATGAGCAATAAATCTGAATCATTTCCTATCTTGAGCCAGTCTCACTGTATGTGAAACACCTGCCCCCATTGCCATAGTCACTGTGTCAAACCATCTTACGCAGGGTCATCTTCTCCTGACTCTCCACCCTTTCAAGCATAATATCCTCCTCCAAGGATTGGCCACTCTTGGTAACATGCCTAAAAAATATTAGACAGAGCTTTTTTTTC
>NW_006399835.1:6563550-6575165 GCF_000299155.1 Elephantulus edwardii | reverse complement strand
GGTCTCTTCAGGGTATATTCCCAGTAGTGGAATTGCTGGGTCAAATGGTATCTCTATTTGCAACTTTTTGAGAAAGCACCATACTGCTTTCCACAGGGGTTGCACCATTTTACACTCCCACCGAGCTTCACAACCCTTGCCCCCAAGGAGCAGCTGGGTTTCATCCTCTCCAGGACATATTTGTTTATTCTTTCTTTTTTTCTTTTCTTGTTGTTTAGTGATGTGCCATCAAGTCACTTGAGTCTCATAGCAACTGGTCCCTCCTGGCAATATGCCTCTTGTATGTAAGTCAGAGCACCAAAATTCTTGCTTCCAGGAGGAGCTTGGTTTCACCCTCTCTAAGACAAACTGTTTGTTCTTTTGGTGGTAAATGGTATATTCAACAGTCTTCTCTAGCACTGTGATTCAAAGGCATCAATTCTTCTGTCATCCTCAGTGATTCCCCAGCTCTCAGATGCAAAGCATACCTACAACCTGAATCAGGCAAACTTAATTTTTAGATTAGTCTTGTTGTTCTCTAGTACTCAGAAGAGGTCTCTAACTGCAGAATTTCCCAAAGCTATTTATCTTTTGATTTCCTGACTGCTGGTGACAAACTGTTTAATGTAGACCCAAGCAAAATGAAATTATTAAGAATCTCAATCTCTTCTCTACCTATCATGGTACTGCCAATTGGCCCAGTGATGAGAATTGTTGTTTTTTGGATATTGATATGTAATCCATATTGAAGTCTCCAGTCTTTGACAACACTTCAAACCCTCCTCAGTTTTGAGGAGCAAGATTGTGTAATCTACGTAACACAAGTTGTTGATGAGTCTTCCTCCAAATGTGATGCCTCATTCGTCTTCATAACATCCAGTGTTACCTTCCCTCCCAAATTGACTATTTTAGAAGTTACCCCTAATGCACACTAAAAGGCCACATTTTCTTAGAATAAGTAATATATCCCTATGGATAAATCTTAAGTTTACAAAACACATATGTTAGCCAGTGATTATTCACAGTACAAATGACTCACTGTAGGGCTACATTAAGATTCTGCTCTTTATATTTATGTAATTGATTATATTTTTAAGCTACTTTATAGAAAACCAGAGAAAGCAGAGACCCTTAATGCTAAAAATTTCTGAACATCTATTAGAATAAAGATTAAAATAAAAAATTAATTAAGATTTATTTTATCACATCCCTTTCAATCTTTTTTACTATAGAGGAATCCCACTGGTTTGGGGGATTTATGTCTTGGAGAAAGTGCAGTGAGAGTGCTCCTTGAAGGCAAAGATGATAAAAGATTTGTCTCACATACTTTGGGCATGTCGCTAGGATAGACTATTCTTTGGGGAAGGATATGATGCTTAGAAAGGCAGAGGGTTGGCAAAGGAGAAGGAGATCCTCAACCAAGGGGATTTACACAATGACTGCCACAATAGGCTCCAGTGTGTAAGGAAGTGTGAAGGTGGCACAGGATAGGACAGGGTTGCAATGTGTCATACTTTTTTTTTTCTTACTTGTGCTTTAACAAAAGTTTACAGAAGAGTTGGATTTTTATTAATCAGTGGTTGCACATTTTCCTCCATACTCCTCTAGTTCACTTATAAAAAAATAAAACAAACAAACAAAAAAAACCAACACAACAGTTCATTCACTGTTGCATAATTTCCTCCCCCTTTTAGTACGCTTAGCTATGCACTTCTTATTATTGACTGTTGTCATAAAAATAATGCCTAATCATATATTCCGTTTAAACAGTTCTTTCCTTCACCTGTTCCAATGTATGTATTCCTTATTTTACCCCTCTTTTCCTGGTTTCCTCCCACCCCCCTATGTCAGCTCTGTTTTATAACAGTGGTGTTATGCAGTATTTGTCCTTTTATAACTGAGATATTTCATTCAGCATAATGTCCTGCAGGGTCACCCATGTTGTGTAATATTTTATGAGTTCCTTGTTTTTAAGTGCTGTGTAGTATTCCATTTACCATAATTTTTCTATCCATCCATTTGTTGATGGGCTCTTAGGTTGCTTTCATACTTTTGTTTGTAAATAACACAGCAATAGACATGGGTGTAAATATATCAGTTTAGGTGGCAGCTCTGGTTTCTTTAGGGTATGTTAAAAAGGTAAACAACCCAATTGCAAAATAGGCAAAGTATGTCAATAGACACTTCACCGAAGAAGACATTCAGATGGCAAGCAAACACATGAAAAAAAGTTCCAAATCCCTATATCTCAGAAAGACACAAATAAAAACAGATAGGAAGTATCCTCTCACACCAGTAACAATAGTAAAGTTCAGCAAAGCAGGAAACAACAAATTCTGGTGAGGCTGTGGAGAGATTGAAAACCTTATTCACTGCTGGTGGCAATGTAAAATAGTGCAACCAGTATGTAAGGTGGTATGGCCCTTTCTCAAAAAATTAGAAATAGAAATGCCATTTGACTCAGCAATTTCACCACTAGGAATAGACCGTAAAGAAACCAGACCTATGAGTCATACTTGACTTGACGGCATCTAACAACAACAATAATATGTGTTGTTGTTTTCAGGTGGCATTGGGTTGACTGTAATTCATAACCACCTTATTAGCAATGGATCTTAACCTTGTCTTAACCTGCATCACCCTCTTAAAGTGTATTACATTTGAATCCATTATTATAGTCACGGTGTCAACTCATCTAGTTAAGGGTTTTCTTCTCTTTCTCTGATCCTCCACCTTGCCCAGCATGATGTCTTTTTTCCAGAGACTGGATCTTTCTGAAAACATGCTTAAAGCAAGTTAAGACAAAGTTTCACCTCCCTTGCCTCTAAGGAGCAACTTGACAGGAAATCCTCCAGGACAAACTTACTTGTCCTTTTATCAGTTGTTAGGATACTCAGGACTCTTCTTCACCAAGATGCCTGGTCAGAAGCATCAATTCTTCCATATCCTTATTCTCCCCAAATTCCAGACGCAAAGGAAACAGTGGAAAATACCATGGCTTGGATTAGGTGTACCTTAGTCCTTAAACTGATGTTCTTGCTCTTTAGAACTTTGGAGAGTTCCTTGATCTGATTTCATTATGATTAACTGGCTATAAATTGTCAGGGTTTGACTTTTTAAAAAAAAAATTATTACTTTTTACTACTCTATCTTTAACGGTTGCACAATGGATAACTAAATAAATTCTTAGATATTTTTAAAGCTGCTTTCATGTATCCATATCACTATGATGATAAGTTCCTTTCCCTACATGCAAAAGACATACTACTTCAGCCTATAGGCTGATATAATAAATGTAAAAAGAGGTCCATCAATACTTATAGTTGAGCGAAAGCTCCAAAGGATTTATACTATTTATTGCCATCAAAAATATCTATGCAAACACAAACTTACGAAGGAAATCAGAGAATTCACTGGATTAGTTGTTAAACACCTGTCTCTGCAGATGCATGATGAGAACTAATCAAAAGGGCTATGTGACAATGTTTATCCAGATTTTCCCAGTAAATGTCACAACATGAAAATTATAAATCTGCATTTTTAAGAAGTTCTAATTAAATAAAATGAAACTCTGAAAGTTGGAAATAAATGTAAGTCAATTAAATGTCTAAATTTGTTACAATGGGCAAGCATTTTCAATGGATGAAAGAAAAACTGAAAGAATTGCAAGATTCTACAGGCAAAAGAGGAATTTTAAAAAATCAAGATAATGTAGATGGAACAAATGAGGTATTAGAAACATTAGAAAAACAAGAAGTAGCAATCCAGACTATTAGGACCAGTGTCTCAGAAGCACTCAATGTGTTTGAGGGACCGAGGATCAGAATTGAAGAATAGAGCACAGAATCAGTGAAATAGAAGATTAGGAAAAAAGAAAGAAAGAAGGTGAAGAAAGTCTAACTAACTAGGGAAACTAGCATGGGTTATCCACAGTATGTATAACATACATGTAATTGTAATTCTAGATGAGAAAGAAGTGAAAACATGTACTGAGAATGTTGTGAAAGAGTTACTAGAATGAAATTTTCCAGGTATCATTAATAAGATAATATACATAGTCTTTGCAATGACTTGCTATGCATCAGAGAGCTGGAAAATGACAAGGGATGATAGAAGGAGAGTTGGTGCCTTTGAGCTGTGGTGCTGGATAAGAGTATTGAATGTACCATGGACTGCTAGGAGAACAAACAAGTTCGTCCTGGAGAGGGTGAAGCCATGTTACTCCTTGGAGGCAAGGATTCTGAGGCTTCTTCTGACATACTTTGGACATGTTGCAAGGAGGGATAAGTCCTTGGAGAGAGACATCAAGCTTTGTAGGGTGGAGGGACAGCACAGGAGAGGAAGATCCTCAGCGAGATGGATTGATTCAATCACTGGGGTAATAGGGATAGGTGTGTTGGAGACAATAAGATTGGCAAGGAATAGAGCGAGCAGGGTTTATGGCTGTTGTGTATGTGTGTTGTATATGTTGCTATGAGTTGCAGGCGACTCAACAGCACACAACTACAACAACAAAAAAAAACAAAAAAGCTGAGCAAACTCCATATAAAATATATTCCGAAAGAAGAAAAAAAACAACCAAGACATATCCTAGTAAAATTAGCCAGAATCAAAGAATAGAATTCTGAAAGAAGCTAGGGAAAAACAATGTTTAAAAATATAAGAAAAGCAAGTAAGATTAAATGCCAATTTTTCAGCAGAAACTATGCACATAAGAAGGTAGTGGAATGACACATATATCAATCCTTCAAAAAACACAACAATCAACCAAGATAAATGTACGTAACAAAATTATCCATCAAATCTGATGTACAGATCAAGATACTCTCAGAAAAGCAGAAAATTAATTTGTAAATATAACACTAATGTTGCAGGATATATTGAAGGAATTCTTTTATACAGAGACACCACAGAACAGAGGATGAATCAAAGTAAACATCAACAATACCAAAAATAACCCAGCAAAATGATAGCAATAAAAACTTGTCTCACCACAACTGAGATTTGTACACCAATGTTCGTAGCAACATTATTCACCATCACAAAAACATGGAAACAGCCCAAATGTCCAAACACAAACAAATGGATTGAGAAATTATGGTACATTCACACAGTGGAATTCTAGGCAGCACGCAGGAGCAATAACTTTGTAAATTATTTCCTAACTTGTGAGGGACTGGAGAAATTATGCTGAGTGAACTAACTCAGCCCCACAAGGATAAATAACATATAAAATCGTTATTGTAGAATGAGTATAAGGATCCAGGAGGGGTGAGAGAGGCTAGAAGCAGAGGGATGTGAATGTGCACAGGCGGTGGGAATTAATCATTGGATTGTACAATTTGATGGGTGGGCGGATGAGAGAAATTGAAAGAATTTGTTCTAATTTGTATTTGAGTTTTGTAAATAAACTAGAAGAAGAAAAAAATGCCCTAAGACCCACAAAAAAAAACTTGCCTCTCTGTAATTACACTGATTGTGTATGGTTTCAATGCATCAGTGAAAAGAAAAAGTAGCAGATTAGTTTTAAAATAAACAAACAAATACAAAAATCCCCTCATCAATATGCTGTCTACAAAAGACATATTTGAAAAGTGAAAATAAAGACAGAGTTAAAATAAAAGGATAGGAAAATATACTAAGCAAATAGCAACCAGAAAAATACAGGACCAGTAATATCAATTTATGTTAATAGATTTAAGTGTAAAACCATCTCAAAGACAAGAGAAGACAGCATATGCTTAAACAGATAAAACTATAATATCTATTCACAAAAACCTAGAATTGCAAAATACACAAACCAAATATGAATAGAATTTAAAAAATAGACAACACTGAAAGGGGGTAAAGAATAATAATTATTTAACCAATATCTCCAACAAAAGGAAAAAGAACAACAAGAAAACTTAACAACCTGCAAAATAAAAGATATTATAAAAATCAGAGCAGAAATACATGAAATAGAAAACAGAAAAGCAATTGAAACTATCAACAAGACAAAGAGTTGATTCTTTGAAAAAATAAGTAGAATTGGCAAACCACTAGCAATAACAAAAGAAAAGAAAAGGCACAGATAACCATATAAGGTATCAAACAGGCAATGTTACAATAAAGCCAACTGAAATTGAAAGCTTAAGATCTTTTGTTCATAGGGTTCCTATGAGTCACCTATGACTCAACAGCACTTAACAACAAAATATTTTAAGAAAAAACTATTTTGTTGTTGTTATGTGCCTTTGAGTCACCTGTGACCCATAGCAAGCCTATGTACACCGGCTCTGAACCCTGCTCTGCCCTGAACCAGTCTCACTAATTCAGACACACTAACCCCCATTGCTCCAGTTATTGTAACAATCAATCTCTTCTGGGGTCTTCCTCTCCTGTACTCTCCCTCCAACCTTCTGAACATGAAGGACTGGTCTCTCTTGGCCACATGCCCAAAGTATGTGAGATGGAGCTTCAAAATCTTAGCCTCCAAGGAGAGATTTGGTTTCACCATCTCTAAAACAGACCTATTTGCTTTCTTTGTAGTCCATGGTATTTTCAAGACTCTTCTCTAGCACCACAACTTCAAGGCATTGATTCTTCTTCTATTATCCTTAGTCATCATCAAGCTCTCTGAAGCATAACAAGTAATTTCAAAGACCATGGCCTGGATTGGACACACCTTAATCTCTAGACTGACATTGTTGCTTTTCAGCACTCTGGTGAAGTACGGGACAGCAGATTATCCCAATGCAATTTATCTTTTATTTCCTCCCTGCTAGTGTTAAGAGTGTTAACTGTGGAGCTGAGTAAACTGTAATTGTTAACAACCTTAATCTCTTTTTCATCTATAATGGTGCTACCAATTGGCCCAATAGTGAGAATTTTTGTCCTCTTGATGTTGAGCTTCAATCCATATTGAAGACTACAGTCCTTGACCTTCTGCAGCACTTCAGATCTTCTTCAGTTTCAGTTTCTGTCATATGAATACTGTAGTTTGTGATGAATCTTCTTCCAATTTTGATGCCACATTCCTTCCCATAAAGCCCTGATTCCTGAATGATTTGTTCTGCATACAGATTGAACAATTATTGAGACAGTTCATATCCCTGATGTACTCTTTCCTGATTTTGAACCATGCAGTGTTTCCCTACTTTGTTCTGAGGACTGCTTCCTGGCCTAAGTGTAGGTTTCACATAAGCACTATCAACTGTTCTGGGATTTCCATTTTCCTCAAGGTTAGCCACAGTTTGTTGTGATCCACACAGTAAAATGTCTTTACATAGTCAATGAAACACAGATAGACGTTCTTCTGGTACTCTTCACTTTCTGCCAAGATCCATCTGACATTGGTGATAATGTCTATAGTGCCATGACCTCTTCTGAATCCAGCTTGTATATTTCTAGTCTTTTTCTGTTAATGTATTGCTTCAGTCATTTCTGAATAATCTTCAGCAGGAAACAAAAATGGAAAACCTAGAGAAAATGGACAAATACTTAGAAACTCACCGCCTACCAAATTGACACAGACTGAATTGACACATGAACAAACTCATTGCAAAAGAAGTTGAACAGGCTTTAAAACAACTTCAAACTAAAAAAGGTCCTGTACCAGATGATTTACTAATGTGTTTTACCAAAAATTCAATAAGAGCTGTCACCAATTATACATAAAGTATTTCAGAAAATAAAAATTTAAAAAGTTGGACTACTCCCAGACTCATCCTATGAAACAAATAAATCCCTGATATAAAAATGAAGTAAAGTAAAAATACGAAACAGTAGGCCAATAGCTCTCACAAATATAGTTGTAAAAATCCTCAACAAAAATCCTGGCCTATAGAAAGGAGCAGTTTAGAAAAAATACAATTTATCATGACAAAGTTGGGTTCATAACAGGTATGCAAGGATGGTTCAACATAAGAAAAACAATTTACGTAGTTTATCACATTAACAAAGCAAAGAACAAGAACCATGTATTCCTATTAATCAATGCAGAAAAGGCCTTTGGCCAAATCCAACAGAATTTCCTGATTAAAACTCTCAACAAAATGGGAATAGTGATATTGGTCTATTTCCTTTCACAGGGAAAGAGCTATTTATATCTGCCTCTACCAGCTCCATGGATGAAGCAGAACTCTGCAGCAAGATCAGCCCATCCTCCTTGGACTAGGGAATGCCCATTACCTAACCCCACCTCCTGCCACCATATTGATCTATTTACTTTCACAGGTTAGAGTGATCATAAATATACAAAATCCTGTCAAGATATAACCTGCAGCTAATAAAAAAAAAAGGTACTGAAGGACCTGCCACTGAACTTTCATGTTGAGAAGAGAACTACTTTGACCTTAAACACTGTTGTCTAGCTATATCGCATGGGATTTCTTCAAGTAAAGCAGAAGATGTCAGGTGGAGCCTGTGGTTTCTGGAGGGCAACAGCTATCCTCCTTTAGGAAAATAAGAAGGGAACACCAATATAAAGGTGCTTCACATAACATTGTGATACCCTGGGACATTATATAGTTAAAAGAACCTAACATATACTAATAGAAGATTCACATAATGTCAAGAGAGTAGCACTCTTTCTCAGTCATCATGAAAAATGAAAATAACTCTTCTCCTAAAAACAAAACAAACAAAAAAAAACCACCCAAAACAAACCCAGAACAAATGAATACCCAAGAAAGAGAAAACCAGAAAAAATATATTTATGTGAAAGAAAAAAATAATCTGCACTCTAACTCAACACCTTCATCAACAAATAAAAGAGCAACAGCCTCTAGAAGAAAGGAAATTATAAGGTCAAGAGCTGAAATCAATGAGATGGAAAACAGGGGGGAAAAAACCAAACACCAAAAACCAAACACAATTGAAATCTTTAATAAGACCAGGACCTGATTTTCCAAGAGTCTATAAAATTGACAAATCACTAAAAACTTAACAAAAGAGAAAAAAAAGAAGACACAGAGAGGAAAGAAAAAAAAGAGAAGACCTTAAGAAATGATAGATGTGACATCACAACAGAACCACAGGAAATTAAAGAGATAATATCAGAATACTGTGAAAATCTATACTCTGATAAATTTGAAAACCTAAAGGAAATGGACAAATTCCTTGAAACTCGTGTTCTACCCAGAGTATCAAGAACAGGTGTAGAACACTTGAACAGACTCATTACAAAAGAGAAAACTGGGTTGGTCCTAAAAAGAGTTTCCAAGAAGAAAATTCCTTACCAGATGGCTTCACAGGTGAATTTTAATTAACATTCAGAGATCGTTCACCTTTTCTATCTAAATTATTTCAAAAAATAGTAAAAGAAGAGGCACTCTTAGAGTCATTCTGTGAAGCAAGCATAACCCTAATACTAAAAGCAGCCAAAGATGTTACCAAAAAAGAACACTCCAGACAAATCTCTCTGATTATATATATATAAACATCCTTAGCAAATTCCTAGTCAATAGAATTCAAAAGCACATCAAAAAACAATTCCTCATGACCAACTCGGATTTCTAGAAGGTATGCAAGAGTGTTTCAACATAAGAAAACAATCAACATAAATCATCATATTAACAAAGCAAATAACAAGAAACATATGATCCTAGCAATTGATGCAGAAAAGGTATTTGACAAAATCCAATACACCTTCCTGATTAGGACACTTAGCAAAATTGGAATAGGAGGTAATTTCCTCACACTGTGTAAAGTATATATGCAAAACCAAGAGCCAATATCATTCTCACCGGAGAAAGATTAAAAGCATTTTCCTTGGAAACAGGGATCAGACAAGGATGCCCACTGTCAGCAATTATATTCAATATTGTATTGGAAGGGCTTGCCAGGACAATACGACAAGCGCCATCCAGATTATCAAAGGGATGGTTAATTTATCACTATATGCAGATGATATGATAGTGTATATAGAAAACCCCAAGAACTCAAAACAAACAAACCACAAAAAAACCGAAACAAAACAAAACACCCTGTTAGCGCTAGTAGACCAATTATTAGAGCAACAACATATAAGATTAATATCCAAAAATCAGTTAGAAGGAGACCAAGAAGCAATACCATTTACAATAGCCAACCATAAATTGAGATACTTGGGAGTGAGCCTAACTAGAGACACAAAAGACCTGGGGAAAGAAAACTGCAGAACATTTCTGCAAGACACACTGTTGTTGTTGTTAAAGGCCGTCAAGTCATAGATGCCTCATAGCGACTCTGTGAATGAAAGACCTGAACATATAACTTTCATTGTTTCTCTAAGTTCATAGAGTTTCTGAATGCCAACTATTTCAGAAGTGGGTACCACTCCTTCTTCCAAGCCTGTTTTAGTTTTGGAGCTCCACCAAACACTGTCCACCGTGGGTAACAGAAAGCTAAATAAATTCCTAGATCATGGACAGGAAGACTCAATGTTATGACAATTACAATCCCTCCAAAAGCAATCTACATATTTAACACAATAAACACAATCCCAATCCAGATACCAAATTCATTTTTCAAGAATATCAAAATGGAAATTGTCAAGTTTATTTGGAGAAGCAAATGACCCTGAATAGCAAAGTCCTTCTGGACAACAAAAACAAAGTGTGAGGTATAATACTCCCTGACCTAAAAACCTACTACATAGTGGAAATAATAAAAAGAGCATGGTTCTGGTACAATGACAGACACATAAACCAATGGTAGAGAATTGAGAATCCAGATATAGACCCAGCTATCTATGGTAACTTATATTTGACAAGGAAATAAAACCTATGAAATGGGGAAATGACAACCTTTTAAAGAAATGATGCTGGCTAAACTGGGTTGCTACCTGCAGAAAGCTGAAATAGGATCCACATCTGACACCATATAAGAAAATAACTTAATGTGGATTAGAGACCTCGGAATAAAGCCCAAAACAATAAAATTCTTAAGAGACAAATAGGGATCAAGCTTAGAAGGCTTAATCAACAGTATAAAGACGCTGCCAAATGCAGCCGGAAATGCACAATCTGAATAAGGTAAAATTAAATAATTGGGCCTTCTAAAGATTAAATCCATGGGCAAATAAAAAACTTTTCCCAACAGGGTAAAAAAAACCCTACTGACTGGGAACAAACATTAGGCAATAACATTACAGACAATAGTTTCATAATGAATCTTTGCCAAATACTCCTGGGCCTCCAGAAGAAAAAGACTGATAACCCAATTAAAAAATAGACAAGGAAAGAATTTACACAGAGGAATTTTCTGAATCATCAACAGACATGAAAAAAATGCTCCATATCACTAGCAAAATCAAAATCACAATGAGATACTATTTCATCTCACTCCAGTAACAGTGGCATAGTTTAACAGGACATCAAGTAATAAATGTTTCTGAGGATGTGGTGAGATAAGAATGGTCCAACTACCATGGAAGGCAGTTTGGCACTTCCTCAATAAAGCTGATCATAGAAATACCCATTTGGAATGGAAAGAAGCCCCGAATAAGCAAAGCACTCCTTAAGTAAAGAAGAATGGTAGGAGGTATCTCACTCCCTGATTTCAAATCCTACTACACTGTCATAGTGGTAAAGACAGCATGGTACTGGTACAATGACAGACACATAGATCAATGGAATCGAATTGAGAATCCAGAGATCAACCCATCTATCTAT
>NW_006399835.1:6553701-6560610 GCF_000299155.1 Elephantulus edwardii | reverse complement strand
AACTGAGGCACAAATGGAGACTTGTACACCAATGCCCATAGCAGCATTATTCACCGTGGCAAGAAAATGGAAATAGCCCAAAAGTCCAACCACAATCAGATGGATTGAGAATATGTGGTACATTCATGTAATGTAATACTATGCAACACACAGGAGTAATAATTTTGTAAATTTTTACCTAATTTGTGAGAGACTGTAGATCATTATGCTGAGTGTAGTAACTCAGTCCCATAAGTACAAATACTGTATAAAACTAATATTTTGAATGAGTATGAAGATCCAAAGGAGGGAAGGGTGGAAGCAGAGGGGTGATGATGGGCGTAGATGAGGGTTAATAATAGAGTCACACGATTTGATGGGAGGAAGTGTTAGGAAATGAGAAAGATCGAAGTGAAGAACAATGCATTTGAACTTTGTAAATAAAACAGTATATTTTTAAAAAGAGGAAAAGAATAATTGAGATAAATATTTTTTAGGCTAATCATTAATCCTCAAACCCTAACTCATTACCATTCAGTCAGAAAAGACTCATAACTAACCTTGATTCCCAAGGCTATAAATCATATGAGAGGTGATTTCCAATATGGATTCAAACTATCAGAGAGACACTGTCTTTAAATTAGCAGCACAAATCTCTACAGACTATGCCAACCTAAAAGAGAAATAACCAATTGCTATTAAATCAACTCAACTTCTAGATCCTAAGTTGTCACCGGATAGTAGTCCATAACGTCTAGATTGAAATATAAATGAAGTAAGGGAGTTATTAAATGTCTTGAGTATATTATTGTTGTTGTTGTTGTTATTGTTGTTGATTGCTATTGAGCTGAGCCTTTCTAAAAATATCGTCGTTTATCAAAGTTCATAGAGTTTCCAGAATCATATTGTTAAGGATGTGGATGCCACTCCTGCTTCCTTAAACTGGGAGCTCCACCAAACACTGCTCACCATTAGGGGGGACAAAAATTAATGTTCTAGAAATAAACTGAAGTATTTTGGTGGAGAAATCATGTGATCTATATTCTTCAAACAATTGGACTATTGTTTAGCTCTTGAAAGTCCCAAAAACAATCCAAATCTACTACATTTTGTAGAATATGACTCAGCCTCAAGACAGAGACTTAACTACCTCACAGGGTTTCCCTAGCTGTAAATCTTATATAAGCCTATTGAAGGTAATATGTTCTTCCAGATTCTTCAGTAAGTGCCTCAAGTCATGCTTAATTCAGTAGGCAAGATTTTGACATAGACATAGCATGGATTGTTACTATGACTTTCTTCAATTTGCCACCGTGTTCATCTTTATATAGTACAGTTCTTAGATTTTCTCAGCATTTAGGTTGAAGAAGTATGGTGAAGGCATTTCCCTCTTTTCACATTGTTTATTAGCCTAAAAGTTTATTTAATTTAGCCATTATAGTTATCTTCCTCCAATTTCCATCTTAGAAGAGGCTGTGGCACCAGGGATATCATTGCTGATGTCAGCTGGATCCTGGGTGACAGTAAGGAATACCAAAAGAATGTCTTTTTGTGTTTTATTGACTATGCAAAGGTGTTTGACTGCATGGATCATGACAAGTTGTGGCTGAAATTGAGAAGAATGGGAATCCCAGAGCATTTTATTGTGCTCATGTGGAAACTATACCTGGATCAAGAGGCTGTTTCAAGGGAGCACATTGTTTGGAATTGAGAAGGGAGTGTGTCGGGGTTGTATTCTCTCTCTCCATACCTATTCAATCTGTATGCTGAACAAATTATCCAAGAAGTTGGACTCTGAGGAGGAGTGTGGCGTTAGAATTGGAGAGACTCATCAATAACCTGAATTCTGCAGATGACACTTAGAAACAAAAATCAACAGCAATTAGTCCTACAATTGCCCTAGATTCTTAGCTATCGACTTTCTAGACAGATTCTGGAGCATTCAAGAGAATGACAGGGCTCATATTGCTGCAAAGACCAATCTTTCCAAGCATCTCCACCATGCCCTGGCTTTTAATTTGCTAAATTAGGGATGTCATGGAAGTTACAAAGCTAAACTCCGGCTGAGGCTGTGTTTTTGTGTTAAGCTCAGGAGACAATAACTTCTGGAGAAAGAACTACCAAATACTTTTCTTTTTTCCCACCCCAGACTGAATATTTTGGTCTCTTAGATTTTTTTTTCCCCTTTTTAGCTCCTCGAAGAGGTTGTCTTTGAGTTAAGATCACAGGGTTCTGTTGTTACATTAGTGGAAAGAGTGACCAAATTACAGAGTAGGGTCAGAGGGCAACAGGTAAGGAATATTTTTTTAACTTGTTAGTAAATCTTTTTTGTTCGTGAGTTTGTTTTGGTGGCGTTTTTTCTCCCTTCTCTTCAGACGTGTTGGTGAGCTAGTGTTAAGAAGCTGTACTACCAAATCAACAACTTGTCAACACAGCTCAAATCAACCAACTGCTCCTCTAGAGAAAGATGCGACAAACATCTGTCATGTGATTTATTGCCTCTGAAAACACACTGAAGGGTCAGCTACGGGTCAGCTCTCTAAAGGACATGACAACAATCCAGCAATACTTCTTCCCCTAGACTAAAAGGTCATTAAAAAATTCTTTTGGTTGCTTTCCTTCTTTTTTCCAGGAGGAGATCATAGGGGATTGCTTTCTTTGCTTTAATAATTTTGTATATAAACATAGGGGGGGAAATTGATTTCCTACTTTCTAGCACCGCTAAAATTCATGAATCTTAGAGTCATAGGTCATATCTGAATACAGGTAGACTCATTTGGACATCAGAATACACTGGTGGTGTAGTGGTAAGAAGTTGCACTGTCAATTGAAAGGAGCACAGTTTGAATCTACCGGCTGCTGCTCACATAAAAAGGATGGAGAGGCCCCTCCAGTGTGGCTTATGGTTCTGAAAGCCCTTTGAGGATCAGCTAAGTCAGTTCTAACTCCATAACCACACAACAACTGACAGCGTATTTGGATGCTAGGTCACCAAAAGAACATCTCTGTAAATGTTCATTAAAATTAATAAAATAAAACTTAAATAAAGAGCATATGTTCACTGTACATACTATACAAGTACATAAAGTGAAAGTACAGTAAATATGATTGAGATTTTTCTATATGTAACATTAGGAATTTTAGATATGCGACATTACTAAAACTTTACAACCTCATCAAGAGATTTACTCTTCCTATTGATAGGTCTCATAATAGAGAGAGAGGCTGGGTTTAGAAGGGGTCGTGGTACTAGGGATATCGTTGCTGATGTTAGATGGATCTTGGCTGAAAGCAGGGAATACCAGAAGAATGTCTATCTGTGTTTCATTGATTATGCAAAGGCATTTGACTGTGTGGATCATAACAAACTGTGGCTGACTCTGAGAAGAATGGAAATCCCAGAACATTTAATTGTGCTAATACGAAATGGGAGTCCCAGAACATTTAATTGTGCTAATACGAAACCTATACTTGGACCAAGAGGCAGTAGTCAGAACAGAGCAGGGTAACACTACATGGTTCAAAATAGGGAAGGGTGTACGCCAGGGATGCATCCTGTCTCCATACCTTTTCAACATGTATGCAGAGCAAATTATCCGAGAGGCTGGGCTCTATGAGGAGAATTGTGGCATCATGATTGGTGGAAGATCTATTAACAATCACCGTTATGCAGATGACACAACCTTGCTTGCTGAAACTGAGGAGGACCTCATGCACTTCCTGCGAAGGGTCAAGGACTGCAGCCTTCAGTATGGACTAAGGCTCAACGTCAAGAAGACAAAGATTCTCGCCACTGGACCAATTGGCAGCGTCAGGATGGATGACGAAGAGATTGAGAGTGTTCACAGCTTCAGTTTGCTCGGCTCCACAGTCAACACTCTTGGTACCAGCAGTCAGGAAATCAAAAAGCGTATCGCGATGGGAAAGTCTGCCGTTAGGGACCTCTCAAAGGTACTCAGGAGCAACAGTGTCTCTCTGGAGACTAAGGTGCACCTGATACAGGTCATGGTATTTGCAATCGCTTGTTATGCATCAGAGAGTTGGACAACGACTAGGGAGGACAGAAGGAGAGTGGATGCTTTTGAGCTGTGGTGCTGGAGGAGGGTACTGAATGTACCATGGACTGCCAGGAAAACAAACAGATCCATCTTGGAGAGGATTAAACCAAGCTGCTCCTTGGAGACAAGGATTCTGGGGCTTCGTCTGACATACTTTGGACATGTTGCCAGGAGGGACGGGTCCTTGGAGAGGGACATCATGCTTGGGAGGGTGGAGGGACAGCGCAGGAGGGGAAGACCCTCTATGAGATTGATTGATTCGGTGACTGGGGTAATCGGGATGGGTGTGTCAGAGGTGGTGTGGTTGGCGCAGGATAGAGCAGGGTTTAGAGCTGTTGTGCATAGGGTCGCTATGAGTCAGAAACGACTCCATGGCACATAACAACAACAACAACAATTGATAGGTATTACTGAATTAACAACTCATAATAACTCCATTAACTGACCTCACAAATAAAATCTTGTGCTACTCTGTGTCAACCTCCTGATCTCTACCAAGGTCAACCCAGTTCATTCTCTGTGTCAGTCTATCTCATTGAAAACCTTTTCTTCCATTGACCATCTATGTTTGCAAGCATGATATCTTTTTTCCAGCCTCTGGTGCCTCTTGACATCTTGCCCTATCCTCAGTTTTATACAGAAGTAGTGTAAGATTTAGAGAGGCCAAGAAATTCACACTTTTGTACATGACTCACCGTGAGTCAGAATTGACTTGATGGTAACCGCTTCAAATGAGATGAGAATTCAATTATACTGATCCTATTTCATTTTGTATAATGTCTGTCAACTATTTCAGTGGTTCCAAAGATGACCAAAAAAAATATTGTGACTCCACCAGTGAAAATGCATTTTTACTACAGAAAAAGAATTGAAGTGAAATAACATCTACTGTTATTTTAACAAAAATGTCAAACTTCACTCAATGCTTTTTTACAAAGTATTTATCAATAAATGTTTTTACAAATACTTAAAGTGTTCAGAGCCTATGACTATCTAAAAAGAGATATTTGAAGAAAAAGAAATTATTAATATTTAAATATTCCTCCCTACTGTGTGAGGAAGACTCTGGCCCTCTAAACTTTGCCATGATAAAACTTTAGGTACAAATTTAGAAGCATAGGATCACCTGCATTCTCCTTTTTCAGGACAAAAAAAATAAAAGAATTGCTGCCTGAGGAAAAGGCACTCTTCTGAATAGCTTAGGAATGTGACTTTGTGCACTTAAACTGTCTCCTGAGTATCACTAGCATCACAGGAAAGAAAAACATGCCACAATACAGTAGAGCTACAATGAAAGGACTAAATGATAAAGGAGCTATGTGACAGATGAATAGAAAGGACCACCTAGTCCTAGTGAGGCAATCAAAGGGGATATTGTGATCCAGACCAAGTCCCTGCCGGTTAATGAAAGGGACAGAAAAACCTGGAGGGTAAAGGGTAGCAAAATTGACAAAAAGGTTGAATGATAAAATGTAGAGGAATACTGAGAGGGCACCATCTCTCTCTAGGAGGAAAAAAAAAGACTAAGTCGACACTTGATCACAGTTTATAACTTCAAGTTAAAAATATAAAGGAAGTTAAAGGAGTTGGGTTTTTTTTGGGGGGGACGGTTTGTGGGTTTTCTGGGTTTTTTTAAGAGTCCCTGAACTTAGTAGTGGAAAGATCAGTGCTCCAGGGCTAAGGAAAAGTAATATACTTTGAATGACAGTAACTTAATGTCCAAGGAACCCCAAATGAAAACCAAATTTTTCTGTCCATTTTAGAATCTCTTAGGGATCTCTGATAGTCTAGTGTAAAAAAGCTGCATTTCAATGCCAAAGGTGTGAGGTTCGAGATCACTAGCTTCTCCATGGTAGAAGGATGGGTAATCTCCCCTGTGTGATTAACTACCTCTGAAAACCTGCCTGAGGGTCAGCTATGAGTCGGATCTGACTCTATGGTACGTAACAAGAAGAATCTCTTAGAGAACTTATGGGACAGAGAGTCACAGAGTCTCCCAGATTATGCATTTTTATGAAAGCAGACTGTCTCATCTTCCTCCTATTTGAGTTAGAATCACTGACACTATGATTAGGAACCTAATGTTCTTAACTACCATGCATACATCCTCAAGAAATGTCAGAGAAGACATAAGCCATAACTGAAGGTTTAAACTCTTCTCAAAACAGTAGCAGTGATTAGGAGCATTATTTATTCAATACTAAAGGTTTTATGCAATTTAAGAAATAATTCCAAATTATTTAACTTTTTAGGTCAACAGAATCACTCCTCTGATATTGTAAAGAATATTAGATCATCTTGAAAGTTCAAGTTTAAATGTATATGTACAATATGTGACTAAACCTTAGGTAGTAAATGTATCTCTTAATGCGTCTACAAAATGGGTTATAATTAGTAAAGATTAACTCCATAGATTCAATAAGCATGCATTCAGGTTCTTAAAGCTTTCTGAATACACTCTAATCAGCCACATAGTGGAACTGTAACTACACTCCCACTACATGCTCCTACTTGCTACATACATCATGCTCACTACAGATTTTGTGTTGAAATGTATACTTATTTTGAACCTCTCTAGTTAAAGGAACATTGCTGAATATCACTTATAAATGCATATACTGGCAATTTCACCCATATCCTATGTTTTGTGGTTGGGTTTTTTCTAAAGTATTTTAATTAGAAATGAATTACATGAAATCCAATCTCCCTTACTTTGTCAACCTCAAAGTAATTATGCAAATACGCCACAATTAATTAAAAAAAATTGTATCAATTCTTATTTCAATTGACCAGGGAATTTGACCTTTGGACACTTGTAAAATTCCTAAACATTTTTTTCAGAGTGCTCAAAATCTTTAAATTCTGGTTTTTA
>NW_006399835.1:6550242-6551796 GCF_000299155.1 Elephantulus edwardii | reverse complement strand
TTTCTCCAAGGAATAGCCTTTTCTAACAACATACCCAAAATATGAGAGACAAAGCTTTGCCATCCATGCCTCCAAAGAGCAATCAGGCTACACCTTCTTCAAGACATATTCATTTATTCTTTTGAAAGTCCTTGGGATATTCAATACTCTCCTCCAACTTCACAACTCAAAGGTTCCAAGTTTTATTTTTCTGTAATTATTAGTTATTGTCTGGTTTCAGATGCATAGCTAATGACAGGAAAGACCATGATCTGAATGAGGTGCACTTAATCCTCAAACTAATATCATTGTTCCTCAACAATTTGGAGAGATCCCTGACTGCAGACTTACCCAATGCAGAACATTGCCCGATTTCCTAACTACTGATGCCAAGTATATTTATTGTGGATTCAATTAAGATGAAGTCACTGCCAATTTAAATCTTTTCTCTATCTACATGATGTTACCTATTAATCCAGTGGTGAGAATTTTTGGTTTCTTGATGTTGAGATGCAGTTAATATTTTTTTAATAGTATTTTTATTTAATACTGGTTTATATATAAAGTTCATATACATTGTTTTTCACACTAGATCTTTCTCATTTCCTTTAATCATCCCTCCATCCACCCATCAAGTTGTGTGACCCTATGATTAACACTCCCCTCCTCACCCAGCCTCACCCTTCTGCTCCCAACTTCCCACACACACACACTCTTTTATCTTCATACATGTTTTATAATAATGGTTTATACAGTATTTGTCCTTTGGGGACTGAGTTAGTTCATCATAATGCTCTTCAGCTCCTCCCAAGTCAGGTAGTAATTTACAAAATCAATGCTTCTGTGTATTGAATAATATTCCATCATGTGAATGTACCATAATTTCTCAATCCATTCAATTGTGATCAGACATTTGAGCTGTTTCCATGTTTTTGTGGTGCTGAATAATGCTGCTATGAACATTGGTGTAAAAGTCTCGATTTGTCTCTCAGTTCTTATTGTCTCAGGGTATATTCCAAGCAGTGGAATAGCTGGGTTATATGGGATTTCTATGTTCAGCTTTTTGAGGAAGCATCAAACTGCCTAGTGGTTGTACCATTTTACAATCTAACCAACAGTGTATAAGAGTTACTACCTCACCACATCCTCTTCAACATTTGTTACTTGCTATCCTGTTACACTTTGCAACTGCTACTGTAGTGAGGTGGTATCTCAATGTGGTTTTGATTTGCAACTCTCTTGCAGGAATTTCGAATATTTCTTAATGTGCCTGTTGGCAATTCAAATAGCTTTCTCTGTGAAAGTCTTTTCATGTATTTTGCTCATTTTGTAGGTGGGTTATCAGTGTACTTCTTGTGGAGGTTCTGTAGGATTCTGAAACTTTTGATATAAGAACTTTATCCAAAATGGTATTGTCAGATGCTTGCTTCCTGTCAGCAGATTTTCTTTTCACTCTATTGGGGGGGGGGGAGTTTTTATTTGCACAAATATTTAATCTTTAAAAGGTCTCATTCATCAATTTTATCCTCTCCAGATTGTGCATTTCTGTCTGTATTTGGCAGTCTCTTTATCACC
>NW_006399835.1:6548160-6549795 GCF_000299155.1 Elephantulus edwardii | reverse complement strand
TTTTTGTTTTTCAAAAGTGCTTTGCTCATTCAAGGTCCCTTTCCTCTCCAATTAAACTTGGCAATTTCTCTTTTGATCTCCTTGAAAAATGAATTTGGTATCTGGTTGGGGAATTGCAGGGAACATATAGATTGTTTTTGGTAGGACTATCATTTTCACAATATTTAGTCTTCCTATCCATGTACAGGGTACATTTCTCCATTGCTATAAGTCTTTTATTGTGTCTTGCAGAAAGTTTTCTTTGTATAGGTCTTTTGTATCTCTAGTTAGGGCCACTCCCAAGTATCTCAATTTGTGGTTGGCGAATGTAAATGGTATTACTTTCTTGGTTTCTTTCTCTGTGTTCGTTTTGTTACTATAGAGGAATCCCACTGAGTTTTTCATATTGAGCTTATATTCTTCCATTCTACTAAACTGTTCTACTAGCTCTAACAGTTTTTTATTTAGTTCTTGGAGTTTTCTGTTTACAGCATCATCATATCAACTGCATATAGTGATAATTTAACCGCTTTTTTTTTCTGATCTGGATGGCCTTTATTTCTTTCTCTTGTCACATTGCCCGGGCAAGCACTTCCAACACAATATTGAATAGAAGAGGTTCCCTGTTCACAAGGAAAATTCTTTTAGTGTTTCTCCACTGAGAATGATATTGGCTCTGGGTTTTGCATATTTTTGTTTTTAGTATGTTGAGGAAATTTCTTTCTATTCCAATTGATGCAATCCATATTGAAGGCTTTAGGGTTTGATCTTCTGCAGCAAGGATTTTAAGTCCTCAGTTTGAGCAAGCAAAGTTATGCAAATTCATACTAAAGGTTATTGATGAGTCTTCCTCCAATCCTGATGCCACATCTTCTCCATGGAGTCCAGTCTCTTGAATAATTTGCTCAGCATACAGATTAAATAGGTAGGGGGAAAGGATAGAATCTGGACATTCATCTTTCTTAATTTTAAACCATATACTGTTCCAATGATCTCTTAGGACTATAGTTTCTAGATCTAAGTATAGGTTTCACATGAGCACCATTAAATGGTCTGGGATTTCCATTCTTCTCAATGTTAACCATGATGTCTTTGCATAATTAATAGATCACAAATAGATATTCCTCTAGTATTCTCTTCTCTCAGCCAGGATGCATCTGACATTGGCAATAATATCCTTGAGGCCATGATGTTCTCTGAATTTAGCTTGAACTTCTTTCAATTCCTTGTATATGTACTGTTCTAGATGTCTTTGTATGAGCTTTAGCATATTTTTTACTCTTTTATACTGTTCAAACCTTGACTGTTTAGATCATAATAAACTATAATTAGTTAATCTTGAAAACGGGATCCCAGAACACTTAATTGTGCTCATGCAAAACCTCCACTTGGACCAGGAAGCAGTAGTAAGAACAGAGCAAGTAAACACTGCATGGTTTAGGATCAGGAAAGGTGTGGCATGGATGCATCCATCCTATCTCCATACTTTTTCAATCTATATACAGGACAGATCATTTGTGTGTCTGGACTTTGTTATGAAGAATGTGGCATCAGGATTGGAGGAAGCTTTATCAACAACCTGCATCATGCAGATGACACAACTTTGCCTGCTTAAACTGAAGAGGACATGAGGCATTTGCCACAGGTCAAGGACTG
>NW_006399835.1:6546670-6547158 GCF_000299155.1 Elephantulus edwardii | reverse complement strand
TGAAAACACAAAAGAGTGCTAGTTATGGATTGGTTCAACTCAAGGGCAGACAACAACAACAACATCACGGACTCATATTAAACAAACAGATGCAGCCTCAGACATGCTTACCATTCTGTGTCAAGATATCTGGAAGACCTGTCCAACTGACCAAAAGAGATCTGTATTTATTTCAATTCCTTAAAAAGATTACCCAATAGAATGTGGAGATTATTGAACAGAATTATTAACACTACATATAAGTAAAAATGTACTAAATTAAAAAGAAAACAAATAAAAACAAAAAAACCCAAATCCTCAACAAACTAGAACACTACATTGACAATTAACTACCAAAAATACAAGTCATGGCAGTAGCAATATCATTGGTGAGGGGGAAATAAAAGAAGTATCATTGATGATGCCAGTTGGATTTCTGTTTTAAGCAGAGAATAACTGCAGGATGTCTACTTGTGTTTTATGGACTGTGCAAATGCATTTGACTATGT
>NW_006399835.1:6544679-6545930 GCF_000299155.1 Elephantulus edwardii | reverse complement strand
TGGAAGGCTCTTCCTCATACATTGTTTCATGAAATTCTTCTGCATCCACCAATTCCTTTAGGTACTATAACTCTGTATACTCTTTCCATCTTCTTTTAACCCTTCCTGCATCATTTAATATTTTGCCCAAAGCATCCTTAAGTATTGCAACTTGAGGTTTGAATTTGTTCTTCAGTACCTTTAACTTAAGAAATGCTGAGTGAGTTCGGCCCTTTTGATTTCCTGACTCCTGCTCCTTGCACATTTCATTGTAATACTTTACTTTATCTTCCCTCACTGCTCTGAAATCATCTGTTCACCCCCTTAATATCGAATTTCTTCCCTTTGCTTTGGCTTCTCGACACTCCAGTGCAATATTTAGAGTTTTTTCTGACCTCTATCTTGGTCTTTTCTTCCTTCTCTGCCTTTGTAATGACCTTTTGCATTCTTCCTGGATGATATTCTTGATATCCTCCCACAGCTCATCCTGTCTTTGCTCATTAATGTCCAAGGTCTCAAACCTGTTCCTGAGATGGTTTTGAAATTCAGGTGGGATAGACTCAAGGACAAATTTTGGTTCCTGTGGACTTGATTTAATTTTCCTTAGCCTCAGCTTGAACTTGCATACAAGTAGTTGGTGGTTTGTTCCACAATCAACACCTGGCCTAGTTTTCACAGCTAATATCAAGCTTCTCCAGCGATTCTTTCCACAGATGTAATTGATCTGATTCCTATGCATACCATCAGGTGAAATCCATGTGTGTGGCTTGTGTTTGTGTTTCTTATAAAATGTATTTGCAATCAATAAGTCATTGATTGTGCAGAATTCTATCATTCTATCTCCAGGTTCATTTCTGTCACCTAGTCCCCCAAGTTTTTCAACTGCTGATCCATATTCTCTAGTCCCAACTTCTGCATTCCAATTACCCATTATTATTAATGCATCTTGATTGCATGTTCAATCAATCTCTATCTGTAAAAGTTGATAGAAATCTTCTATTTCCTCCTCTTTGGTTCTGGCTGTTGGTACATATATTTGAATGATGGTTGTATTCACTGGACTTCCTTGTATGCATATGGATATTATCCTATTACTCACAACATTGTATTTCAAGATGGATCTAGAAATTACATTTTTAACTATGAAAGCAACCCCATTTTTCCTCTCCTTTTCATCTCCAGCAGAGTAGATCATATGATCTTCTGACTCAAAATGTCACATGCCAGTCCATAGCCTCTTGCCAATTCCTACTATGTCAATGTTAATGTGTT
>NW_006399835.1:6540034-6542974 GCF_000299155.1 Elephantulus edwardii | reverse complement strand
TTGATGCCTTTGAGCTGTGGTGCTGGAGAAGAGTATTGAATGTACCCTGGACTTCCAAGAAAACAAACAGATTAATCCTGGAGAGGGTTAAACCAGGCTGCTCCTTGGAGGCAAGGATTCTGAGGCTTCATCTGACATACTTTGGACATGTTGGCAGGAGGGAGAGGTCCTTGGAGATAGACATCATGCTTGGGAGGATGGAGGGACAGCGCAGAAGGGGAAAACCATCTATGAGATGGATTGATTCAGTGACTGGGGTAATCAGGATGGGTGTGTCAGAGGCAGTGGGATTGGCACAGGATAGAGCAGGATTTTGGCCTGTGGTACATAGTGTCGCAAGCGACGCGATGGCATAAAATAACAACATGCTTCTTACATTCCATTTTCCAATCACTATTGTCCGCTTACAGCTGTTCCTCCTTCTATTTAATCAAGAGCCTCTGGTGATGAAGGAGAAAGTTTAATCTGCTCTCAAAGAATTGGCAAAAACAAGGCCCTAGGAATTGATG
Source organism: Elephantulus edwardii (assembly GCF_000299155.1). Classification (NCBI taxonomy): domain Eukaryota; kingdom Metazoa; phylum Chordata; class Mammalia; order Macroscelidea; family Macroscelididae; genus Elephantulus; species Elephantulus edwardii. The sequence continues at coordinate 6,542,465 of NW_006399835.1, read as the reverse complement.
GCATATCGATTGACATATTTCAGCAAACAGATGCTTCTCTGGATGTGCTCACCAAGTTGTGCCAAGTAATCTGGAGGACAACCACCTGTCCTACTGCCTAGGAGTGATCTATATTTGTTCCCATTCCAAAGCAAGCTGATCCAACGGAGTGTGGAAATTATCAAACAATATCATTGATATCACATGCAAACAGAATTCTGCTGAAGATCATCTAAAAATGAGTAGAACAGCACATCAGCAGAGAACTACCGGAAGGGCAGGCTGAATTTAGAAGAGGCTGTGGCAGTTGGGATATTATAACTAATGTCAGATGGGCCTTGGCTGAAAGTAGAGAGTACCAGAGGAATGTCTATCTGTGTTTCATTGACTATGCAAAGACATTTGACTGTGTGGACCACAACAAACTGTGGCTGACTTTGAGAGGAATGGGGATCCCAGAACATTTGATTGTGCTTATGTGAAACTTATACTTGGACCAGGAAGCAGTTGTCAGAACAGAGCAAGGAAACACTGCATGGTTCAAAATTGGGAAAGTTGTGCATCAAGTATGTCTCCTATCTGCATATCTTGTCAACCTATATACAGAACAGATGATCCGTGAGGCTGGGCTTTATGAGGAGAAGTGTGGCATCACGATTGGAGGTATACTTATCAACAATCTGCGTTATGCAGATGACACAACCCTGCTTGCTGAAACTGAGGAGGACGTGAAGTGTTCTCTGCAGAAGGTCAAATATTGCAACCTTCATCATTGATTGAAGCTCAATTCAAGAAAACAGATTCTTACCACTTGGCCAATTGGCAGCATCATGATAGCTAGTGAAGAGATTGAGATTGTTGACAACTTTAGTTTGCTTGGCTCTACAGTCAACACTCTTCGTACCAGCAACCAGGAAATTAAAAGACAAATTGCAATGGGAAAGCCTGCTGTCAGAGACCTCTCCAAGGCACTGAAGAGCAACGATGGCAGTTTGGACACTAAGGTACAGTCCTTGGTCTTTGCCATTACTTACTATGATACAGAGAGCTAGACAATGACTAGGTATGATAGAAGGAGAGTTGATGTCTTTGAGCTTTGGTTCTGGAGAAGAATATTGAATATACCATGGACTGCTAGGAGAACAAACAAATTCATCCTGAAGAGGGTGAAGCCAGGCTGCTCCTTGGAGGCAAGGATTCTGAAACTGTCTGATATACTTTGAACATGTTACAAGGAGGGACCAGTCCTTGGGAGAGGGACATCATGCTTGGAGTGTGGAGGGACGGCACAGGAGAGGAAGACCCTCGATGAGACAGATTGATTTTCTCTGGGATAATGGGGATAAGCATGTCCTAGAAAGTGAAGTTGACAAGGCAGAGAACAATGTTTAGTGCTGTTGTACGTAGTGTCACTATGAGTCACAAGTGACTCGATAGAAGATAACAACAACAGCAACAGCAAAAAACAATAGAGGCATACAAAGTCTGTAACGACCTGAAATAGAAAATTACTTCTTTCCCTCATATTATAGATAAAATTCTAATTCCTTTTGATTATGACGCCCTCCATCTTTTTTAGAAAGAGTCATTTGGGCCAATTTTAACTGAAATCTCTCCAAAACATTGACCTGATTCTTTGTATCTGCTCATGTAGTTGCATAACATAACCATGGCTTTGGAGAGAAAGTAATTTCAAATACTGACTTTCACAGCTTTTGTAAAATAAAATAAAAAATCTAATATTGAGTAAAAACTTTCAAATATTTTAAAAAAGAAGCTTAAAGTAACTTTTTTCATATATTGTGATGACTAAATGAGATAATCTATAAACAATATGTATTCAATATCAATAATAATACTCCCCTTCTAGATTCTGCTATTTTCAATTACCAGAAGAGTTTAACTAAGATGTAAAGAATGAGTCACGAACTTAAAGAAACATGCATTAGTGCCTGCCAATTACTATCTACTTAATGTATTCTAGATCCTCATTAAGAGTTATGTAATGGTCTAAATACTATTAAGGATAGTCTCTGTTGTATCATGATCCCAATACAAGTGATGAAGATAGAGAACTCAAATAGATAATTATAAAATGAAGTGGTCTGTGTCACAATAATAGTGCGAACATAATATTGAACACAGAGAAAGGAACAATTAAATGCCAAGGACAGAGTAACCTCAGATAGGCTAATTTAGAGGAACAATTAAGAATACACCTATAATTTCTCAAAGAATAAGCAACATTTATCAAGTACTCATTAGACAAAGAAAGTATCAAATTCCCAGAACTTTCTGTCAGTAAGAACAAGACAATTTTCACTGTCGTGTAGCAAAGGTGCACAATGGATTGAATTTTCTTTCATATTAATTATTAATGGAATATAGAGGACTAACAGGACAAAAGTAATAAATAACCTTTATTGAGCATTGTTGTTGTTGTTGTTATGTG
>NW_006399835.1:6462023-6539364 GCF_000299155.1 Elephantulus edwardii | reverse complement strand
CTTGACCCTTCGCAGCATAAAAAAAGATCAAGTTGATCATGGTGCTTCAAAAATCCATTAAGGGAGAATAGTGACTGATTACAGAATTTGAGAATGGATCCTGAGTCTTTTATGAAATGTTTCAAATAGTTGTCACCATTTGTTTTTATCTGATTTCCTGTGCAAAAAAAAATAAATGTTAATAAATATAGTCAAAAGGAGAAAAGGAAGAGTTTTACAATAAACAAAATATCAGATTCAAACATCTTACTATAAAAACTATTATATACTGTCATTGTAATTCATGACATATTTTAATAGATTTACCTTAGTTCCTCCTGAGTTTAGGTTTTGTAGATTTAAACAGCATATTTTGAAATTAAACATGTTCTGAGGTGTCTAAAACTTTTCAACTGACACTTACAGATAATGTTTTATAATTCAACTATTGCTTACTTCCATTCTAAAGCAAAGAAGAATGAAGAAAATCGAAGACCTAAGATAACAATTTATTTAAAACCTTAATGGATCATAGGAACCACAAGTTTAGGTTAGAAAAACTAGTTGGGGCCTGTTTACAATTACTGGAAGCTCTGGTCAGATCACAAAAGAAGGGCCTGATAGAATGAAGGAGAGTAAATGTAGAACAAAATAAAGTTATGACAAACATAAAACTTACTCATTTGGCAGAGAGTGGTGGAAACTGTGAGATTATGGCCTTTACTATTGTTAAGTGCCATTGAGTCAAGTATGTTTTATAGTGACCTTATGAACAACAGACATGAACCTTATCCTGTGTCATCCTCATCATCTCTGACACACCTGAGGCCATGTTACAGTCAGTATGCCAATCCATCTCATTGAAGGTCTTCTCTTTCACTGAGCCTTTACTTTTATAAGCATGATGTCCTTCTCCAAGGAATTGACCTTCCTAGAAACGTGTCCAACGTATGTAAGATATAGCTTCACTATCCTTGCTTCCATGGAACACTCTGGTTTTACTTTCTCCAAGGCATGTCTATTCATTCTTTTGGCATGCTATGGAATATTCAATATTCTTCTTCAACCCCACAACTCAAAGGAATTGCTTCTTCTCCTCTCTTCTTTTTTCATTGTCCAGCTTTCAGATGCATAGCAAGTGATTGGAAAGACTTTGGCTTGAATCACATGCACATTTGTCTTTAATTGACATCATTGCTCTTTAGAACTTTGGAGAGGTCCTTGACAATAGATATTCACAGTGCTATATGTTTCCAGATATCCTGGCTGCTAGTACCAAAGACAATCACTGTGAATAAAGCAAGATGAAATCATTGACAATTTCAGTTTTCTCTCCATCTATCATGGTGTTGTTCATTTGCTCAGTAGTGACAATTTTTGTATTTCTGATTATAAGATATAGTCAATATTGGAGGCTGCAATTCTTTATCCTCTTCAGTAAGTACCTTAAATCCTCCTTACTTTAGGCAGGCAAGTTTGTATCTTTGAATGTGAAACTACCACTAGGCATCACTTTTCCAATCAATAGACAGACTTTAAAGTGAACAAACACCCATGAGGAATGTACTTCTCAGAATACTAATCTATATCAGATCAAAGGAACAGCATTTGCCCAAAGCCAAAATTTAGAAGGCAGGACAGTCAAGAGAAAAAGAGAAATAGAAATGAGAAACACAGGGAGGAAGTGGGAAGTGCACTATTATTGTATGAAGGAGATTACAGTTAAGTCACTAAACAAAACATATTTACAGTGTTGAATGGGAAACTAAATTGTTCTGTAAATTTTAACCAAATTCTAATAAAACATTAAAAAAGAGTAGAAAGGAAAATTATATATGCTTTACTTTCTAGATTTTAAAGAATATAAAAATAATTGAAAAAACTGAGTTTTAATTCCTTCATTCCCTCTCTGTGCTTTGCTAAAATGAGATGGTCCAAATATTACTTGTATTCTGTAATTCATTTCTATTTAAAGAAAATTAATCTATTCCATGTAACCAGTCACCTTGCTTATTTTTGAAGAACTGTAAGTACAAATTATGAATTATACAAGATTGAGTAAACCATGAAAGTGTGATAACTAATACCAAGAATTCTTACAGTGGTTTAAAACTTTTCTTAAAATCAGTTAATGTCATTTATTTGTCTTAAATTTTCTACTGAATTCATAGAAAGTGGATTTTAAAATTCAATGACACATCTGTATATTACATGCATTTGTAGATTTATTAAAGTTATTCTTGATAACTTATTGTTTAGTAGGTGCTAATGTTTAAATTTTTGTAGTAAGCTAAAAAAGTCAAAGTGATTGCTGACACTCCAGTGGGATTCTGAAAGTGTAAATTGCATGGGAGAAGAATTGCATCTTTTTTCCTTGGGGCTGCTGGTGGATTCCAACAGAGCAGAGGGGCTCAGCTTTTGGTTTAGCAGTAAAAATTCCTATAAACTATACTATCAGACCTTCCTTGCTAAAACATTGCTAATCTCTTTATATGCATTATTTCATTTTATCCCTATAGTAAACTTATGAAGTCTTATAATTGTCTCTGTTATCAAATGATGAAAATAAGGAGTAAAGAAAAGGAAGTGACTTGTCCCAAAATAAAAAACTAATACATGTCAGATACAGGATTTGTACTAAGTATTTTTGATCCCAATACTGAATTCTTGTTCTTAATCATAGCCCTTAGGCATAGCACTAATAACAATTTTTCTTCTTTATAGTTTTGTATTACTTGGATTTTGCACAAAAGCTTATTACATTTGTGAACAGGAAAAGTATTAGACATTTCTAATTTTAAGCTACTGGTTTTGTGAATGAAATATGTTATCACTGCATGCAGATACAGACTGGGCCACCATGTTCATCAAAAGTAACAAGTTTGTGGTGCAAACTCATAAAATCGTTGCTGTTGTGTGCCATCTTGTCAGAACCAATTCAAATCTGATCCTCTGGCCAAAATTGACAGTACTATTTCCAATTGTCAAATCAATGCATTTTAATATACTGAAAATAAGCAAGCAAAAACAATGTTATAATTTCACATTCTAATTTATGGTTTTTTTAATGGAAGTTAAAACAAAAACATGTTTAAGAACAGACACAATTCATCCAATAAAACTTCAGTAAGAGCCAACTTGACTTTATCAAAATTGTCGATTTTTTCATTGTACTTGTGTCTACAATCAACACCCTTGCGGTCAGGAGAGCAAGTGACATGTTGTACTGGGCAAGTCAGCTGTCAGGGACCCTACCAAAATACTAAGGAGCAATGATGTTAGTTTGAAGACTAAATGTGACTTATTCAGCCCATAGTCTTTCCACTCATTTCCTATGCCTCTGAGAGCTGGATAATGAATGAGGATTACAGAAAAATAATTGATGGCTTTGAATTTTAGTGTAGGAGAAGATAGCTGAATATAACTTTCAGTAAAAAAAGTAAGGGTATTGTGAGGACAATAATATCTGATCTTTGCCAACTCCACAATGGGGAAGTGATTTCATCAATATCATCGACAACACAAAACCAAGTTCTATAAGATCAGATAGTTCCTTGCACACCTGAACCTTTCTCCACTCATCCCAACACCAATTTTACTACTCTCCTGGGTCCAAAACACATTGCAATAGCTCACAGACCCCACAGAACCATATTAGGGAAGTAAAAAAGCTATAATTCAGGTAAGTAACAGAATACACTCACTCACTCAAGAAAGCTTCCTAAAGGGGTTCACAGGTCCCTCAGCCTTGAGCCTCTCAGCTTTAGGCCAATATTACAAAGCTATCAATCCTTCCAGTTATGGCTTTTTGTGCCCCCAGTTGTCCAACAATTGAGCAAATGCTCATAACTCTGATTCCATGGAACAGCAGAACTAAGATCTTCTCTGTCTCACATCAGGCCTCTGATTCTTTGCTGTGGCTGCTATGATTACTATTCTTCTCATAGCCTCTAGTCTATTGGCACAAGAATCTCTGGCCTCAAAGGATGTGCTCCATTCTCTTGCTTCTTCTTTGCACGTGGTCAGATTCTCTAGTTCTGCTGTTGGATCTGCTCAATTTAGTGACAAGATTCACCAATCTCCTTTTAAATAGGATAACATGCTTATTGGCATTTTCCTTACAATCCATATGGCAAATCAGTCAATGGCTAGGGAAGCCATTTAAAATAATTAACTCTAAACACCATACTAATGGACTGCCAAAAGAGGAACATATACATCTTGGAAAAAAATGCAGCCAGAATCCTCTTTGGAGGCAAGCATGTTGAGGTTTCATCTCACATCCTTTTAGTATGTTACTAAGAAAGCTATTCCTTGGAAAGAAATGTCATGCTTAGGAAGGTGAATGCTCAGTAAGAGGAGAAGAACAACAATGGGATGTCTTAACAGAGTGATTTCAGCAACGGGCTCAAGTGTATCAGATATGATAAGAATGGCACAGGATAGGACAGGTTCAGATCTGTTATCTCTAGGATTGCTACAAGTCATACTCAACTTGATGGCACCTAGCAATAAACAACAATAACATTTAACCAAGCTACTATTATTTTATTCTTGTTGTGTTGTTGTTAGGTGCCATCAAAGGGCCATCTCCTTGGAGAAGAATTATTGTGTTTCTACATATTAAAAATAATATGTACTCCCTCTATATGTTATTGTTGTTGTTGTTGTTACGTGCTGTAGAGTTTCCTGTGACTCATAGCGACCCTATGTACAACAACCCTAAACCCTTCTCTATCCTGTGCCATTCTCACTGTCTCCGACACACCTACCCCCATTACCCCAGTCACTATATTAATCCACCTCATAGATGGTCTTCCTCTCCTGTGCTGTCCCTTCACCATTCCAAGCATGACATCCTTCTCCAAAGACTGGTCCCCCCTTGCAACATGTCCAAACTAAGTCAGACAAAGCCTCAGAATCCTTGCCTCCAAGGAGCAGCCTGGTTTCACCCTCTCTAAAATTAACCTGTTTGTTTTCTTAGCAGTCGATGGTATATTTAATACTCTTCTCCAAGACCACAGTTCAAAGGCATTAATTCTCTTCCTATCCTCCTTAGCTGAAAGCAGAGAATACCAGAGGAACATCTATCTGTGTTTCATTGATTATGCAAAGGTATTTGACTGTGTGGATCATAACAAACTGTGGCTGACTCTGTGAAGAACGGGAATCCCAGAACATTTAATCGTGCTAATGCGAAACCTATACTTGGACGAAGAGGCAGTCGTCAGAACAGAGCAGGGCAACACTGAATGGTTCAAAATTGGGAAGGGTGTACTCCAGGGATATGTCCTGTCTCCATACCTTTTCAACCGGTATGCAGAGCAGATTATCCGAGAGGCTGGGCTCTATGAGGAGATGCCTGGCGTTAAGATTGGTGGAAGATCTATCAACAATCTGTGTTATGCAGATGACACAACCCTGCTCGCTGAAACTGAGGAGGACCTCATGCACTTATTGCAGAGGGTCAAGAACTGCAGCCTTCAGTATAGACTGAGGCTCAATGTCAAGAAGACAAAGATTCTCACCACTGGACCAATTGGTAGCATCAGGATGGATGGTGAAGAGATTGAGATTGTTCACAGCTTCAGTTTGCTCGGCTCCACAGTTAACACTCTTGGCACCAGCAGCCAGGAAATCAAAAAACGTATTGCGATGGGAAAGTCTGCGGTTAGGGACCTCTCTAAAGCACTCAAGAGCAACGGTGTCTCTTTGAAGACGAAGGTGCAGCTGATACAGGCCATGGTCTTTGTAATCAATTGTTATGCATCAGAGAGTTGGACAATGACTAGGGAGGACAGAAGGAGAATAGAAGCCTTTGAGCTGTAGTGCTGGAGAAGAGTATTGAATGTACCATGGACTGCCAAGAAAACAAACAGATTCATCCTTGAGAGGGTTAAACCAGGCTACTCCTTGGAGTTAAAGATTCTGGGGCTCTGTCTGACATACTTTGGACATGTTGCAAGGAGAGACAGATCTTTGGAGAGGGACATTCATGCTGGGCAGAGTGGAGGGACAGCACTGGAGGGGAAGACCCTCTATGAGGTGGATTGATTCAGTGACTGGGGTTATCGGGATGGGTGTGTTAGAGGCAATGTGATTGGCACAGGATAGAGAAGGGTTTAGGGCTGTTGTACACAGGGTCGTTATGAGTCGCAAACAACTAGACGGCACATAACAACAACATCCTCCTTAGTCATTGTTTAGCTCTGTGATGGATAGCAAGTGATTGCAAAGACCATGCCCTGCATCAGGCACACCTTAGTCTCCAGAGTGTCATCATTGCTCTTTAGTACTTTGGAGAGCTCTCTAACCACAGACTTTCCCATCACAGTATGTCTTTTAATTTCGTGGCTGCTGTTGCCAAGAGTGTTGATTGTGGAGCCAAGCAACCTAAAGCTATTTACAATCTCAATCTCTTCACCATCCATCCTGATGCTTCCAATTGGCCCAGTGGTGAGAAACTTCCTACATAGTAAATACGTAATACTAAATACATAATGCTTCTAAGCATACTACTAAAGTATATTAATCCTGTCATCATTTGTCATAAAGTTACAAACCATTTTACTAGTGTTTAACTTTTAATTATGTTTATCCATTTCTTCAACTATTATTTCTTTATATATGTGTCACTAGAGGAGACTGTTCCACATATAGATTCAAAAAGTATGCAGGTAAAACATCCCTGACTCACTCCTTTCCTGATTTTTTTATTTTATTATTTTTTTTATTTTTTTTCCCTTTCCTGATTTTGAACCATGCATTTCTGTCATCAACACTTTTCCCTGTTCTGAGGACTGCTTTCTGGTCCAAGTATAGGTTTCGTATGAGCACAATAAGGTGTGTTATATTATTATACGTAGCATAATATAAATATTGGAGGTACGGCAGGTTTGAGGGCTCTGGGCACTTGTGGTATTCTTTTGGCCCCACATGGATGTTGGCAGAATGGACCTGCCAGATGACCGGGGGTCTGGGGCAAGGAGTTTGCCAGCATTTGGGCGTGCCAGACTGATAAGACACTGAAGGGCCCGAGGGCCACAGGCCAGTCTTTCATTATTTTTGTTCAGACATTCCTCTAGGTCATATAGCCCCGGTGTTCAAGTTTCCATACAGCGTCACTTGTGGTTGCGGTGAGGCTGAACACTGTGACACTGGTGTGTCAAATATGTTAATAGTTGGCTACCTAGTGCGGACTGAGAGTGGGGCGGAGCTCTCCGATGAAAACAAGCGTGGAAGGAGGAGTGGCACCCACTTCCATAATAGCATGCCTCAGAAAACCCTATGAACCTGGAGAGAGGATGAGAGACACCCAAGTGTTGAGGACTCTCCTTCATAGGGTCGCTATGAGTCGCCTGCAACTCAATGGCACTTAACAACAACAACAATATAAATATTATGCATTTAGTATGTAGAAAGTATTTACTATTATGCTTGGAAGGGTATTGAGTCATTACAGAAGAGAAAGACCCTGAATGAGATAGTGACAGTAATAGACATCTAATCAATCACGTAATTTATAACCTGTCTCAACCATACCTCAGTAGTCTGCCTTATCCTATATATGTGGTTTTATGTATATACTTATATTAATCAGTGATACTTTGTGTTAAAATTAGATTTACAAGGACGAGTAAATAGATAAAAGTAGCAAGAGTAGATCCAAAGTGGAATCTTTGGGTGGCACACAGAGTTATACTCAACTCCCAACCATGAGTAAGTCATTCAAACCCAACTGGGGCATCTTTACACAGCTGTTCGTCTGCTTCCAAATTGCTACAGCTTTGAAAGTGAAACAATTCTATTCAGCACATAGAGATTCACCTTGAGTCAGAATCCACTCAAAGGTAACTAACAACAAAAGAGTCAAAGTTTTGCTGGACCAATTAGAAGACTTGACTCACACTTCCAATTACAATTGCAAGAGAAATATTTTCTTTAAAAAAGGCCCAAATGCACAACTGGTATTCAAATTTTACAACCAAAAATAAGTTTTAAAAAACTATTGTATGAGAAACTAGGTTTGGCCTTGCGTTTTAAAAAAGTCAGTTCTATTTCCTCACAAAAGACCATACATCCGAAATTATCTGCTTTATACACTGAAGCTGGACAGCATTCCTATGATTTTATATAATGGAAATAATGATTGTCATTTTCCAAAAGAAGCTCTCTTCTGTGCTGTGAAACATTTCTTTCTCCCAGTATGCTAAACAAGGAAGTGCTGCCTGTATGATGCTTCCCACCCTTGCCAACTTGGGGTTGAAGTGTCTTATTAAAAATTTCTTACTGACTTGTATTAATATAAATTAGTAGGTACAGAACATAATCCAGCTCAAAGTATAAATTTTTATTCAAATAATTCTATTAGCATAATTATCTTTTTTGAGGAAATTAAATGTACATTATTATATTTGATGTGCCACAAATTATAAAAGCAAAATTTTCACTTGTAAGTTTCTGCAGTTTGGAAGTAATTAGCCATATTGCACCCAGGAAACTAAAATTAAATACATAAATTAAACCAGCAGGGAAGATAATAACATTGTCAAGGGGGTCTAGATTTAGTTCTAAGCATCATACCTGAGACTCAGCCCTAAAATAATTCTACAGGTTGGTAAGACAAGACCCAAACCAGGTTTCCCACAGAACTGGACTCCTGATTTGAGGATCTTGACTCATAGAACTAAAGGAATATACTATCTTTAATTAATTATGACTTACAGAGGTCTCCATTGCTTACTTCCGGGGTATTGTTCAGGTCCTTAATCTGTGTTACTCAAACTGTTAATTCAACAGCAAGATGTTGCATGACTTCAGTTAAAGCTAATAATCTTTACAATGTATATAAATGAATTTGAAGATCATTTTTCAGTGTTCTAGAGATAGTCATAGAAATATACTAAGAACAATTACTATTCTTCCTATTAGAAATAGCTTTGAATTGAACTTATTATATTTGTGGTGTTGTTATGTGCCATTGAGAATCTTGTGACTCATAGCAACCCTATGTACAACAGCTCAGAAGCCTGTCCTGTCCTGTGACAACTTTATTGTCTCTGTCACACCTACCCCCAGCCTCAGTCACTGAGTCAATCTATCTCAGCCAGTGTCGCCCTCTCTTGAACTGTTCCTCCATCCTTTCTACCATGATATCCTTCTTCAAGGACAAGACCCTCTGGAAACACATGCACAATATGCCAGACAGAGGTTCAGAATCCTTGCCTCCAAGGAGCAGCAAGATTTCACCTTCTCTAGGACACGCCTATTTGTTCTTTTAGCATTACATGGTGTATTCAATACTCTTCTCAGCACCACAACTCAAAGTCAATTCTTCTGTCATCCTGAGTCATTCTTCAGCTCTCTGATGCATAGTAAGTAATTGGGAAGACCATGGAAATTTGAAACCCACTAACTTCTCTGCAGGCATCTCTGGTATTGGTACTGGCAACAAGCTCCACTGTAATTTCAAAGGCACACCAGTTTGAATCCACCAGCTGCTCTATGTAGCCTTCATTCTGGACTCCTGTCATGACAATAATACTTAATCATAAATCCCTTTTAAACAGCTCTCTTCCTCATCTGTTTCAATGCAATATACATTATTTATTCCCTTTTTACTTCATTTTCCCCCAACCCCGATGTCAGTCCCACTTTACAACAGTGCCATTATGTAGTATTTGTCTTTTTGTGACAGTTATATTTCACTTAGCATAACGTCCTCCAGGGTCACCCATTTTGTATAATAATTTATGAGTTCCTTGTTTTTCAATAGAGCATCATATTCCATTTCATGAATATACCACAACTTATATCTATTTGTTTGTTGATGGGCATTTGGGGTGTTTCCAACTCTCTGCTATTGTGAACAAAGTCACAATAAACATGGGTGTGCATATTTCTGCTACTAATTCCATTCTTCAACAATATGGAAAAGGTAACCTCCAATTTCATATGGAATGGAAAGAGGCACTGAATAAGCAAAGCATTCCTTAAAAGAGAAACGAGGTAGGAGGCATCTCACTCCCTGATTTCAAATCCTACTACACTGCTGTGGTGGTCAAGACAGCATGGTACTGGTACAGTGACTGAAACATAGATCAATGAATAGAAATCAGAAATCAACCCTTATACCTATGGTCAACTGATTTTTGACAAGGAGATGACATCAGTTAGTGAGGAAACGACAACCTTTCTAACAAATGGTGTTGGCAAAATTGGAAAACCATCTGCAGAATACTCAAGCAAGATCCACACCTCACTCCATGCACAAAAAGCAATTCAAAGTGGATCAAGGACCTCGGACTAAAATCAAGGACTATAAACTTCATTAAAGAAAAGCAAGTCCATAAAAGCCACAAAATACAACTTAGCATCTATCCCACATGAATTTCAAAACCTTCTCAAACACAAGTTTGTGGCATTGAACACTAAAGAATTAAGACCAGATGAGCAAAATGTCATTACAGAGACAAGTGGAAGAAAAGACCAAGATGTAAGTCCGAAGAGACTCTGAATATTGCACTAGAATGCCAGGAAGCCAAAAATAAAGGGGAAGGAATAATGAATTTAATGAGTTGAACAGAAGACTTTATAGGGTAAATTGTGAAGACAAAGTATTATAATGAAATGTGCAAAGAGTTAGAAAGCAAAAAGGGAAGAACTCATTAGGCATTCCTCAAATTGAAAGAACTGAAAAACAAATCCAAGCCTTAAGTTGCAATACTGAAAAAATACCATGAGAGAAATCTTGAATGATTCACAAAGCATCAAAAGAAGGTAAAAGGATTATACTGAGTTTCTGAACCAAAAAGAATTGGCTGACACAGATCCATTTCAGGAAATAGTTGTTGTTTTTGTTGTTATGTGCCATCGAATCGCTTGTAACTCATATCTACCCTATGTACAACAGCCCTAAACTCTGCTCTGTCCTGTGCCACTCGCACTATCTCTGACACTCCCATCCCAATTATCCCAGTCACTGAAACCAATGATGATTGAAAAAACTGAATTGGGGGGAAAAAATGTCCCAGAAATTAATGAGATAACAATCAATATGTTTCAATAAGTGGTTGTATCCATCAGTCTATGCCAAGAAATTTGAGGAACTAGCAGCCTACAATATGGATTGAGGCTTAATGTCAAGAATACAAAGATTCTCACCACTGGACCAATTGGCAGCATCAGGATGGATGATGAAGAGATTGAGATTATAGACTAAGGTGCGTCTGATACAGGCCATGGTCTTCACAATCACCTGTTATGCATCAGAGAGTTGGACAATGACCAAGGAGGATAGAAGGAGAATTGATGCCTTTGAGCTGTGGTGCTGGAGAAGAGTATTGAGAATACCATGGACTGCTAGGAAAACAAACAGATTTGTCCTGGAGAGGGTTAAAGCGGGTGGCTCCTTGGAGGCAAGGATTCTGAGGCTCTGCTAACTTACTTCGGACATGTTGTGAGGAGAGACCGGTCCTTAGAGAGGGACATCATGCTTGGGAGGGTGGAGGGACGGCGCAGGAGACGAAGGCCCTCTATGAGGTGGATTGATTCAGTGACTGGGATAATTGGGATGGGAGTGTCAGAGACAGTGCGATTGGCACAGGACAGAGCGGAGTTTGGGGCTGTTGTACATAGGGTCACTATGAGTTGCAGGCGACTCGACGGCACATAACAACAACAACAACAACTGAAAGAGATCCATATTTGTCCCCATTCCCAAGAATGGTGATCCAACAGAATGTGGAAATTATCGAATAATAACATTGACATCACCTGGTAACAATAACATGCTTTTTTAACACCTTCACCCCCACCTCCTCCAGAATGGTTGAGGGATGATATATTACAGCATTTTTAAATCAATGATTCTTATATTAAGTGTTTTCTCAACCAGGCATGTGTTGGGGTGTAAACCATGAAAACAGAACTACCTATCTTGGTTTTGCTTCTAACGACCCAATAAAGGAAATTTTCTTTTCCCAGTCTACAACTCTAGTCTTTATGGAATGAAGCATTTATAACTAAGAAAATGCTTGATTTAGGAAGCACAGAAATAGTCCCATTGAACTAAGTCTTTTAGACACTGTGACTGTGGTAATGGAGTCAGATGTGTCATAGATGGTTGGCTCAGAATAGGGCAGGGTTCAACACTATTGTTCAGAGGGTTGCTCTGAGTAACAGTTGACTTGGGACACAAAACAACAATATTGAGATAACAGAAACAAGAAAAGGAGCCATTTACATGTCAAGCATAACTGATTGGTCCTGGACATCTGGGTCACTAGCTCTGGTAGCCTAGTGCCAGGAAGTCACTTTGCAATATCCAAAAGTCATGTGGTTCAAATGCACTAGCTGCTGTGAAGGAGAAAGACAAGCAGTCTTCTTCCATGCAAGTTACTGCCTCTGAAAACTCGCTGGAGTGTCAGCTATGAGTTTGTTCTGACTGGAAAGCACACAACAAGTTCTGCCATTGAGGAGGAGCTCTGGAGGCTTATGGTATGGAGTTGTGTTGTGAACTCAAAGGCACACTGTTCAAATTCACAAGCTGGTCTGTGAAACAAAGATTAGGTAATCTCCTCGTATACGATGAACTGGCTCTGAAAACCCACTAGGAATTCAGCTGTGGGTGAAAACTGACTCCATGGAAGCAATAGCAAGGAAATCACAGTGAGGTGAGGCTGTTGTTGCACAATGGAAGAAGGGAAGAACATTTTTTGTTATTTAGATGATCCAATGGAATGTTCCGTCTTTTTCCTTTGCCTTATTTAAACTATGCACAGATGAAAATAGTACTCACAACATGAGGAAGACACAGTGACCAATGGCTAAGATCTTTCATTAATTTTGGTCTTAAATCATTCTTATGCAGAGGCATTAACAATGGAGAAGGATATTTAGGGTGGAGCATAGAAGAAAGAGACCTTGGGAATAAGTGGCATATTTTGCTTTAGCTGTAGATGCAGATTAATCCATTTCACTCGTTGTTGTTGCTGTTATGTGTCGTCCAGTTGCCTACAACCCATAGCTCTTACAGTAGCTTTGAAGCTTGCCCTGTCCTGAGCCAGTCTCACTAATTCCAACACACCAATCCCTTCCTCTCATTCACTGTCCCTCAGAAAACCAGTGAAGGATATCTATGAATTGATACTGGCTCCGTGGGAGTGTATAGTAAGATTATTACGTGAATGACTCAGTTATTCAACTGTGGCTTCTTCCCTAGATGATAATAATATAAAATTCCATCCAAATTAACATTCTGAGGGATTTTCTTTCTGTAAAGTGATCTGTAGAGTGATTTGAGCAAAGTTGACAAACTCATGCTACCAGACTAAGTTTGACCTTGACTCTGCAATAGGAAAAAGAGTGTAAAACTGGTGTGAGGACAAGTAAGTACATCAATGTAACAAATAGAAATTATGAAAAGTAGCATACAATGATTATTTTATTATAAACAAATGCACTAGAATATTCAACAGAAAAATTAAAACCTTTTACCCAGACAATTTTTTTAGTAAATTTTGAATATTGAATATTCTGGTAAAATTAACCTGAACTTCTGGCATAGGCCATTCACAAAACTTAATTCAAGGTTAATCATAACTCTAAATCAAAGAGTTAAAACTATTAACTTTAACCAATGAACTCTTAAGAATATATTAGATATCTGAGGTAAGCCAGACATGTACTCTGTAAATAAAGATATATTTCACATGACAATAAAATTTAAAAGTGAAATTTCATAAACATCAAAACATATTTAAAAATAGGCATTGAGAAAATGACAAAGTAAGTTGAAACTAGGGGGGAAAAGACATTTCTAAAACATATGACAAGAATTGTATTTGGGCTATATAAAGAATTCTTACAAATCAATAAATATATACACAAATAGAAAATATGTTTCACAAAAGATATAAGTAGATAATTCAAAAAAGAAGATACAGAAATGGGTAACAAACATGTAAAAAGTTTTCTTAACATCATTAAGCAGCAGTGAAATGAAAATCATTAGGAAAAGGGCAAAGCAAGTTAAAGCACAATGAGAACACCCACCAGAATGAGAGACAGAGAGAGAGACTAACAGTAATAAATACTCAAGATGTTAATTCTGAATACTACTTGGGATTTTCTCATGAAGTTAATGAAACATATGCTGATCTAGTGGCCTGAGAAATTCACTCTTTGTTATTTACCGAAAAGAAAATAAATTTTTGCTCTTTGAACAGATATGCACGAGAATATTTGTAGTTGTCTACTCATCACCTACTATAACAAAGGTAGTATGAAATTGATAAAAGAATAACAAATAGCTCAATGAATCAGAAAACATCTCTAAACATATATACACAAGCATATATATGTCTTTGGGGTTTTATTTATGAAATTAAATACAAATACATTTTACAAATAAATATAAGTCTATATTATGTATTTGTTGTTGTGTGTGTTGGTTACCATCAAGTTGGAACTAACTCATAGCTGACACTCCTGCAGGTTTTCAGAGGGAGCTAATTGCGGGGAAGAATATTGCCCATTACTCTCCCGAAGGTGACAGCTTTGAACCTCATGCCTTTGGGTTTGCAGTACAACTTCTTGCCACTAGGCCACCAGAGCTCCTTATGTTATGTATTTAGATATACATTTATATTTAGATAATCAAACGTATCTAGGTATGTATCTGTTTGTAGATAGATAGATGATAGATATCGGAGAGAGAGAGAGAGGGAGAAAACAGTAGAACAAACATCAAGTCCTTCATATGAACCATGTGCCTTCAGGATTGCAGCAGAGCTTCTTACCACCAGGCCACCAGAGCTCCCTGTCATAAAGATTATTTACTAAAAACAACCCTGAATTTGTAAGACAGAAAAGGCGTAAATAATGATGTAGTCATTCATACAAGGAGGTTTTCTTCTCCAACCACACCACACATATTTTTGTTACAGACAAGTTCTTATTTGAATCACAAAAATTTCTTTTTTAATAAAGCTCAATTTATGTAGTTGTCTTTGAGTCATACGGACTCACTGCTGCCCTCCAGTGAGGTTTCCAAGGTTGTAAATTGCTCAGAAGGTATTCCATCTTTCTCCAGCGCAGCCGCTGATGGATTTGAACCACCAGAGACTGGTGGCCTTTTGGCTGACAGAAAACTCTCTACACACTGTGAAGGCAGAGATAGAAAACAAACCATAAGTGAAAGATAAAACAGAATTTATGAAAATTTGTAATATAATTTATGTGAATTAAAAAAAACACAGGCAAAATGACTCTACAATGTTAGAACTTAGAAGAAGGGCTGCCTAAGGAAATGGAGAAAGAAGCATATGCTAATTTCTTGACTGCTGGAAATGTTCTGTATCGTAAACAAGGTGTTAGGTATATAAAGATATACATGTTTCTCAAACTTTTTCCCCCTTTTTCAGCAGTCCTAGTAAGACATTTGGATTTTACTGTATGTAACTACTTTTCCTCAAAAAAGTTATTCTCACTTCAGGTGAATAAGAAAGTGGCTTCTCTCTATTGCCTGTGTGATTCTTATAGTGAAATAGTACTGAAAAGAAAATACATTCTGAAGAAAGGATGAGCCTAGATGACACAGTGATTAAAAGTTTGTTTTCCTAAATGGTGGGGGTTGGAACCCATCAGTCATCCAGCAAAAGAAAGTAGTGGCCATCTGTGTCAGTAAAGACTGAAACAATTAAAATACAAAACCAAATCAATGCCTTCTAAGAATTGAGGCAGTAAATATTTATAGAAACAGACCATTCATTGTTCTTCAAAAATGTAGTGGGTGAGTCCAAACCTCAACATGTCACAGACTAGCCACTAAGGTACCTACATTCTTAGAAATCCCATGGGGCAGTTAGCTCTACTCTGTTCTCTGTAGTCATGAATAGGAATCTGAGCTAGGGAACACAACAGCAGAAACAAGTGCAACAGACACACCTTTCTCTAGTGCCTGAGGGGTAAATTGTCTTAGAGCTTCATTGGTAAAGTAAATGATTAAGTATATAATTGCCTGCCCGCAAGATCAAATCTTAGATTCCTTTAAAGGAGGTCATTGTTCTTCCTTTGGCTCTATCAAAGCTGACCACAAAGTCATCATGTACTTTGAGCCCCGGCTGCAGTAAAGAAATTTTCTTTCTCCTTTTTCTCTTTTGCTTAATATGTAGATCCCTCTTTATATTTATCTCTTTCCCTTCTAAATAGGGGAGCTCTGGTTGCCTAGTGGCAAGAAGCTGTGCTGCAAACCCAAAGGAAAGCAGTTTGAGGCTGTCTATCAGCTGCTCTGTGGGAGAAGGATGGGCAATCTCCTCCCATGCGATTAACTGTTTCTGAAAACCCACCAGAAGGTAAGCTATGGGTCGGTTCCAACTTTATGGTACATAACAACAATTACTAAATAAGCCTGAGTCCCTTTCCCTTTGTCCCTTTACCACTGGCATTTGGAAGAGGCTACATAGACAAGAAAGATATTTCCTTGTCAACCCATTGGAGTATAAAGGACCTTTTCAGGTGAGGAGGAGGAAGCTGTTCTGAGATGGAATTTTAGCCTTTCATCTCTTTTCAATTACTGTGAAAGTAATAAAGCTTATGAAAACGTCACTGGGTAAATGTCAACTGTTTACTGAGACCTACAGACCTGAACGAACTTCCCTTCATTTTTCATCTTTGGCACATTGCACTAAGCCTGGAAAGAGAATTATAACAATGGAAAAATATCAGATTGTACCAAAGCAATGATTGAATGGAAGAGAGAAATTGCACATAAAACTAAAAAAATAGGTTAGAGAAACTTTTGTTACTTTGTTGTGTTTTCAATTAAGTAACACAAAAAAGAAACATTGAAAAAATACTTACATTTCTTGTTGATTTGACATAAAATATGAATGAAAAGTAACATATTGTGGCAAAAAATAATGGCACAATTTTTTCCCTACTATTGTGGACTGCCAGGAAAACAAACAGGTTCATCTTGGAGAGGATTAAACCAAGCTACTCCTTGGAGGCAAGGATTCTGGGGCTTCGTCTGACATAGTTTGGACATGTTGCCAGGAGGGACGGGTCCTTGGAGAGGGACATCATGCTTGGGAGGGTGGAGGGACAGCGCAGGAGGGGAAGACCCTCTATGAGATGGATTGATTCGGTGACTGGGGTAATCGGGATGGGTGTGTCAGAGGTGGTGCGGTTGGCGCAGGATAGAGCAGGGTTTAGGGCTGTTGTGCATAGGTCGTTATGAGTCGGAGACGACTCGACGGCACATAACAACAACAACATTGTGAATTCATGGTATATTTATAATTATTTACTGTGTGTATGTGTATTAGACACACACAGATATTAAATGTTGTTTTGAAGGATGATCAAGATGGGATTTCCATTTTGACAATCCCAAAATATTTTATGACAGTGAATTATGAAGCAGGAAAAAAATAAATTATCAATGATAATTAAAGACAAATATTAACCTCACTTAGAAGAAAATACTATCTTTCTCTTAGAAGACATTATTGTAAAATATTCACCTCATGGAAAAATAATAAAAAATATATAGTGAACAATATTGAGAAAAGGATAACTGCTGCCACACCATTATTTAATGAAAATACTACATTATTGATGATGGTTAGAGCACACTTTGACATTTTACAATTTCTAATATACAATTTTTCATTTTAAATTAGTACTCACTTTCATATCATCTGATCTTATATAATTGGTGTTCAATGCCTCAAATCTATTCTCAAGATGATCATGAAATTCAGATGGAATTGATTCAAGATCATATCTTGGTTCCTGTGGACTTATTTTCATTTTCTTCAGCCTCAATTTGAACTTGCATATGAGTAAGTCGGCCCCTGGCCTACTTTTGACTGCCGATACTGAGCTTCTCCAATGATTTCTTCCACAAATGTAGTTAATCTGATTCCTCCGCCCACTGGGTGGAATCCACATGTAAAGTCATCTTTTTGTCTTTTAGAAAAAAATATTTGAAAAGAAGAAATACAAAATTCAATTTTATTTAAAGTTAAATTTAAAATTAAATTATATTTCCAGCCTCATTTCTATCACTAAGCCCATATTTTCCAACTACTGTTCCTTCTTCATTATTTCCTACTTTTGCATTCCAATCACCAATTAACGTCAATTCATCCTGATTGCATGTTTAGTCAATTTCAGACTGCAAAATTTGGTAAAAATTCTCAATTTCTTTCTATTTGGCACTAGATATAGGAGCATATACTTGAATAAGAGTTGTGTTAATGGGTCTTCCCTATATGTGTATGGATATTATACGATCACTCATAACATTGCATTTCAGGATAGAACTTGAAATTGACTTTTGACCATGAATACAGCACCGTTCTTCTATTTTTCATTCCCTGCACAGTATATGATGTGATTATCTGATTCAAAGTCATCAAAGCTGGTTCAATGCATCTCACTATTGTTTAATATGTCAATACTCATGCATTTCATCTCATTTTTAAAAATATCCAATTTTCCAATATTCAAGCTACAAACATTCCATATACCAATTATTAAATGATGTTTGTTTTGTTATTGATATTCCTCATTTCAACTAAATTCCAATTTAGGCTCTACAACTACACTACTATAACTATCCTCTTTGTTTAGTGTTCATAGGGTTTTCAAAAAAGCCTTTTATTTAGGAAGTAGTTGGCCCACTCTGCTTCCTAATCTGTTTTAACCAGGGAGTTCCACCAAAACCCATCCATGATGGGAAACGCTTTTGGAATTTGACACATCAGGGGCAAATATTTCAGTATCATAGCAACCCCAAGTAATGTCAGTACAACAAACTGAGAGACAAGAGCAGCACCACTTTTAACAATGTTCTCTATAAACATGATCAATAGTAGGCCCAAGGCTTGGCCCTAGGGCTCAACTGAATTTTAAATACCAAGGCCCACCCCCAGATCCTGTTTGCCCACACAGAGGTTTCCCTCCCCAGCTGATTGTAAATTAAATCAGATACAGTTAATCAACTTACACTTGATTGCTAACACAATTTAGAAATGTCCAAACAATTCACTCCAATTTTCAAGTAAATCACAAACACTTACCGGGATTCAACAGATGAGTTGTGGTATGATATCAAAGATATCATCCACCAAGAAAGTAAAAGGTCATTACAAAAACAGAGGAGAAAAAAATTAAATGTCATAAGAGACTCTAAAGATTGCAATGAACATTAGGAAGCCAAATCTAAAGGAAAACAAGTCATAGTAAAAGATCTGAACAGATGATTTCAAAAGGCAGCTCGCGAGGACAAAGCAAAGTATTATAATGGAACATGCAGAGAGCAGGAATTGGACAACAGAAAGGGAAGAACTCGCTCTGCATTTCTCAGGCTGAAAGAACTGAAAACAAATTTAGGCCTTGTGTCACAATGTTGAAAGATGCTATATCCAATGTATTGAATGACCCAGAAAACTTCAAAAGAAGATGGATGGAATACACAGAGTCACTGTACTAGAAAGAATTTATTGACAATGAAAAATTTCAGAAAGTATTATATGAACAGGAGCCAATCATAGTGAAAGAGGAAGTGGAAGCTGCATTGAAGGCATTGGCAAAAAAATATGGCCCCAGGAATCAATGGGATACCAATTGACTTGTTTCAATTAACAGATGCTGCCTTGGATGCACTCACCAGTCTATGCCAGGAAATTTGGAAGAGAGCAGTCTGTCCAACGTATTGGAAGAGTTCTATATTTTTTTCCTATTCCCAAGAAGGGTTATCCAACTGAATGTGGTTAGCAAACGATACCATTGATATTACAATGCTAGCAAAATATTGATAAGATCATTCAAAAGCGGTTGGAACAGTACATAAATAAAGAATTGCCAGAAGTTCAAACGGGATTTATAAAAGGCTATGGCACATGAAATATTATTGCTGATGTCAAATGGATCCTTACTGAAAGTAAAGAATATCAGAAGAATGTTTATTTGTGCTTTATTGATTATGCAAAGAAATTTGACTGTGTGGATTTTGACAAGTTATGGCTGACATTCAGAGGAACAGGAACCCCAGACTACTTGATTGTGCTTATGAGGAACCTTGAGCAGTAGGCTTTTTGGGAACAGGACAGGGGAGCACTGCATGGTTTGGAATCAGAATCAGGGATGTATTCTGTCTCCATACCTGTTCAATCTATGTGCTGAGCAAATTATCCAAGAAGCTGGACTCTATAAAGAGTGTGGCATCAGGATTGGAAGGAGAATCATCAATAACCTGCATTATGCAGATAACACAGCCTTGCTTGCTGAAAGTGAGGAGGATTTGAAGCACTTGTTGAAGATCAAGGAATGCAGCCTTCAGTATGGATTGCGTCTCAATATCAAGAAAACAAAGATTCTTACCATTGGACCAATAGGCAGTGTCATGATGGATGGAGAGGAAATTGGAATTGTCAACTGCTTCATTTTGCTTGGATCAAAAATTAACACCCTTAGTACAAGCAGTCAGGAAATAAGAACATGAATTTTATTGGGAAAATCTACAGTTAGGGATCTTTCTAAATTTTTGAGGAGTAGTAGTGATGTCATTTTGAAGACTAAGGTGCATCTGATTCAGGCCATGGTCTTTCCATTTACCAGCTATATACCTGTGACCTGGGCAATGAATAAGGATGACAGAAAAAGAACTGATGCCTTTGAGCTTTAGTGGTAGAGAAGATCACTGAACATTCCATGGACAGCCAAGAAAACAAATAAATATGTCTTAGAGAGGATGCAGCCAGAGTGCTCTTTGGAGGCAAGTATGATGAGGTTTCACCTCACATACTTTGGACATATTTCAAGGAGGTGCTATTCTTTGGAGGGACATGATGTTGGGAAGGGTGGAGGGTTGATGGAGAAGAAGACCTTCAACTGGGTGGATTGACAGGGTGACTGCTGCAATGGGCTCTTATATGTCAGGAAGTATGAGGATGGTGCAAGACAGGACTGGTTTCAGATCCTTTGTCATAGTGTCGTTATGAGTCATACTCGACTCGATGGCACGTAACAACACAACAACCACATTCACTTCCACATATAATTTGTTATTACAGTTTAGTAATAGTTTAGTAATATTTTCTTAATGAAGGCATACAAAATGAGAAATTACTCAGACTCCATAAAACTTAAATTTGCTGTCCCTGCAGCCTCACAGAAAGACCCTAATGAGATGGATTGATTCAGTGTCTGCAACAATGGACTCAAATGTGTAGAGGATGATAAGGATGGTGTTAGATAGGTCAGAGTTCAAATCTGGATTCATAGGATTTTTATGAGCTGTACTCCACTTGAGACACTTAAGAACAACAATTGAACAAAACTCTGGTGGCTTAGCGGTAAGGAGTTGCACTAACAACCCAAAGGAACACAGTTCAAATCTACCAGCTGCTACATGTGAGAAAGACAAACAATCTTCTTGCATGCAAATTACTGCCTCAGAAATCCCTCTGGAGGATCAGCTATGAGTAGGTTCCAACTAGATGATACATGACAATAACAAAATCTCACAGGAATCAGGCTTATAGGTAGTCATAACTGGACCAATTGGCAGCATCAGGGTGGATGGTGAAGAGATTGAGATTGTTCACAGCTTTAGTTTGTTTGGCTCCACAATCTAACACTCTTGGCACCAGTAGCCAGGAAATTAAAAGACGTATTGCAATGAGAAAGTCTGCTTTTAGGGACCTCTCTAAAGTACTGAAGAGCAACGGTTTCTCTCTGGAGACTAAGTTGTGTCTGATACAGGCCATGGTCTTTACAATCACTTGTTATGCATCACAGAGTTGGACAATGACTAAAGAGGATAAAAGGAGAATTGATGCCTTTGAGCTGTGGTGTCGGAGAAGAGTGTTGAGGGTACCATGAACTGCTAAGAAAACAAACAGATTCATCCTTGAGAGGGTTAAACCGGGCTGCTTCTTGGATACAAAGATTCTGGGGCTTCATCTGACGTACTTTGGTCATGTTGTAAGGAGAGACCGGTCCTTGGAGAAGGACATCATGCTTGGGAGGGTGGAGGGCAGACACAGGAGGGGAAGGCCTTCTAGATGGGTTGATTCAATGACTGGGGTAATCGGGGTGAGTGTGTCAGAGACAATGAGATTGACACAGGACACAGCAGAGTTTAGAGCTGTTGTACATAGGGCCCCTAAGAGTCACAAGTGACTCGACGGCACATAACAACACCATAATAACTCACCATTGTTACATTCCTATGGCCTTACATCATTCCTTGTTATATGGATATTTACTAATTTTCCTATTCCCATAGTCTCCCTTCCTTACTACACTTAATAACTACTCTTATCCACAAATTCCTACTTCATCATTATTGTTAGAAGTTGCCATCAAGTTGATACCAATTTGGGACGAACTAATGTTTACCAGAACAAAACATATATAGATTTAATTTTTTTCTGGCTCAATACACATTAAAATTCAAGTTATATTAAAGCAATTTTATACTTCAACACAGAACTCCAAAATGAAGAAGATAAGTGCAGAAAATTTTAAAATTTTTCCTCAGTTTTCTTAAAAGTTTTAAGAAAAGGTTTATAAATAGTTAACTATTGCTGAGTCAATTATAACTCACTGAATCCCTGGGGAAAAGAATTTGAAGCCCTGACATATCTTATGCTATCCTCATTAAGGGTCTTCCTCTCTTTATCTGACCCTCTACTTAACTCAGCTTGCTGTCTTCTTAAAAGGACTATTTTCTCTCCAATATATCTCCTGATTTTGTGACTTCTCCTAACAAGGGTGTTAATTGTGGATCCAGCTAAAATGAAGTTTCTGACAGTTTCAACCTCTTTTCCATCCACCACATGATGTTGCCTCTAGGTCCAGTGGTAAGAATCTTTGTTTTCTTGACTTTGAGATGCAATCTGTACTGAAGGCTGCATTCCTTGATCTTCTGCAACAAGTGCATCAAATCCTCCTCACTTTAAGCAGGCAAAGTTGTGTCATCTGCATAACATAGGTTGATGAGTCTCCCTCCAACTTCGAAGCCACACTCCTCTTCAGAGTCCAGCTTCTTGAATAATGTGAGTACAGATTGAATAAATATGGAGAGAGAATACACACACCACTTGGATCCATGGTCTATATACTTGGTACCAGCAGTCAGGGGATCTATTGCACTGGGAAAGTCTGTAGTCAGGAAACTTTCCAAATTATTGAGGAGCAATAATGTAAGCTTTAGGATGCCTGATTCAGGCCATGGCCTTTCTAGTCACTTGTTATGCATCTGAAAGCTGGACAATGACAAAAAAAATGACGGCTTTGAACTGTGGTTTTGGAGAACAGTACTAATCTCATGGACTGACAAAAAACAAACCTATGTATCATGGAGAAGATGCAGCTAGAGTGCTTCTCAGAGCCAAAGATGGTAAAACTTCATCTCATATACTTTGAGCTTGTTAAGAGGGGTTAGTTTTTGGGAAGTGAAATAATTCTTGAAAAGGTGACTGGATGATTAAAGAGAGAAAGACCCTCAAATAGGTGACTTGACACAGTGACTACAGCAATAGACTCAAGTGTGTCAGAGATTGTGAGAATGGCACAGGCTAGAACAGGATTCAGACCTGTTATTCATAGTGTTGCTTTGAGTCTTACTATACTCAATAGCACACAACTCCCCCCCACACACACACACACACTCACTCATCGTTTTGCTATACTGAAGAATCTTATAGGCAAAATATTGAACGGTGCAGGAAGTATCAAAAGAAAATGTAAAGAATACAGAGTCATTAAAAGTACCCTGGTTTGTATTAACCATTACAAGAACTGGCAAATATTCAAGAAGTAATGGTGCTGAAGAAAGTTAAAG
The DNA here is from genome assembly GCF_000299155.1 of Elephantulus edwardii. NCBI lineage: Eukaryota > Metazoa > Chordata > Mammalia > Macroscelidea > Macroscelididae > Elephantulus > Elephantulus edwardii. The sequence goes on along the minus strand of NW_006399835.1, from coordinate 6,515,522 downwards.
TTACCCTGAAGGCAATGGCAAAATTAAGTCCCAGGGATTGATGAAATATCATTTAAGGTGTTTACATTCCCACCTACTACCCTTTGAAATCTATTTAAGTGTTCTATTCCATTATTTGTTCCTTTTTTTTTTTAGCTTGCTTAGGTTTAACAGTAAGTTTCTGAGTCTCTTCTAATATCTATTTTTCTCTATTCCCTCCTTCCCCATTCTTTAAATGATCTTTTTCTTTTTTCCTGATCATGTCCTTGATGTCATCCCACAACTTCTGTAGTCTTGGATCATTAATACTCAATGCTTCAAATCCAGTCTTGAGATGCTGTTTTAATTCAGCTGAAATTACCTAAAAATTGTCTTTTAGCTATTGTGGACTAGTTTTAATTCTCTTCAGTTTCAATTAATACTTGAGTAAGAGTAATTGATAGTTTATTATGTAGTCAGCCTTTGACCTTATTTTGACTACCAATACTGAATTTCTCCACTGTCTCATCCACAAATGTAGTTGATTTGCTTTCTATGTATTACATCTGGTGAGGGCATGTGGCCATGTGTATAATAACTGTTTATAATTTTATAAAAGTTATTTGCAATGAATAAATAATTGTACAAAATGAAGTAATATCTGATCTAATTTCTGTCAACAACCCCACCGTTACCAACAAAATTTGTTAAACCGTAGTTTTGACAGAGAACAAAAAAGAGATATAATCATCATTAGCTTGGTTTGCAGAAAGTTTAAGAAATGAAGTATTATATTAATATAGTTATATCAAATGGATATTAATTATAAAATTTTTGATGGGTTTTTTGTTCCGTGTGAGAGTGGCATCTACTTCCTAAACAGCATGCTTCCAGAAACTCTATGAACTTTGTTAAATGTCAATAGTTATAGAAAGGCTTCAGGCCTTTTTTTCATAGAGTCACTATGAGTTGTGATTGACTCAAAGGCAATCAACAACGTAAAAATTAAAACTGTATTAAACTAAAAAATTGTTATTGTTTGTTGTTATAGGAGATAAAAATTGTATGCAATATATTAATTTCCTTGTGCTATCACAATAAATTACCCAATTTTAAAAATAAATTAGAATTGAAAAAATCTAATTGTCATCAAGTTAAACTGGCTCATCTCAGGCTGCAAATCACACAGGAAGAGATTGTCCATCTTTGTGAATGTGAATGGCAGAGAGGGTCTTTGAGTTAGGAGCACAACTCCCTAGCAGTCAGAGGACAAGAACTTGCTTTTTAAGAAATCTTATTTCTTAAATTTCCAGATTTTATTTGGCCACAGTTTTAGAAGTTATAAGCCTGAACTGAAGGTATCAGCAGGGCTTATTCTCTGGAAGCTCAAACACAGAGTCTATCTCACGTCTCACCTTACATACAACATAAATAAACCTGGTTCCATCCTGCACCATACTCACAACTTCTGTTCTGCTTAAGTCCATTGTTGTAGTGACTATATCAGTCCGTATCAAAAAGGGTCTTTCTCTCCTTTGCTGATGTTACTTTGAAAACATGATGCTCTCTTACAGGCACTGACTCAACCTGACAACATGCCCAAAAGTTATGAGAAAATCTCACCATCTTGCTTCTAGGAAGCGCTCTCAACATATTTCTTCCAAGATAGATTTGTTTGATTTTTGGCTGCTCAATATTCTTTTGAATGATAGTTGTATTCACTGGCCTTCCTTGTATGCGTATGGATAGTATCCTGTCACTCACAATATTGTACTTCAAGATGGATCTAGCAATGACTTTTTTAACTATGAAAGCAACTCCATTTTTCCTCACCTTTTCATCTCCAGAGTAATATATCATATGGTCCTCTGACTCAAAATGCCCCATGCCAGTCCATCTCATCTCACCAATGCCTAGTATGTCAATATTTATGCATTCATTTTCTTCCTTAACAATATCTAATTTTCCTACATTCATGGTTCTTGCATTCCATGTCCCAATCACTAGTGTCTGCTTACAACTGTTCCTCTTCCTTTGTATTTCCATACTTGAAAGCTCCACCTCAGTTGTCCTTTCTGTTATTCTACATGTGTTCTGTTGTACGTAGGGTTTTTGGAGGCCTGCTATTTCAGAAGTGGATAGCCAATCCTTCTTCCTAGTCTGTCTTAATCTACATGTTCAGATTTAGAGAAGTATCAGACAGACCAGCATTTTATAGAATAGCGAAAGGTATATCCCTTATTGTGTAGTTAACCATTAGTATCAGTGTTTTCCCTGCCTTTGGCACATGTGTCTTTACCCACTTATTTCCCTGCTCCACCATCCACCAGGATGCCATCCACTTCTACGCACTCCCTTCAACATTGATCTCCATTTTCCAGCCCTTTATCCAGCCCTTGATCTGATAGCTTATATTTGTAGCTTCATTGGCTTCTGTGATTACAAACACATTGGCTGCTGATAGTTTCTTATGCTGTGACCAGTGTCTCCTAAGTTTAGTGGTAATGTTTCCTGAGCGAAGGTGATGTGTCCTGTAGAAATGGTGTGTAGACAGTTTTTTTTTCCCTCCAAATGGATCCCATGTGGTTCTCGGTTACCTGGGAAGTGGGCGGAGGGTTTCAAGGTCCCTTGGCTTGCGTATTGACCTGTTGTGATGGGAAAGTCTGCTGTTAGGGACCTCTCCAAGGTACTGAAGAGCAATGGTGTCTCTCTGGAGACTAAGGTGCATCTGATATAGGTCGTGGTCTTTGCTATCACTTGTTATGCATCAGAGAGTTGGAGAGTGACTCAGGAGGATAGAGGAGAATTGATGCCTTTTAGCTGTGGTGTTGGAGAAGAATATTGAAGGTACCATAGACTGCTGGGAAAACAAACAGATTCATTCTGGAAAGGGTTAAACAGGGCAGATCCCTCAAGGCAATGATTCTGAGTCTCTGTCTAACATATTTTGGACATGTTGTAAGGAGGGACTGGCCCTTGGAGAGGGACATCATGCTTGGTAGGGTGGAGGGACAGCACAGGAGGGGAAGGCCTTCTATGAGGTAGATTGATTCAGTGACTGGGGTAATCGGGATGGGTGTGTCGGAGACAGTGCGATTGGCACAGGACAGAGCAGAGTTTAGGGCTGTTGTACATAGGGTCGCTATGACTTGCAAGTGACTCAACGGCACGTAACAACAATAACAACAATATTCTTTACCAATAGTACTATTCTCAAAGGCATCTGTCATTCTTTAATCTTCCTTATTCCAACTTTCATATACATGACTTCTGGTTATGGTGGTGTTGTTAGGTGACATCAAATCAAGTATGACACACAGCCACACTATGAACAACATATCTGAACTCTGTCCTATCCTCTGCCATCCTTACAACTTCTGACACACTCATCCTTTGTTGCAGTCACTGTATTAAATCACCTGGTTGAAAGTCTTCTTTTTGGCCAGGCCTTAACCTTTTCAAGCATGATGTCCCTTTTTCAGGGAATAACATCTCCTACAAACTTACCCAAAATATGAAAGGTGAAGCTTCACAATCTTTGCCTACAAAGAGCTCTCTGGATACATGGTGTTTTGGTTTTTGTGGTTTTTTTTTAAGATGTATCTGTTTTTTTCTTTTGACAGTCCATGGGATATTCAGTAGTCTTCTCTAATGTGGCAGGTCAAAAGCATCAATTCTTCTGTTACCTTTACTCATTGTCCAGCTCTTAAATGAATATCAAGTGATTGGAAAGAAAACGTCATAGAAGGAATCAAGTACACCTTGGTCTTCATATCAACATCTTTGCACCTTAATTTGTGCAGGCCCCTGACTGCAGACTATCTCAATGCAATATGTCTCATCTCCATATCTACTCACTGCTGGTACCAAGTATATTGATTGTGGATACAAGTAAGATGAACTCTGATCCAAGTGAGATGAATTCTGTGCCGTTTTAATATTTTCTCTATCTGTCATGATTGCTTGTTGGACCAGTGATGAGAAGTTTTGTTTTCTTGATGTTGACATGCAATCCATGTTGAAGGCTGCAATGTTTGATCTTCCACAGAAAATGCTTCAACTCCTCCTCACTTTCAGCAAGTAATTTCATGATATATGCATAAAATAAATTATTAAATGAGTCTTGCTACAATCTTGATGCCAAATTCTTCTTCATAAGATTCAGCTTCTGGAATAATTTGTTCAGCATACATATTGAATATGTATGGGAGAGATATACAACATCTTTTTTAATTTTAAACCCTGTGATGTTCCCTTGCTCTGTTTACACAACACTTTCTTGGTCTAAGCTCAGGCTTCTCATGAGTACAATTAAGTGTTCTGGGATTCCCATTCTCCTCATTATTAGGCATAATTTGTTATGATCCACATTGTCAAATGTCTTTGAAATGTACAAAGTATGAATGTTGGAAAATTGGAAGTAATGAATAATGTAATGGAATGCATACACATCTATATTCTAGATATAATGAGATGAAATGGAATGGCTTTGGACACTTTTAATCAGACAATCAGAGGGTTTACTGTGCTGGGAATGGAAAATAGAGAAATAATGGTGTTGAAGTCATAGTTATGAATAAAATTTAAAGTTCTTTCCTGAAGTACAATGTTGTGAATGATAGGATGTTATCTATACAATTGTACATATAAGGAAGATCTGTTAATGCAACTTATTCAAATATATGTACCAATGGCTGAAGCCAATGATGAAGAATCAAAAATTTTAATCATATTCTCCAGTTCAAAATTAATCAAACTTGCAGTCAAAATGTTTTCATGATAATGGGTTACTCTAATGCAAAATTTAAAACTATAAAGAAGGAAGGCTAGTCAGAGAGTACGAACTTGGTGGCGGAAATTAGTCTGGAAATAGAATGATTGAATTTTGTATGTTCAATGATTTACTTGTGACAAACACCTCTTTTAATTTCCTTTAAAAATGTTACTGGTTTGCATATAATTATTCAGATGCACCACGGTTTGTACATGTACTTTTAGTTTTGTACAATCCTTCATATACATTATATTCTATATATTTAATGACCATTGCTATATATTTATTTATCACCTGGCCTTTCCAAGTCCTTATTGAATCTTTCCTATTACTTCACTCCCATCCACCCACCAACCTTGCTATCTCACCATTTTTTTCTTTCCCTTTTTCTCCCCATCTCTCCTTACCCTTTTGAACATTTATACATATCTTACTCAATTATCCTGTTACTTTCAGAATAGTCACATTATGCAATATTTGCCCTTATATGACTAAGATATTTTACTTAACAAAATATTCTCTAGTGTTTCCCAAATTACATACTATTCTGTAAAATTAGTGGTCCTTAGTTCTGTATAGTATTTCATTGTGTGGATTAACCATGATACAAGATTCAATCCATTCATTTGTTGATGGACATTTAGGGTACTTATATTTTCTTGCTATTGTGAATAACACTGCTATGAGCATAGGTGTACAAATGCCCATTTATGTCTTGATTTGATTTCCTGAAATATATATTCCTAACAGTGAAATAGCTCAGTCACATGGGATTTCTATTCTCCGCTTTTGAGGAAATCCCAAAAGGCCTTTAATAGCAGTGTACCATTTTATAATCCCACCGGCGGTAAGATCTGCCAGTATCCTCTCCAATATTTCTTTCTTGTTTTTTTGTTGAACTTGGCCACTGCTGCAGGGATGAGGTGGTATCTCATCATTGTATTGATTTGCAGCTCTCTGATTTCTAGTGATATTGAACATTTCCTCTTTTGTGAGGAAACTTATCATGCTTTTCACCAATTTTGTGATTAGGTTATTGGCCTATCTCCTATGGAGACCCTGTAATATGCTATAAACTTTGGTTATGAGACCTTTATCTGAAATGTCAGTACCAAAATTTTTTTCTAGATTTGTAGGCTTTCTTTTTACTCTACTGGACGAAATGTTGATGTACAAAGTGATTTGATTTTTAGAATGCCCCATTTGTCAAACTTATCATCTTCAGGTGAGCCTGGTACGTTCTTGCACTTATGTGCCATCGAGTCACCTGCTACTGACAATGACCTTATATACAACAGCCCCAAATTTTGAATCATGCAGTGTTCCCTTGCTCTGTTCTGATGAATACCTCCTGGTCTAAGTATAGGTTTCACATAAGTATGAACAAGTGTTCTGGGATTCCCATTCTTCTCAGAGTTAGCCACAGTTTGTTGTGGTCCAACCAGTCAAATGCCTTTGCATAGTTAATGAAACATAGATAGACATTCCTCTGGTATTCCCTCCTTTCAGCCAAGATCAATCTAGCATTAGCTACAATATCCCTAGTACCATAACCTCTTCTAAATCCATCCTCCACTTCTGGCAGTCCTCTGTTGATGTACTGTTCCAGTCATTTTTGAAAAAAACTTCAGCAGCTATATCTTGCTTGCAAGTGATATTAATGATATTGTTTGAAATTGCAAAGCATCTGTAAGAATTGCAACTCAAGTCTTGAATTTGTTCTTCAGCCCCTTGAACTTAAGAAATGCTGAGCGAATTCACCAGTCTATTTATTCCAGGACATTTGGAGGACATTGCCTGGTTAACTGACTGGAAGAGATTCAAATTTGTTCCATTCCCAAGAAAGATGATCCAACAGAATGCAGAAATTATTGAATTCAAACCTCTAGTTGCTATACATAAGGATGCTTTGTTGCTGCTGTCGTTGTTATGTGCCATCGAGTCACTTGTGATTCATAACAACCCCTTGTACAAGAGCCCTAAACGCCCTTTTATCCTGTGCCAACCTAGCCACCTCAAACACACTCATTTCCACCACTCCAGTCACAGAATCGATCCATCTCGTCAAAGGTCTTTCTCTCCTGTGCCGCCCCTGCACCCTGCCAAATGTGATGTCCCTCTCCAAGGACCAGTCCTTCCTTGCAACATGCCCAAATTATGTCAGACGAAACCTCAGAATCCTTGACTCCAAGGGGCATTCTGGAAAACTAGTTGAGGTCTGCATCTAAGTGTTCTCAGACTTGTATTTCTTAACTTTTATTAATTTTTGAGTACTTTGTACATTGCTGATGCATAAATATTTGATTAATCAGACTGAATTAAATTGAGAAATTAAAGTGTTATAAAATTGCCAAAAGTGTACTAGATAAGTTTTCATCTATACTTTATCTTTTTTTAAGGAGGACTCCTAAGAACCAGACCCCCAGGGACCACATAGAGACTCTTATCTCAAGAGAGGTTGCCATCAGCAGTACTAAAGTAAGTTTAATTGCTGAAACTGGGCACCACGCCAAGGAGAAACTAGGATCTGAACCAAAACCACCACTTAACACTCAGGGCATTACGACTTTTGTTCATTTCTAACTTATCCTATGTTTGAACCAGTGATTCACATCTCAGAAGTACTTTTTTTAAAAAAAATCCCTTTAACCATTTAACCCTTTTAAAAACAAGACTAATCTCTTTTTAATTCTGCTGTTTATACTAATACACATGATTATTTTTAATAGGTATGAGATACTTAATTCCAAAGAGAAAAATAAATCTTTTTGCCTTTGGTTTGAGTACAATAGCTTTCTGATTTTTCTAAACAGATTACCTCATACAGCACTAACTCCAAGCGCAAATTGAGGAGATAGTAGAAATACTATTTCCAAAAAGATATATACCTAGTATGACAGATTCTGTTTCTTATGAGGATATAGACATGAGTATACACAGATATTAAATTGAGCCACTGTCTAGAATAATTATTTAGATTATTTTGTCAATTTTAAAATGGAGGATGTGTTATTTTTTTAAAAAGGAAGATAACTAAATGATGGCGTGAGTGGAGAGATGTGGAATAAAATTGTAAGTAAATATTAGAATGCTAGTTCTTTGGAACTTATACTTATTTTGATATATAGATAAATTAAACAATCAATAATGAAAGAATAGGAACAAATTTGGATATATAATTTTTAAGTCATTAATAGTTTATTGAACCATTGCCTGATCCTATAAATTGTTGTAAACATCATTGAGTTATCCTAAACATGGATTTTTCAGCCATTAAAATATAACATAGTAATAATTTTATTTTTATAACTATTGGTAGTTGACATCCACTCTTTACCACTAATCATTGGTTAATGTTGTAACCTCATATTGATCTTTTAAGCAAGAAATTATCATAATTCTGTAAACTATAGCCCAAACCATACAGGAACCATCTGGTTTGGTAAAAATGTATACTTAACATTTTTAAATACTTTTTCCTTGTTGTTGTGCTTGATTTCTTTTAAGTCAATCATGACTCATAGTGACCGTATGAAAAAAAAAGGCCTGAAGCCCCATTATGACTACCTTGATGATGCAGAATCTATACCTGGACAAGGAGGCTGTTTTGTGAATAGAGCAGGAGAATACTGAATGGTTTGAAATTGAGAAGGGAGTGAGTCCATACCTATTCAATAACTATTTAATTTGTATGCTGAGCAAACCGTCTGAGAAGCTGGACTCAATGAAGAGTAGCATGTCATCAGGATTGGAGGGAGACTCATCAATTACTTGCATAATGACACAACCTTGCTTGCTGAAAGTGAGGAGGACTTGAATCACTTATTGCAGAAGATCAAAGAATATAGCCTTCAGTATGGACTTCATCCCAATATCAAGAAAACAAAGATTCTTACCACTAGACCAATAGGCAGTGTCATGTTGAGTAGAGAGGAGATTCAAACTGTCAATAGCTTCATCTTGCTTGGATCCACAATTAACACCCTTGGTACCAGCAGGGAATAATGAGACACATTGTACTGGGAAAATCTGCAGTTAGGGACCTCTGCAAATTATTGAGGAGTAAGGATGTCAGTTTGAGAATTAAGGTGCATCTGATTCAGGCCATAGTCTTTCCAATTGCATACTATGCATCTGAGAGCTGGACAATAATGTCTTTGAACTGTGATGTTGGGGAAGAGCACTGACCATCCCATGGATGACTGAGAAAATGAACAGATATGTCTTGGAGAGGGTGCAGCCGGAAGGTTCTTTGGAAGTAAGATTGATGAGGCTTTGCCTCACGTATTTTGGGCATGTTGCTAGGAGGCATTATCCCTCAGAGAAAAACATGATCCTTAGAAGGGCAGAGAGTCAGCAAAGGAGAGGAAGACCCTCAACGAGGTGGATTGACACAGTGACTGGGGCAGTTGGCTCTCGTGTGTCAGTAAATGTGAGAATAGGAGAGGGTAGAGCAGGGTTCGGAGGGTCACTATGAATCATATTCTGCTCAATGACACCTAACACAACAACAAAAGAAGTATTTGCAATGGTTTAGTCAGTGATGTTATAAAATTCTGTCACCTGATTACTAGTCTTGTTCATATGACTAAGGCCCTATCTTTTAACCACTAATCCTTTTTTTGATCCCAACTTTTGTACTCCAATCACCAATTATTATTATTGTGTTTGATTTTTATTTTTGGTTAATGTATGACACCTAAAATTGATAGAAATCCTCAATTTGTTTATCTGGGCCTTAGTTGTTGTATACATTTTTATAATAGTTACATTAGCAGTAATATGCTTTTGGATATTGTGCTCTCACGGTTTGTTCTTAAAATCTTGAGATTTATTTCTGATCTTGAAACATGTTTTTAACAATGAGTATAACATCAGCCCTCTTCAACTTGTCATTCCTAGTACAACAGTAGACCACGTTATTTTTTTTAATCAGATGGTTAATAACATTTCAGCTCACTAATGAGTTGAGTGAACATTAGTGGCCTAATGATAAGGATCTGTGTTGCCAACTCAAAGGCATATCATTCTAATTCACCAACTCCTCTACGGGAAGAAGATGGCCAATCAAATCCCATGTGATTTACTTCCTCTGAAAAACTACTAGATGGAGCTCTGGTGTCCTAGTGGCAAGAGGCTGCAATACAATCCCAGAGCAGAGGTTGTTGTTGTTTGTTATGAGCCGTGGAGTGGTTTGCGACTCATAGCAACCCTACGTACAACAGCCCTAAACCGTGCTCTATCCTGTGCCAATCTCATTGCCTCCAACACACCCATCCCGATTACCCCAGTCACTGAATCAATCCACCTCATAGAGGGTTCCCCTCCTGCGCTGTCCCTCCACTTTGCCCAGCATGATGTTCCTCTCCAAAGACCTGTCTCTCCTTACAACATGCCCAAAGTATGTCAGGGGAAGCCCCAGAATCCTTGCCTCCAAGGAGCAGCCTGGTTTAACCCTCTCTAGGATGAATCTATTTGTTTTCTTGGCAGTCCATGGTACATTCAATACTCTTCTCCAGCACCACAGCTCAAAGGCGTCAATTCTCCTTCTATCCTCCCTAGTCATTGTCCAACTCTCTGATGCATAACAAGTGATTACAAAAACCATGGCCTGTACCAGGCGCACCTTAGTCTCCAGAGAGACACCGTTGCTCTTGAGTACTTTAGAGAGGTCCCTAACCGCAGACTTTTCCATCACAATACGTTTTTTGATTTCCTGGCTACCGGTGCCAAGAGTGTTGGCCGTGGAGCCGAGCAAACTGAAGCTGTTCGAATCCACCAGATGCTTTACTGGAGAAGTAAGGGCATACATACATGCAAAAAAATAATTTTTTAAAAAAATTTTATTATTCGTTTGTGTGTACCATCAAATCAGATCTGACAGGTACAGGAGGAGATGGTCCCTCCTTCTCCAGAAGAACATCTGTTGGATTTGAACCACATACTTCTGGGATTGCAGTGCAGCTTCTTGCCACCAGACCACCAGAGCTCGCAAAAAAAAATAATAAATAAATTTTAAAAAATAGTGAAAACCTGCTAGCGGGTCAGTGCAGTGATTTGATTTTGACTCAATAGCAGGTATCAACAACAAAAGAGTTGAATAAAAGTATCAATTTTTATGCATTCAATTTAAATTTTTTATAATTCGTGATTTTACTACATTTTATACTACATTCTATATTTTAATTATGAGAGGATATTTGTAGTTGTTTCTCTTTATTTGAAGTTTTACATCATAAATATATGATAGTCTTTCATTGACTAAAAGCTTTACTCCATCTATATAATCAAGGTAGACTCTATTTTGAGGATATAACACCTCCTCAATCGTATTTTGATCGCTTTCCAATTTGAGGGGCTCTTCTTTTGACATTATATAAAACAGTGTTTTATTTTCATCTGTAATCACTAGCCAATTACTTTAGAATAAGTAATTTACCTTGTATTGGAGGGCCAATCCTACTTCCTAGTCTGTCTTTGGCCAGAAAATTCAGTGAAACTTTCCCATTACGCATTACCTGTTGTTCAAAATACCGGTGGAATAACTTGCAACATTAAAACAACATGCAAATTCCAAAGTCTGACAATATGACAGAAGAATAAATGCTTCAACAGGATAGATTAACTCAATTGCTGCAATAATGGATTTAAGTATTGCAACAATTAAGATGATGTAGATTCAGATAATGAATAGATGTAACTGGAAGTGCTCATTAGTCTATGCTAAGAAATTTGAAAGATAATACTTAATTAACCAACTAGCTTAATTTCTCTCCCCAAGTCCATAATTTCCAACTACTGAACATTCTTTGTTTCCAACTTTTGCATTCAACTCTATTAATAATTGATATTACTAATGCATCTTGATTATATTTTTAGTGAATTTAAGATTCAAAGGTTGGTAGAACTCGTCATCTTTGACTTTAGGTGTTGGTGTATATATTTGAATAACAGATATTAAGAGGTCTTCCTTGTATGCATCTGGATAACAGCCTATCATTCACAGCATTATACTTCAGGATAGATCTTGAAATGGTCTTTTTTACTATGAATTCAACATTATTTTCAATTTTTCATTCCCGATAAGGTAGATCATTGAAAATGACATATTCCAGTCCATCTCATTTGCTAATTCTTAGAATGTTGATCTTTAAGCATTCCATTTCATTTTTTACAAATTTCTATTTTCCTACATTTATATTTTATACATTCCATATTCCAATTATTAATTAATGTACCTAGCTATTTCTCCTCATTTCTTAGTATCTTTCACTCTAATGATTTAACTCTAATACTATGTTTAACAGTGTTCCTCTGAATTGCTCATAAGCCAGTTTTCAAAAGCTGATTATTTCAAAAGGAGATGACCAGTGCATCTTCTTAGTTTATCTTAATCTGGAAGTTCCATTGAAATCTGACAACCATGAGTGACCAGCTAGTATTAAAATGCCAGTGACAAAGCTTCTAGCCTCACAACAGCCATAAGATTATCTCAGTTATAGTAACCAATAGACAAGCATTGTACTCATAAGAACAAACTATTAACAAGCAAGCATATACACACAAAAATGGAAACGTAAGCAGCATCACATACACATCTTTCCCTTTCCTCACTTCCAATACAGCCAACTACCTGCTTTATACAGACGTCACAACCCTGCTTACTGAAACCAAAGAAGACTTGAGGAACTTGCTGCAGATGCTCAAGTACTGGTACCATCACTGTGGATTATATCTCAACATTGAAAAAATAAACAAAAAAAAATTACCAGTGGGTCAAAGAGCAACATCAAAATAGATGCAGAGAAGATTGTAACCATCAATTATTTAATCTTGTTTGGATCCACAATCAATACCCTTGGATCCAAAGGTCAGGAGATCTTAATATGTTTATCATTGGGAAGGTCTTCTGTCTGCAACCTCTCCAAAGTCCTGAAGAGCAATGATATTAGTTTAAAGAATAAGTAGCCTGACTCAAGATTTCCATTCACCTGCTATGCATCTCAGAGATGGCCAATGCATAAGATTGAAAAGAGAAGACTCAATGTCTTTGAGTTGTGGTGCTGGAGAAGAGTACTAAATATCCTGTGGATTGTCAGTAGAACAAACATAAGTTTTGAAGAAAGTAAACCCAGAGTGCTCCTTGGAGGCAAGAATGGTGAAGCTTTGTCTCACATACGTTGCACGAATTGCTGGAAGAGGTATTCCTTGAAATGGGATCTTGTGTTTGCAAAGGTGGACGGTAAGCAGAAAGGAGGAAGACCCTCAACAAGATGGATTTACACAGTGATTGCATCAATGGGCTTAAGTGTGTCAGAAATTATAATGATGACTCAAGAAGAACGAGGTTGAGATCTTTTGCTCTTAGGCACTTAGCAACAACAACAATTAGTCAACTCAAACAGATCTATATTTGTGTCCGTGAATATGAAGGTAATTCAACAGAAAGATGAAATTATAAATCCTGTATATAGTCCATTCTTTGTAGAGACTGAAATGTACAGTGTGGTTAAAATTGAGGAAAATCAGCATTAAGATTTTTATACTTCCACTTTACTCATTCAATCTATCTGCCAGAAAAATAATCTAAGATGGCTATATAAAGAATACAGAATCTGAAGTATAACTCATTTATAAAGTAATATGCAGATAAGACAATCTTGATTGTTGAAATTGAAGATCTTCAGTGTTGATTACGCTTCATCATGAAATAAGTCCTCATACTGAACCTACAAGAAACATTTTTATAAGTGGTAGAAAAATTGAAGCTGTTAATTATTTTATTTTGTCTGACTCTACTATAAGAGCTTAGAGGAAATCAGCCAAGAAATCAAGGATTTTACTGTTGTTGCATAAATCTTCTATAAAACATCTTTTTAAGGTAAACATTTTTTTAAAGTATTTGGTAATGACATGTCAGATAAGGAACTTATATCTAGAATTTATAAAATACTTGAGCACCACAACAAGACAAAGGTAAATAATCCAATTGAAACATGGGCACAGGATATGAACAGACACTTCACCAAAGAAGACATTCAGATGGCCACAAGCACATGAAGAAATGTTCAAAATCCCCAGCTCTAAGAGAGATGCAAATCAAAACAACTATGAGATATCATCTTACCCCAGTCAGAATAGCAAAATTTATCTGAACAGCAAGCAACAAATTTTGGCAAGATTGTGGAGAAACTGGAACCCTTATTCACTGTTGGTGGAAATGTAAAATGGTGCAATCACTGTAGAAAGTGGTGTGGCACTTTCTCAAAAAGTTGCAAATAGAGGTACCATTTGACCCAACAATTCCAATATTCTAAAGAGACCACAACTGACATCCAACCAGATATATGCACACCCATTTTTATTGTGGCTTTGTTCACAATAGCAAGGAGTGGAAACAACCCAGGTGTCCATCAAGAAACAAATGGATAGAGAAGCTGTGGTATATTCACACAGTGGAATACTACACTGCATTGAAAAACAAGGAACTCATGCAATATTATTCAAAATGGGTGACCCTGGAGGACATTATGCTGAGTAAATAGCTCAGTCACAAAAAGACAAATACTGCATAGTGCCACTGTTGTAGAGTGGGACTGACATCAGGATTGGGTAAGACTGAGAAAAACTGGATAGATTATGTATACTGAATTCAAACAGATGAGGGAGAGAACAGTTTGAAAGTGATATATGATAGGGTATTATGATTATCACAGGAATCCAGAATTAAGGTTGCATAGAAGTTTATCTTTTGTGTCTCAAACAGGAACGAACTGGAGTGGGGTAGAGAAAAAAGTGCAACAATGAATGAATGGAAATCCAAAATCTCTGTAAATGTTGATTAAAATTAATTAAAAAAAAACCCCCACCAAAACCAACTTTATGTTGAGCTTTGGGAAGTGATCAATTCAAGGTCCAGTGCATATACCTTCTCTATAAAACCTTTCCTCACCTTTTAATGTAAATCAAGTCTTCACAAAAATGTTTTATAAAAAAGTATTAAAAGTAAATACCCTTCTGAAAACTAAAGTATATATGCATCAATCCACAGTATTTTTAATTGTGTCATATGCATGAATTATGAGAGGGATGAGCAATTCTATCCTGGAATGAGTATTGTCAAAACACTCTTTAGAAAGAAGATTGGCAATACTTTGTCTCATACGCTTTGGGCATAGTATCAGAAAGGTCTAGTTCCTGGACAAAGACATAATATGAAATAAAATAGAGGGTCAGTGAAAATGAAGAATATGCTTAAAGAGATGAATTGACATAATGGTTGCTGGGATGGTCTGAAACATATCAATGAATTGAGGACGACACTGTTCAAGACAATGAATCTACTGTACACAGGGTCTCTATGAGTTGGAACAGAGATGGCAACATCCTTTAAGCAAAAATAAGCCATGTTTCTACCTATTTATATTTACTATTTACTCTGATTTTGACAGAAATAGAGTTTAGCTACATGATTCTCTACTTCATAAAGATAGCTATTCTTGATATAGATATTATATAATGTTATTTCACAGATAATAAGTATTAGGTCAGGAATAATAGAGCCATAAAAACAAGATGGATTTTTAATTCTTGGTCCTGAAGGATTCCATTAAGCTATATGGTTTCCCACAACCATGATCCTACCAATCAATTACACTAATAGTCTAAAGGAAACAATCAAACCACAAAATTAAAGTAGCCCATCCTTCCATTAAGGGGAAATCCAATGAATCGCTAAAAAACAGCGACTATTATATATGAAAATATTGCCACATATAGTTCTTGTGGAAATTTCTAAATATAAAAATTAAATACATTTTTGCCCAAATAACCATGTAGGAAAGACTCAATAATAAAGCTGCAATAGGAAAAATAATTAATATATGGGAGATAACTACTCTATTTAATAAATAAATGTTGAATATTAGATGCTGACAGGTTTGGAAGCATCTTCCTAAATAGCATGACTCCAGAAACTTTATGAACTCTGATAAACTTCAATAGGTGTAGAAGGGCTTCAGGCCTTTATTTATAGGGTCACTATGAGTCATGCTCAACTCAAGTGCAATCAACAACAAAAGCACACATTTTGTTAATGCCAGCTAGTTCTGTAAAGTGATTGATTCCCTTCCATCTTAGGAAAAGAATTTGGAGGTTAGTGTGCCTGGAGTAAATACACAAACCTAAAAAAACCCACCCATTGACTTCAAGTCAGAACCAACCCTTACTAGACTCTCCAATTGGTTTTGGGAAGCTGTAAATCACACAAGAGGAGATTTCTCTTCTTTCTCCTGCAGAGCCACTAGTGAATTCAAACCATCGTAGAGGCACCACCTTTGGGTTAGCAGGCCAACTTGCTACAGACTGGGCTATCAGAGCTCACTAGTATAAATTATGTTCGAAACGTCATCATGGCCCAATTAATGGTGCTTTTATAAACCGTGCTATTCATTGTATGGGCTGAATTATAACAAAATAGAGATTTTTTTAAAAGATCACTAATAGGTGTAATGTTTGTAAAGAGAGAACAACATAGTCAATTGTTAGCAGGTGTTCATAGTTTAGATAATGATCACATCTGAGAGAAAGAAAAAAAAAACTAAAACAAATTTTGAGTAGATAAACAGGTTGACCAGTAGTACTACCTTACAGATTAAAGATGGAAGAAACAGGAAGAAGTAACAAGCCAAAAAAAAAATTGTAAAAAGCAAAGAGTGATCAACTGTATTGAATGTGATTGAAAAATCAAGCATGTGGCCAAGGTGCCCTACATCAGGTCCTCGTGGCAGACAGGACTGAAAGGCCCCAGCTCCCAGCTGGAAACAAAAGAGGATGCTTCAACAATTTAGATCCTCCCAGAAGAGCTGTGGGTGAGCATTAACATTACTGGTAAGTATATTCATTTTCTTCTGGACACAGAGCCTACTAATTGGTCCTAAAAGCCTTCTGAGGTCCCAACTCTTCTCACTATTTCTTAGTTGTTGAAATGGACAGAAAACCTCATAAGCAATTCCTTACTTCACTTCTACCTTGCATGCGAACTTCTGAGTTGTAAAACAACCCAGTGGTAGATGGAATTTGCTCCAGGACTTAAGAACCATAAATGACAGAGCTGAGCCTCTACATCTTGTGGTTCCTAACCTCTACACTATAATAGACAAAGTGCTAGTCTATAGTCCTTTTATTGTAAGAACCACCTTCCCTCTGTAACTTGATTTGTGCCACTATTAGAACCTCTACTCGGAATATTATTGTTTTTTAATTTTTGACTCATGTAATTTTAACTTGTTAGTTAAATTTGTGTCTTCTAGTCTACAACACTTCCATGATACATCTTCAAGGATATGAACATGTACGGGTAAGCATAATTGATAACAGTGCATCTAAATTCCAAAATCAATCTCCATAACAGTCTATGTATTTCCTACTGCCAAAGGGGCCCCTTAGAGTAGTGAGAGAAGATCTTCACCCTGAAACTCACAGCATCTCTTTTCAGCAGGAAATAGCTAAGAGAATACGCCATCCCCTTTTCCTTATGAATCAGGGTGAAGTCTCTCTCAGAGAGGAGTGATAGGGACTGGCAAAAGACACACTGACAAAGTAGATTAATCAGAACTGGCTTTGATAAGCACTGTGGCAATTGGACAATTAAAACAGACATTCAGGGTGGGGAAGAAGAACAAACTGGGGAGGAGGGTAGAGAAAACAGTGCAACAATGAATGAATGAAAACCCAAAATTTCTGTAAATGTTCATTAAAACAAATAAAATTTAATAATAATTTAAAAAAAGAAAAGTCAAGTATGATTAAGTTTAGATAAGTGAGCATGAACATTGTACGGATCACTGCTAATTTAATAAGCCATTTCCTTAGATGGGTAATTAAACAGGATTTGGAGAGGGAAGATGAGTAAATTTGAGGTAAAGATGCAAGGATAATCAATATATATAACTCCTTTTTTTTGGCACTGAAGAAGCGAAAGAATTTTAGCTAAGTGTGTCTTGTAGAGTTCAAAGATTTTACTTCACATGTTTGTTCTTGTTTTTGTAGTTAGGTCCCATCAAGTTAATTTCAACATATAGTGATTCTACAAAAAAAAAACCAGGTCTGAATCTTGCCCTATCCTGTACTATCCTCAGGAACTCTGATATGCTTGGAGTCATTGTAACAGTCAATTTATCTTGCTTAGAGTGTTCTTCTCTTTTGTGACTGTCCCCTCCTTCCCATCATGATGTCCTTTTCTGAGGATTGGCTCCTCTTGATAACATGTCCTAAGTATGGGAGATGAAGTTTCACCATCCTTGCCTCTAAGGAGTCTCCCTGGTTGCATTTTCTCTGAGAGACACATGTTAATTCTTTTGGCAGTATTCTTACCCAACAGCACAGCTCAAAGACATCATTTTTTTCTTCCATCAACCTTATTCATTGTCCATCTTTTAGATGTATGGAAAGGAACTGAAAACACCATGACTTGGTTAGAAGCATCTTAGTTTTAAAGTGACATTATTAATGCATGATGACATTTGAATTCTAATTGAAATAATCATGAGTTGATGGACTACCAATTGACATATTTGGTCAAACAGATGCTGCCTTGGGCATGCCCACCAAGCTATGCCAAGAAATATGCAAGATAACTACCTGGATCCCTGACTAAAAGAGATCCACATTTATTCCCATTCCAAGAAAAGGTAACCCAACAGAGTGTAGAAATTATTACAATCATTATCACAGTCATTAATATCACATACAAGCAAAATTCTACTTAAGATTATCTAACAAGTACTAGAACAGTACATTAATAAAGAACTACCAGAAATGCAAGCTGGGTTTAGAAGAAACCTTGGAAAGAGAGAGAGACCTTATCATCAATGTCATATATGTCTTAGTTAAAAGCAAAGACAGAGGAATGTCTATCAGTTTTCATTGACTATGCAAACGCATTTGACTGAATTGACCATAACAAATTGTGGCTAACCTTGAGAAGAATAGGAAACCCAAAACACCTGATTGTGCTCATGGAAAACTTACACTAAGATCAGAAAGCCGTCCTCAGAATAGAGCAAAGAAAACACTACATGGTTCAAAGTTGGGAAACAAGTATCTCAGGGATGTGTCCTGTCTCCATACCTTTTCAATCTATATGTGTACCAGATCATCCAGGAGGCTGGGCTTTGTGAAGAAGAATGTAGCATCAAGATTGGAGGAAGACTCATCAATATCCTGTCGAATATAGATGACATAATCTTTCTTGCCATAACTGAGGAGGACCTGAAGCGTTTGCTGCAAAAGGCCAAGGACTGTAGTCTTCAATATGGATTGAAGCTCAACATCAAGAAGTCAAAGATTCTCACCACTGGGCCCATTGTCAACACCATGATGAATGAAGAAGAGATTAAGGTTGTTAACAGTTACAGCTTTCTTTGTTCTATAATCAACACTTTTTGCACCAGCAAACAGGAAATCAAAATTGCATTGGAGAAGTCTGCTATCCAGGAACTCTCTAAAGTACTAAAGATTAATGATATATCTCTAGGGACTAAGGTGTACCTGATCCAAACCATGGATAATTATTACTTACTATGCCTCAGAGAGCTAGATTATGACTAAGGATGACAGAAAAAGAATTGCTGTCTTTGAGTTATGGTGCTGGAGAAGATTATTGAACATACCATGGACTTCCAAGAAAACAAACACGTCTGTACTGGAGAGTATAAAACCAAGTTTCTTCTTGAAGGCAAAGATTTTGAAGCTCTGTCTCACATACGTTGGACATAAAGGCAGTCAAGATCAGTCCCTGCTTGGAAGAGTAGAGGGATAGTGCAGGAACCCTGATAAGATGGATTGACACAGTGATTAAGGTAATGCGGGCAGGTGTATTGGAGTCAGTCATACTAAGTAGCTCAGGATAGGGCAATATTCAGAACTGTACATAGGGTCACTATGAGTTGTAAGTGACTTGATGGCACATAAAAACAACAACAATAAAAATCATATAAGAAAGAGAAAAAAGCTAAAGATCAGAAGATTCAGATGAGAGAGAAGATCATTACCAGCGTGAGGTAATGGTGGAGAATACAAATGACAAGTTTGACTCAGGAAAGACAGAGGGACTCTTTTTCCATGATAAAAAGTGAGGGGAAAAAAAGAGTATTTTACATATCCCAAATATGCTGTAATTTTCTCTAATATATTAGAGTTCAATAAATGTCCATTCACTGGCATTAGATGAGGTAAAGCTAATATATCTTGTGTGAGCTGGACTGGTTAGGCAAATTTTGAAAGCCAAATGCAAATTGCAGATGTACAGATGCCTTGTTCAAAGTAAGGGGGAAAATTACTATTAATGGTATTAAACTATTTTTTTTTCTTCTGCAGTCCTGTAAATTTCTATTTCTATCTCTCTTGGCTTAACACTTTCTTTACAATTGTCATTTTCTATCACTCTAAGCAAATAAAATTGAAATAACAAATTATTAGTATAAATTTCATAATTTATTTTTATATTATACAATGCCAGTTTTAACTGGAAATGTAAATATATTTCTCTATTTTGAATAATTATTAAAATTATGTAATTGGCATTAAAAAGCTTGAGCCAAGGATAACTGAAACTAATTAGAAGAAACAGTATGAGTTGACTCAAGACAGTCAGAAGGCACAAAATATGGACATGGAATCATTAGAGAGAAACTCCCTTGAGCAATGAGATCTATGTAGAGCCTCACATATACCTAAAGCTTCCATCTGTGACTGACATCTTTTTCCTCTCAGTTCCTAGACCAAAATACTGCTCCCTGGCTATGGTGAGCTGTGGAAGTTAAGTAAATCATATTCCCTTCTCCAATACTTATCACTTGAATCACAGTAAATAGGAAATCATTAGGGTGTTTCCATTTTTTTAAAATTAATTTTAGAAAGCACTCACTATTTGATTTAGCAGTGAATACTAGGCTATCTGTGTTTCATTGACTGTACAAAGGCATTTGACTGTGTGTATCACAATGAACTGTGACTAACTCTGAGAAGGATGAGAGTCACAGAACACTTGATTGTGTTTATGTGAAGCCTATACTTGGACTAAGAGGCAGTTGTCAGAACAGAGCTAGGAAACACTGCATGGTTTAAAAGTGGGAATGGTATGTGTCCTCTCTCCATACTTTTTTCCATTTATATGCAGAATAGGCTATCCAGGAGGCTGGACTCTTTGAGGAGGAATGTGGCACCAGGGGGAAGACTTATCAACAAATGTCACTATGCAGATGACACAACCCTTCTTGCTGAACCTGAAGAGGAGCTAAAAGGCTTGCTGCAGAAGGCCAAGGACTTCAGCCTTCAATATGGATTGAAGCTTAACATCAAAAAGAGAAAGATTCTATTCACAGGTCGATTGACAGCATCGTAATAGGATGGTGAGGAGATTGAGATTGTTAACAGATTCAGTTTGGTTGGCTCCACAATCAACACTCTTGGTACCGACAGCCAGGATTTAAAACAAAACAAAGGATTGCTTTAGGAAACTCATTTGTCAGGAACCTCTCCAAAGTAATGAAGAGTGATGATGTTACTTTGGAAACTAAGGTGCACCTGATACAGGTCATAGTATTCACAATTACTTGCTTTATGTCAGAAAGCTGAACAATAACTAGGGATGACAGAAAGAGAATTGATGCCTTTGAACTGTGGTGCTGAAGAAAAGTTCTGAATATGCCATGGACTGATCGAAAAACAAACAGTTTTACCCCAGAGAGGCTGAAACCTGGCTGCTCAGTGAGGGAATGATTCTGAAGCTTCAAATGACCTAGTTTTAGAGTGCTGAAATGAAAAGAGGGACCAGTTCTTGGAGAGAGACATCATGCATACGAGGGTGGAAAACAGTGCAAGACAGGAAGATCTTTAATGAGATGGCTTGATTCAATGACTGGGATTATGGGCGTAGGTGTATCAGAGACAGTAAGGTTGGTACAGGATAGGGCATGATTTAAAGCTGTTGTACATAGGATCACTATGAGTCACAGGTGACTGGTTCAATGTCACATAACCACAACAAAAAGCAACTAATCTTACTGCTACCCAGAGAGACTCCAGGGGGTCAGTCATTCTCTGGCTGTTTGCATTATTGCTTGAGACAACATTCACACAATGCAAAGAAGGAAAAAATGACTTTTCCTAAAATAGTGTAGATCAGATATCCTTTAAAGAAAAGGAAAAATTATTTGTACAATAAATATACAGTGTGGGAGAACCTGAAGTTCTAGTGAAGCACAGCTGATAACCACATGCAACACCAAGACTTTGAACTGCTAGTTCTGCTGTTTCACTTGGCTTCACCCATAACTTCAAAGATTGTAAGATTTTAAAGATTATAATTGCCACTATTAACTATAGTGATAGATCCATGCTTTTGAACAAGAGAACTTAAGAGTTTCACTGATTGTGTATCCATGAAGATGGTCCTATCCATGAGGACAAGAAATCATTGGCTAAGTGGAAAACATGCTAGTTTACACTTTGATAAATGAAACACACCAGCAGTTTTATTAGAAGACTTTTTTTTTCATCTTGCATTTCTGCAGATCTTGCAAACAAAGCATTGTCTGTCTTTAGTTGAATACAGTTTTCAAGAATATTTGTATAGCAAGCAACCTTCAAAGATATAGTACCTTCTTCCAAAGAAAAGGGCAAGCATGTCCATATCCCATTATATTTTATTTAAAACAAAGCTGCATATCCTAATCACAGGCTTTATTCTTGTAATACAGCTCAGTTATATGTGTAGGGGTCATTGACCTCATTCATGTTCCCCTGTGGGAACTGGGGTTTAGAGGCAGTGAATACTCTAGCTTCCATTTGGGCTGGCATTTATATCTGACATTGGATTTGAGATCTTCTACCATCATTCATTAACTGTTAATTTGTTATGTTACAAACAAAGGTAAATCTCGGACCTTTTCTGACTAATAATCTTGCACTAGTTCTCTACTCCCTGATCAAAATTTTCCTGGAGTACTTGAATTTGCAAAAACGCATTTCAAAATTCACATCATTATTATTTCCTTCCTGGCAGGCACAATGAAAAATTCCAGTGCATTTGGTTTCTAAATACTGTATTTCATAAAGTGTTTCAGTGGACCATAATTGGTCTCTTGCACTTATATATGAGATCACTTTTCTTGATGATATATGATCAAAGCAATTGATTTTTAATTAGTACAAAAATCCTCCAACTCTTTAATGTAGAAGTATGTAAACTTTTTAATCACAGACAATTCTGGGCACATATTTCCAGTGGATGTTTTTGTATTCATATGCAGATTCAATACTTTCACTGCTGTATTAATGTTGCATGCATTATGAAATGCAGAAAAATAGAAACAAAATATTACATATAAACAAAATCAATTTAAAAGTATATTCTAATGTTTCCTTCTATCTCTAACTGAAACTGAATCACTTACGCAACTTAAGTTCTAGATACAAATATTTGGAAAGTACTCACAGTACGTATCTGCAAAGAGTAGATACACGCAGAATTCAGAATTCTTTCAGCATATGTGAGCATGAGGTCTTCTAGGGAATAAAAAAAATATTTCTTATATTGCATTTAAAAGAAAAATATTGATGTAGCCTCCAGAGATTGAAAACTGTTGGACCAAACAGCCCCCTTTTTTTGGTAGAGTTTATAAGGCTTTATTCAATAATATAGTTCATTTCTTTTTTACCTGATCCTTAGCACTTCTTTCTGTGCTACAAACCTCCCTGAATTATTTATCTATATAGCATATAAAGTTCTTTCAGCTGTCTTTTTCTACCTTTACTTGGATGGCTTTTAAATACCACACCAAGTTTAGTAGAAAGTTTCATGGCCCAGGAGGGACGTAATTTTTTTTTTTTTTGCTAAATGCATAGGTATTTCTGGCCAGGGATTCATACATGATGACTTGCTTGATTTGGACCTACACCAAGCTATTTTGCAAGGTAAGGAAATCTTTAGTACCCTCCTCCAAGGTATTCTTTTAGGATTACTTGTGCCAAAATCATGATACTTTGATTATTTATAAGTTTCACATTCAAGAGACTTACAACTTTAGGTTAGTGCCAAGTTTGGGGAAGACAGGTAATTGTCTGTGCCAAAATTAAAGGTGAAGTGACATCAGTAATTTGTGCTCTTTCTTCACTCCTCAAATTCATCAGCTAGATATCAAATTTTACATACTTACTGAAAATTTTACTTTCAGAAAAATTTACTTCAGTTCTATCCTATCAGATTTTAAGTCATCTAGAAGACAAAAAGATAATGTTTCTGAAATTCTTACAAAGAATAATTTTCAAAGTCTAATAACTGAATTATATTAATCCACTTCAATTTGTGTGACTTCTGTGACTCAGTGAAAGAAATGGGAGAGAGACAAATAAATTATATAAATAAAAGAGTTTCCTTCTTTCAGTTGAAAAGTTTTCAAATGCTAGCCAAGAGAGAGAATTTTTTTTCCAAGGTTTTGTGCCAACAGAAATTGCATTACCATTCTTTCTATTCCCTATGGAAGAGAATGGATGAGATAGTAATTGATTTCTTCTAAGAGGAACCAACACCCGTGAGCCTGACTGTTCTTATCTATCATTCGTCAGACCAAAGAAAGATTTCTAATGGGTTGAACCTAACTAAAAATAAAAATAATTTACACATGTTTTAATTCTCAAATCTCTGACTTTTATGATACTTTAGGTTTTTGTTATTTTAAATAATAGACAGTTTCAAAGCTAATATGATATATAACTAAAGAAAAAGAAACAATATTTACTAGAATAAAAATTGTAGATCTGGTGAACAAGAAACTAAAAAGAAAATACTTTGCTACAGGTATAACATGCATATGGAGAAGTCATAAAGATGTAATTTAATTGCCATATATAGAGAAATATACTGAGTAGAGATAAAAAATAAACATTTAAATACTGACCAAAAACAGAAGGAAATACAGACATAAAGTTACTCATGATGGGTGTTTTAACATTTATGTATATTTATCTCTTTAACCATTAAGAATTAAAAGGACTTGTTAAACTGAAAATCAAACTTTATTGCCATTGAGGCAGAACACATAGCTGCCACTCTAGTAGATTGTCAGAGACTATACGTTTGATTGAAGAAGATTAGCCAGCTTTCTAAAGTATATTAACTGGTGAATTCAAACTGCGAAGGAGCCCACATTTAGATTAGAAAAGTAACTCCCTAGAGAGAACCAAGATGTCAGCTGTGGAGAAAGCAGCATAAGAAGCTAGAGGAGCAGCAAGTTTCATAAAAATGAGCCGCCAGAGAGACCAACACAGTGCACAGAGACTAATGCGACATGTCATGGACTGTAGGAATTTGAGTCAGAACTTTTATTAAAATAATTAGTATGCGAGCTACAGGCGCAGTAAACCATGGGCCTTGGCGGAAGCAGCCAGCAGAGCTGCTGTGGAACCCACCCTCCAGGAGATACTACGTTAATGGGAAATTGAGGTTTTTTAAGCCCAACTCAGGGGACAGGAGGTTTGTTGGAATTTGACTGAGTTTTCTTGGGCCCCACTGAATGCCCAGAATCAACCTGGCAGGTAGGAATTTGACTGAGTTTTCATGGACCCCCTCGACCTGCCAGGAGAGATCAGGTCAGCGGAAATTTGGCTGTTTTCTAAATCCCTGAAGGATCCAGGGCCCTGCTGAGGTGGGGGCTGCTGGGCGAGGGCACTCGGGTGAGGGCCACTGGGTGAAGACCACTAAGTGAGAGACACTGTAGGGGAGACTGACAGCTGGAATTTGAGTAGGGACCCCACCCATGAGCACACCGAGACAGCTGAAATCTGAGTGAGGTTCCCACAAGTGACTGACCTGCCCCTGGGGACCTCCCACACCCTCTCATGCCTGCATCCCTCCCCCAATTTGACTCCATACCTGTGCCTACACATCCAGTCAATCAACATGACTTTATCTGGAGCACCTTGATCTGATTTAGATACAAGAGGATGCTCTCAAAGAACCTAACTTTCCCTTCAGAAAGAAACACAGGTGGGATAGCTAACCCACTGATTTTTAGAGCATTGTCTTCAGATCAAAAACCTATCAATGCCACAAAAGAAGCAAGCTATCCCTACACAAGAGCAAAGCAAGATGTCACCCCCTAAAAGGTGACACATATCAATAGATTTTCTAAAGCCAGAATGTCTGGTTTAACTTTCTGACACAGAACTTAAAACAACAATTTTTAAATATTTTCAATAAGAGAAAGACAAACTTGAATAATTAGAGGATACTGCAAGCAAAAATCAGGAGGAGTTTAAAAAAAAATCCAGAACAATGCAGATATAACAAACGAGGTATTAGCAGCACTGGAAAAACAAGAAACAACGATCCAAAATATGAGGTCCAATGTTTCAGATGCTGTAAACATGATGGAGGGACACATGAGCAGAGTTAAGAGACTGAACACAAAATCAGTGAAATAGAATATAGAAATGTCACCATTGATCTACTAGAGCAAAAAATAGAATAAAAAAGGAAGGAAAAAGAAGAAAATCTAAGAATAATGTGGAACACCATCAAGAGAAATAACATGCACATCATTGGTATCCCAGAACAAGAAGAAGCAAGTAAAGGCACCAAAAAGTTGGGGAAGAATTACTAGAGAAAAACTTCCCAGGCATAATAAATAATGAGAGAATATATAATCAAGAAGCTGAGCAAACACCATATAGAACAGACCACTAAAGAAAAACACCAAGGCATAACATAGTCAAATTTGCCAGAACCAAAGATAAGGGGAGAATTCTGGAAGCAGGGAGAGAGAAACAAAGAGTAACCTATAAGAGAGAGCAGATAAGATTAAGTGCCATTTACTAAGTAGAAACTATGTGAGCAAGAAGACAGTGGAAGAACATATGTCAAGCACTCAAAGAAAACAAATGTCAACCAAGAATACCGTACCCAGAAAAATTACCCATCAAATATGAAGGAGAGATCAAAATATTTCCAGAAAATTAGAACTTAAGAGAGTTTGTAAAAACAACATCAGCATTGCAGGAAACACTGAGAGATGTCCTTTTTACAGAGGTACCACAGAAAGCATCATGGACCAAAGTAACTAGCAACAGCACCAAAAAGAACTCAACAAAATGATAGCAATAAAATCGTATCTTTCAATAATCACACTAAATGTGAATGGTTTGAATGCACCACCGAAGAGGAGTAACAGATTGGATAATAAAACAAAATCCATCAATATGTTATCTACAAGAGACACACCTGAAAAATTAAGATAGACTAAAAATAAAAGGATGGGAAAAATATTTCAAGAAAATGGCAATAAAAAGAAAGAAAGAAAGAAAGAAAAAACCTCAAGAGTAGTGATATTAATCTCTGATAAAATAAGTGTCAATGCAAAAACTGTTACAACGGACAAGAAAGGTCACTACATAATGCTTAAAGGGTCAACAGAACAAGAGGACATAATAATAAATATCAATGCACCAAAGACCTGCAAAATATATAAAAAGAACATTAAACTGAAAAAGGAAATAGACATTACTACAGAAGTTGGAAACTTCAGTATACCACTCTCAAGAAAAGATAGAACCTCCAGAAAAACCTCAACAAAGATGCTCAAGAATTAAACCACACAATAAACCAACTCAACCGCATAAACATTTATAGGCTGATACACCCAAAAAAACCTCACAATAAACCTTTTTCTACAAAGTGCATGATCGTTCTCCAGAATAGATCACATTTTAGGCCACAAGACAAGCATCAATAAATTAAAAAACATAGAAATAATACAAAGCATTTTCTCAGACTAAAATGCTGCAAAATTAGAAATTAATAACAAGAGGGTAAGGCGGGGAAAACTATACATTTGGAAGCTGAACAACACCTTGCTTGAACATGAGTGGATACTAGAAGAAATAAAAAAGGAAATTAAAAAGTTTCTTGAAACAAATGACAATAAAAACGTCACTTACCAAAAGCACTGGGAAACAGTCAAAGCAGTAATCAGAGGTCAATTTATAGCAATAAGCAAACATATCAAAAGGCAGGGGAAAAAAAATGTCCATTCACACTCTAACCCAACATCTCCAACAGATTGAAATAAAACAGCAAGAAAACCCAACACACTCTAAAAGAACATTAAATTATAAAAATTAGAGCAGAAATAAATGAAAAAGAAAATAGAAAAACATTTGAAATCATCAGCAAAACTAGGCACTGGTTCTTTGAAAAGGTCAATAAACACTAACAAACCTAACAAAGGAAAAGACACAAATAATCCAAATAAAAGACAAAATGGACAACGTCACAACAGAACCAACTAAAATAAAAATGGTTAGCATTGGATATTAAGAAAAACTATACTCAAACAAATATGAAAACCTACAGGAAATGGACAAATATTAGAAATGCACAACCTACCTAAACTGACACCAACTGAAATTGAACACCTGAACACACCCATTACAAAAGAAGAAATTGAAACGGTAATAAAACAACTTCCAGCCAAAAAAAGTCCTGAACCAGATGGATTTACAAATGAATTTTATTAAACATTCAAAGAAGAACTGCCACCAATTCTACATAAACTATTTTAGAAAATAGAAAAAGATGGCATTGTCCCAGACTCATTCACTTATGCAAGCATATCTGTGATATCAAACATATCTGTGATATCAAAGCCACCAAAATAGAAAACTACAGGCCAATATCTCCCATTAACATTGATGCAAAAATCCTAAATAAATTCTTGGCCAATAGAATCCAACAATTGTTGTTGTTGTTATGTGCCTTCAAGTCATTTCCGACTCATAGCGACCCTATGCACAACAGCCCTAAACCCTGCTCTATCCTGCGCCAACTGCACTGCCTCTGACACACCCATCCTGATTACCCCAGTCACCGAATCAATCCATCTCATAGAGGGTCTTCCCCTCCTGCGCTGTCCCTCCACCCTCCCAAACATGATGTCCCTCTCCAAGGACCCGTCCCTCCTGGCAACATGTCCAAAGTATGTCAGACGAAGCCCCAGAATCCTTGCCTCCAAGGAGTAGCTTGGTTTAATCCTCTCCAAGATGAATCTGTTTGTTTTCCTGGCAGTCCATGGTACATTCAGTACCCTTCTCCAGCACCACAGCTCAAAAGCATCCACTCTCCTTCTGTCCTCCCTAGTCATTGTCCAACCCTCTGATGCATAACAAGCGATTGCAAATACCATGGCCTGTATCAGGCGCACCTTAGTCTCCAGACACTGTTGCTCCTGAGTACCTTAGAGAGGTCCCTAACAGCAGACTTTCCCATCGTGATACGCTTTTTGATTTCCTGACTGCTGGTGCCAAGAGTGTTGACTGTGGAGCTGAGCAAACTGAAGCTGTGAACACTCTCAATCTCTTCGTCATCCATCCTGACGCTGCCAATTGGTCCAGTGGCGAGAATCTTTGTCTTCTTGACAGTGAGCCTCAGTCCATACTGAAGGCTGCAGTCCTTGACCCTTCGCAGCAAGTGCATGAGGTCCTCCTCGGTTTCAAGCAAGCAGGATTGTGTCATCTGCATAACGCAGATTGTTAGTAGATCTTCCACGAATCCTGATGCCACAATTCTCCTCATAGAGCCCAGCCTCTTGGATAATCTGCTCTGCATACATGTTGAAAAGGTATGGAGACAGGATGCATCCCTGGCGTACACCCTTCCCAATTTTGAACCATGCAGTGTTACCCTGCTCTGTTCTGACTACTGCCTCTTGGTCCAAGTATAGGTTTCATATTAGCACAATTAAATGTTCTGGGATTCCCATTCTTCTCAGAGTCAGCAACAATACATAAAAAAAAAAATAATTCACCACCACCAAGTGGGATTCATAACAGGTATGCAAAGAAGGTTCAACATAAGAAAAACAATTAATGTAGTTCTTCATATAAGCAAAACAAAGAACAAGAACCACATGATCCTATCAATTGATGAAGAGAAGGCCTTTGACAAAATCCAACACCCTTATCTGATTAAAATACTCAACAAAATAGGATTAGAGAGGAATTTCTGTAACATAGAAAAAGTATATACACAAACCTGAGAGCTAACATTGTTCTCAATGGAGAGAGATTAAAGGCATTCCCCTTGGGAACAGGAACTAGGCAAGGTTGCCCACTGTCACCTGTCCTATTCAATACTGTATTGGAAGTCTTAGCAACAGCAATAAAACGAGAGAAGAAAATAAGAGGTATCCAATTTGCAAAGAGGAGGTAAAATTATCTCTATATACAGATGATATGATAGTATACTTAGAAAACCCTAAAGATGCAGCAAGAAAACTACTGGACACAGCTGACCAATTCAGCAAAGTGAAAGGATATAGGATCAACAAACAAAAATCAATTGGATTCCTCTACAGTGACAAAGAAAATACAGAGCTGGAGCTAAGAAAAACCATACCCTTCACAATAGATAATCACATGATTAAATACTTGAGAGTATATCTAACCAGAAGTAAAAAGTAACTATTCAAAGAAAATTATAAAACATTACTACAAGAAAAAAAAGAGACCTGGAGAAGTGAAAGAATATCCCTTGCTCATGGATAGGAAGACTCAATATTGTGAAAACTATAATACAACGGAAGGCAGATGGAAAAGGCAATCTCCAATTTTATATGAAATAGAAAAAGGCCTGAATAAGCAAAGCATTCCTTAAAAAGAGAAACAAGGTAGGAGGCATCTTACTCCCTGATTCCAAATCCTACTACACTGCCATGGTGGTCAAGACAGCATGGTACTAGTACAATGACAGACACATAGATCAATGGAATAGAATTGAGAACCCAGAAATCAGCCCATGTACCTATGGTCAATTGATGTTTGACAAGAAGATAAAATCAGTTAAGTGGGAAACTACAGCCTTTTTAACAAATGGTGGCAAAATTGGAAAACTATCTACAGAAAACTCAAGCAAGATCCACACCTCACCCTATATACAAAAACAACTCAAAGTGGAAATGGACCTAGGATTAAAACTGAGGAGTATAAACATCATTAAAGAAAAGCTTGGAATAACTCTAGAAGTCCTAATGTGCAACATAAACAGTCTTCTAAGCATCCTAAAAAATCTATAACTAGAGGAGGATAAAATAGATCAATAGGACCTTCTTTTTTTTTTTTTTTTCAATAGGACCTTCTAAGAATCAAGTCCCTTATGTACTTCCAAAAACTTCTCCAACAGTGTCAAAAGGGAAGGCACAGACTGGGATAAAACATTTGATATTTGCATGTCAGACAAGGGACTTATATCTAGAATTTATAAAATTCTCAAACACCACAACAAGATAAAAGTAAATAAACCAATTGAAAAATGGGCACAGGATATGAACAGACACTGCACCAAAGAAGACAGTTAGATGGCCAAGAAACACATGAAGAAAAGTTCAAAATTCTTCGTTCTAAGAGAGATGCATATCAAAACAACTATGAGATATCATCTCACCCAGTAAGAATAGCGAGAGTTAACAGAACAGCAAACATTAAATGCTGGCGAGGTTGTGGAGAAACTGGTAACTTTATCCACTATTAGTGGAACTGTAAACTGTTTAACCACTATAGAAGGCAGTATCAAAAAGTTGCAAATAGAAATATCATTTGACCCTGCAATTCTACTACAGGGAATATACCCTAAACAAACCATAACCGCCAACTAAGCAGATATTGCTGCTTTGTTCACAATAGCAAAGATTTGGAAACAACCCAAGTGCCTATCAACAAATGAATGGATAGAGAAGCTGTGGTATATTCACACAATGGAACACTACGCTGCACTGAAAGACAAGGAACTAATGAAATATTATTCAAAATGGGTGAGCCTGGAGGACATTATACAGAGTGAATTATCTCAGTCACAAAAGGGCAAATATTGCATAGTGCCACTCTTATAAAATAGGACTGACATCGTGGTTGGTGAGAGACTGAAAAAGCGGGGATAAATAATGTATACAGTATTGAGACAGATGAGGGAGAGAATTGTTTAGAAGGGACACATTAGGTATTATTGTCACGTCAGGAGTCCAGAATGAAGGCTACACAGTATGGACTTGGAGGGAGGAATTATATAACAATGAATGAATTTTTCTTTTATTTTTCAAAGAAAAGAGCGAATTGTGGGGGGAGGGATGGCCATTGGAAAAGTGCAAAAATGAATGGATGGAGGTCCTACATCTCTGTAAACTTTTATTAAAATAAATAAAAACCCCTTTATACACTAAAGCCATTAAAAAAAAAGAAAAGGAACTTCTTACAAACTACACCACCAGGGTAAAGGGCTTATTATTTTTCTTAACTACTCCAGAATATAAGTTGTTTTTGTCGTTGAGTCATCTGCAGCTCCGAGCAACCCTACCCTATCCTGTGCCAATCTCACCACACCTAACAATCTCACACACCTAACCCTGTTATCACAGTCACTGAATCAATCCATCTCATTAAGGGTCTTCCTATCCTGTGCTGTCCCTCCATCATCCCAAGCATGACATCCCTCTCCAAGGACTGCTACCTCCTTGCAACATGTCCAAATTATGTCAGATGAAGCTTCAGAGTTCTTGCCTCCAAGGAGCACCCCAACTTCACCCTCTTCAGGACAAATCTGTTCATTTTCTTAGCAGTCCATGGTATATTCAATGCTCTTCTCCAACACCACAGCTCAAAGGCATTAATTCTCCTTCTATCATCCCCAGTCATTGTCTAGCTCTCTGATGCATAGCAAGTGGTGGCAAAGACCATGACCTGAATCAGATGCACCTTAGTCTCCAGACTGATGTCATTACACTTCAGTACTTTAGAGAGGTGTCTTAATAGCTGACTTACCCATCGCAATACATCTTTTAATTTCCTGGCTGCTGGTGCCAAGAGTGTTGACTGTGGACCTAAGCAAACCAAAACTGTGAACAGTCTCAATCTCTTCACTATCCATTGTGATGCTGTCAATAGGCCCAGTGATGAGAATCTTTGTTTTCTTGATATTGAGTCTCAAACCATACTGAAAACTGCAGTACCTGACCTTCCACAGCCAGTGCTTCAGCTCCTCCTCAGTTTTAGCAAGCAGGGCTGTGTCATCTACATAACACAGATTGTTGATGATTCTTCCTCAAATCCTGATGCCACATTTCTCCTCAGAGCCCAAACTCCTGGATAATATGTTCTGCATAAAGATTGAAGATGTTAGCTGGATCTTTGCTGAGAGCAAGGAGTACCAGAAGAATGTCTACCTTTGTTTCATTGATTATGCAAAGACATTTGACTGTGTGGATCATAACAAACTGTGGCTAACTCTGAGAAGAATGGGAATCCCAGAACACTTTATTGTTCTAATGCGAAACCTATACTTGGACCAGGAGTCAATCATCAGAATAGAGCAGGGAAACACTGCATGGTTCAAAATTGTGAAGGGTGTACACCAGGGCTGCCTCCTGCCTCCATATTTTTTTCAATCTTTATGCAGAATATAAATAGGAAACTTTGTTTTAAAAACAAATCAAACAAAACCAGAAAGGAATCAATTCAGGATATATGATGATCTTGTGTTACAGTACTTAAGGATGCTATTGGAAAAATGTTTAGTGATCTAAGAAGCAGGGTGAGGATGGATAGGGGCAAAATCCCAGGGTTGCATAATTTAGTGGGTGAATGGAGGAGTAAAGTATAAACGGGGATAGTTCCAGCAGTGACCCAAAAATCAGAGTAATGGTGAGCGTATGGTAATTAATTTTATAAAATATAGTGAATAGGAATGATTGTATGAAACATAATAAAAATTAAGAGTAGTGTGAAACACAATGTATACAAACTTTGTAATTAAACCAATATAAATTAAAATTTTTTTAAAAACCCAACTACAAATAGTAAAACAAAATAAATTAAAAAAATAAAGAAAGAATGTAGAAGGAGTACACAAACTCAGTGTACCAAAAAAGAACTGGTTGACAAAGAAGAATTTCATGAAACAACATATGATGAAGAGGACAATGGTGATTAAGGTGAAAATTCAAGCTGTTCTCAAGGAACTGGCCAAAAAAAGGCTCCAGAAAATGATGGGATACCAGTTGACATATTTCAACAAATAGATGCTACCCTGAATTTGCTTACCAGATCATGCCAAAAAATCTGGAGGAGACCCACTTGGCCAAATTGCTGGAAGAAATTCATACTTATTCCTATTAAAAAAGAAAAATAATAGATGACCCAATAGAGTGTGGAAATTATTGAACAATTTCATTAGTGTCACATGCAAACAAAATCCTGCTGAAAATTATCTAAACACAACTGAAACAGTACATTAACAGAGAACTAAGGGAAACATAAGTTGGGTTTAGAAGAGGTTGTGGCACAAGAGACATTATTGCCACTGTCAGATGGATCGTGGCTGAAAGCAAAAATTACAAGAGAGTCTATTTGTATTTTGTTGACTATGAAAAGACATTTGACTGTGTGGATCAAAACAAATTGTGGCAAACCTCGAAGAAAAAGGGTCCAAGAACACTTGACTGTGTTCATACAGAATAGGACAAGGAAACACTTCATGATTCAAAATCAGGAAAGGAATGCATCAGAATTGCATCCTGTCTCCATTTCTTTTAAATCTGTATGCAGAACAGATCATTTGAGAAGCTAAACATTATAAGAAGAAATATAGCATCAGGATCATCAACAACCTGCATGATGCAGCTGACACAACCTTGTTTTCTGAAACTGAGGACCTGAAATGTTTGTTGCAAAACTTCAAAGACTGTAGTTTTCAATATGAATTGAAACTTAACATCAAGAACACAATGATTCTCACCACTGGTCCAATTAGCACCACCATGATAGACAGAGAAGAAATTGAAGTTATTAACAATTTCAGCTTGCTTGTTTCCACAATCAGTACTCTTGACACCAGGACTCAGGAAATCAAGACAAATTGGGGAAATCTGCTTTCAGAGATCTCTCCAAAGTGCTAAAAAGTAGTGATGTAAATCTAAAGACTAAGCTACACCTAATCCAGGCCATGGTCTTCGCAATTACTTGCTATACATCAGAAAGCTGGACAATGAATAAGACACAAGAAGAACCAATGCCTTTGAGTTGTGGTGCTGGAGAAGAGTATTGACTATTCCATGAACCACCAAGAGAACAAACAGGTCTTGGAAAAAGTGAAGCCAAGCTTCTCCTTGGAGGCAAAGATTTTGAAGCTCCATATCATATACTTTGGGCACATGTCTGGAAGGGACCAGTCCTTGGAGAAGGAAATCATGCCTGGAAGGATGGAGAGACAGTGCAGGATAGGAAAACCCCAGATGAGATGGATTGATCCATTAACCGGAGTAACAGGCGTAGCTGTTTTGGATTTAGTGAGACTGGTTCAGGATAGGGCATCCTTCAAAGCTATTGTGTGTAGGGTCATTATGAGTTGTAGGTGACTCAATGGCACATAACAAACAATAAATGTAGACTACGCAAACTTGTCCTTGGCAGGCTTAGATGACCTAGGATCATTACAATACAGTCACTTGTCTGTAGTAACTGCAAAGATGGGAAAATTGTAGAGGAACAATGCTGGAGCTGTTGGCTTTTTTTTTTTTAATTCAGTTATAGACAGTAAAATAGACACCTTAAAGGATTAAAGATGTATTCCTTAAAATGCAAACATGCTCTCTTTTTTGCTGCATGATGCTAAAGTGGTGCCTTCATTAATAATTTGATTGTAGGGTATGAAGTTTATTCATAGTACAAGATAGGCAAATAAGCAGAAAGAAATTAAAGAACAGTGCTGATGCGTAGCAGTAAATATTGAAACCACCCTATGTGCACATCTAAATCTGGTGCTGAATATCTAGAAGCTGAGGTGAACCAGTTATTAAAAAAATTCCTTGATATTTCTAAAATAAGAAGCATCTAACACTAAGTAAATAAAGCAGAAATGATGACAACAGAGTTTATGACACCAGGCTCATTAATAAAATGGCAGGAAAAATCACAAACTGGGATAATGCAAGTCCTAAAGGAAGTCGAGCTCTGACTAGGCATTCAAGTGGTTATTTCTAATGATTCATATATAGAATACTGAGATTTCATTTCACAACTCCACCCCTCAAAGAATAGTCAGC
The DNA here is from genome assembly GCF_000299155.1 of Elephantulus edwardii. Taxonomy (NCBI): domain Eukaryota; kingdom Metazoa; phylum Chordata; class Mammalia; order Macroscelidea; family Macroscelididae; genus Elephantulus; species Elephantulus edwardii. The sequence goes on along the minus strand of NW_006399835.1, from coordinate 6,479,645 downwards.
CCAAGGTTGATGTTCCTTTTCTTCTTCCTGCTCTGTAGACACAAATAGAAGAGTAAGATTCCATTTACTGTATCAGAATGTGTGCGGACAAATACACTTTTTTAAAATTGGCAGCATTGGCCATTTGTTGATTCTTTGCAACAGTAGTTAATCATTCTAAACTTTGTTGTCACTATCAACACAGATTGGCAATGTTAATTAATTTAGGCAGTTCTAACTTATCAGCTCAGTATAACCACTTGTTGCTGAAAAATAACAAGACATTCTTTCAGATAGTGTTAAGGTTATGCCCTTGATAGAAATACAGAAATCAGCTTAGTCATCAGAGCTCTATTTCCAGTATTTGATTGAAAATCTTTTGCTTACAAAGTTCATCAGACAGAACCTAGTAGATGATATATATTAATTAAATGAGATTTTGTTAGACCACCTAGGGCACTAAACCAAAGAAAGATTAAGGCTATTTATTATTATTATTGCCATCAATGACCTTATACACAATATACTGTCAATTTTTAAAAATCCAATTATTTGTTGTTACTGACATAAACAAATCAATCCTGTGTAGAAATGTAGCTTTATAATATTTATTTGACCATCATAATTTTCATTGAAAGTACTCATAGTCACTGATTTTTCTTTTCTACTCTATTTTAATCATATTATTTGCATCAAATTATTTTGGTTCTAAATAGTTAGCATGTATATATGATTGTTTCAAAACGATGACTGGGGCTACATATTTGTTTTTAAAGAGATAATCAATTAACAATAAACAGATAATGTTATAATATACATATGCACTGTTGTTGTTGTTGTTATGTGCCATTGAGTCATTTGCGACTCATAGCGACCCTATGCACAACAGCCCTAAACCCTGCTCTATCCTGCACTAACCGCACTGCCTCTGACACACCCATCCTGATTACCCCAGTCACTGAATCAATCCACCTCATAGAGGGTCTTCCCCTCCTGCGCTGTCACTCTACCCTACTAAGCATGATGTCCCTCTCCAAGGGCCTGTCTCTCCTTACAACATGCCCAAAGTATGTCAGACAAAGCCCCAGAATCCTTGCCTCCAAGGAGCTGCCTGGTTTAACCCTCTCTAGGGTGAATCTGTTTGTTTTCTTGGCAGTCCATGGTACATCCAGCACCACAGCTCAAAGGCATCAATTCTCCTTCTATCCTCCCTAGTCATTGTCCAACTCTCTGATGCATAACAAGTGATTGCAAAAACTATGGCCTGTATCAGGTGGACCTTAGTCTCCAGAGAGACACCGTTGCTCTTGAGTACTTTAGAGAGGTCCCTAACCGCAGACTTTCCCATCTCAATACGTTTTTTGATTTTCTGGCTACTGGTGCCAAGAGTGTTGACCGTGGAGCCGAGCAAACTGAAGCTGTGAACAATCTCAATCTCTTTGCCATCCATCCTGATGTTACCGATTGGTCCAGTGGTGAGAATCTTTATCTTCTTGACATTGAGCCTCAGTACTTGAAGGCTGCAGTCCTTGACCCTCTGCAGTAAGTGCATGGAATAAAATAAAACAAATAAAACAAATAATTTATTTCATGTAGTTGAAGACTGACGGGGTCAGATGGTATCATGAACCTTAGGCATACATTTGTTTATCTGTAAAATATACAGAAATGGACAAAATTTAAATTTAAAGTGTGAAAAAGCAGGATAATATTTACATAAAAACAAGATTAAAGTGCAAAGGAAAAGCTCAAGATAGAAATACTGGAAGAAAAAGATAAAGAGAGAAAGAGTAAATCTTTTCTGGGAGTCATGAAAATTTGTAAAAAAACCCTTTATAAATAAATTTTAAAAAAATTTAGACATGTAAAACATATGCCTTAGTTAATTTATTTAATAAATACATTTAAAAATTCTATTAAAGGGAAATCAATAAAATATTAGAGCTTTGAAGGCCAAGACATTTTAAGAATTCACTCTATTTAAACAAAACAAAAACTGAAGCTAAGAACAAGAAGGTATCAACCATAATAATCATTTATCAAAAGGTATAGATTGAGACTCCATATAGAAAATTAACCTATTTAAACATATTAGAAAGAGGGAAATAGGAATAAATAATAATATTAATAAAAAAGGAAAAAAGTAACATAGTAGGAATATTGTTGTCATTGTTAATTGCTGTCAAGCACGACTCCTAGCAACCCTATGAACACAAGGCCTGAAGCCTTTCTATAACTATCGTCATTTATCAAAGTTCATAGAGTTTGTGTAGGAAGTGGATGCCACTCCTGCTTCCTGTAGTAGGAATATTAGAGGAATAAATAATAAAGATAAAGGAAGAAAGTTATAAACTAGAAAATAGGAAAAAGGAAGATTTGTTATCAAACCTCAAATTAGTCTCAAGAAGAAATGAAAGTCATAGCTACCATAGCAAAAGCAGGGAAAAGTTTCATGTATAACATTACAAATGAAAAGAGGAAAATCAATGCAAAGATAAATATTTTAAAAGTCATATAATATTTCATTAAAATAATATGTAATAAATAATGAAATTATATTAATTGTGTAAGTATTTCTACATAAAAATAAACATAATTTATGCTCAAAAACCAGAAGGGATCAAAACACAAGAACGAAAATAGAAATTTTAAATTTTATCTGAAATTTATATTTCAAAAAATACGAGTTCGGGGTATCTTTAGAGATTAATATCTCCTCAAATTTTGAGAAAAGAATTAGTATCTTGAAACCCTTTATGATTTCATTATATTGTCAATTTGACCATTTTAAAGAATAGAAAATCCTATTATTCAAATTCTGTGTATTTCCACTCTTTCCCTTCGGGGTGGATTCTTCAATCTGCTTTACCAAATAAATGAAATGGAAGCAATGCTGAATAAACATGGTCCTAAACATTGATAGAATTTGGCAGCTTCGGTTTTGCACTCTTTGGAAGCCAGTTGTCATATATGATATTTTATTATTCTACTGAAGAAAAAGGTTGCATAAAGACACCTTGGAAAACATGCTATCTTTGGGAATTAGATGACACATAGACCAAGACAAAGCTGCTAAATATGTTACTGAGAATGTCTTGTCTAACATTCTACCTTGTCCATCCTTTATATGACTGAATCTTTACTCACCGCATGGCCATAACCATGTGACACATCACATTAAGAAACAAGCAGTTGTTTCTAATTAACTCACAGACTTAATAGATTTAAAATTAAATTGGGTTTTTCAAGACAAAATTTTGGAGTATTTTTTTTTCTTCTTATATAATATTTTTCTTTTACACTGGTTTACTACTAAGTTTATATACATTGGTTTTCACACCAGATCTTTCCCATTTCCTTTACCCACCCATTCCTCTACTCATCAAATTATGTGATCCAATTATTGCCATCCTGACTATCCTCATCCCTCTGTTCCTACTCTTCCCACTTTGGATTCTTATATATGTAATACAAGTTATCGTTCTATTTCTACATTAATTGTCTCATACAATATTTGTCCTTATAAGACTGAGTTAGTTCATTTAGCATAATGCTCTCTAGCCCCTCCCAAGTTAGGAAGTGATTTACAAAGTCATTGTTGCTGCATGCCGTATAATATTCCATCATGTGAACATACTACAATCTCTCAGTCCATTGCATGTGTGTTTCAATGTTCTTGCAATGGTGAATAACATAGCTATGAATATTGACGAACAGATCTCCTTTTGTGCCTCAGTTCTAATTTTCTCAGGGTAAATTTCAAGCAGTGGAATAGTTGAGTCATATGGAATGTCTATGTTCAGCTTTTTGAGGAAATAACAAACTGTTTTCCAGAGTACTATACCATTTTACAATTCTACCAACAGTGTGTAAGAGTTTCTATTTCACCGTATCTTCTCCAACATTTATTACTTGTTGTCCTATTAAATGTTGCCACTGTTACTGGGGTGAGATGGTATCTCATTGTGGTTTTGATGTGCATCTCTCTTACTGTCAGTGATTTTGAGCATTTCATCATGTGTCTGTTGGCGACCTGAATGTCTTCCTATGTAAAAAGTCTTTCTGTGTCTTCTGTGCATTTGGAATTATGTTATGAGTCTATTTCTTGTGGAGGCACTGTAGTATTCTGTAAACTTTTAATATGAGACCATCTGAAATGGTATTGCCAAATATTTTTCCCAGTTAATATGATTTGTTTTCCCTCTGTTGGAAAAAAGATTTTATTGAGCATAGGGATTTAATCTTTAGAAGGTCCCACTCATCTATTTTATCCTCTCCAGATTGTACATTTCTGGCTGTATATGGCACTCTCTTTATACCATAGGCTAGGCCTTCTAAGCTTGATCCCAGTTTGTCTTTTATGAACTTTATGGTTTTGAGCTTTAGTCCCAGGCAAAATTTTAGAGTAGTTTTATGTAGCAATATACAACTAAAATTCTACATTGAAAACTACAACTTTTTAAGTACAGATACTAAACTATGACAGAGATAACAGAACATATCCAGCTCCAATTTGTATATTATTGGAAAGCAGTACACACTGAAATGGGGAAAAAAACGTGTCAGATCCATGCCACAAGTCGGCGACATCTGTCGGCACTGTGGCGTCAATCCCCGACTTGAAACCTCTGCATACAAATTGTGTAAGTTGGCAGCACTGATATCTTGCCACCCAAGAGACAAAAGAAGACCTAACGATTCAGGAATGAAAGTTCAGGAGATGAGAAATTGCCACCCAGTTGAGCCCTTCAGGGTGCTTCTGCAGAGACGGTACCTAAACCTCCCTCCATTTGGGGATCTTTGCTTCCATGGCAGTGAGGCCATTCTAGGGACCAAACAGGACAAGAGAGTTTGGAATACAGAGCCACAAATGGGAAAGACTTTCTCAACTGGGACGTTGAGCTGCAAAAAAGGAGAGCTGACTTGAAACCCCTCTAGATAGAAAGTGCTTGAGTTGAGTAACTGGTCTCATACAACTCTGCCACCTTACAAAGGAGGACAATAGGATTTGGGACAATTTACTACATTAAGGAGAGATTTCTGGTAGGGCTGCTGTGCATAACAGAGAGATGAAGGTCCTTAGGAAAGGAAAATTTTTCAGAAAGGACTTTTAGTCGCGTGAGTGGCTCACCCCATAGTCTGAACATTTTAACCCAGCAACTAATCAGTAACAACAAAATGATAAGAATTACTGACAACTTTTGCAGATACAGCACAAATGGTCTAAATTTATCAAGATAAACTTCACATAATGTTGAGAAAGAAGCAGGCAGACTTAAACACTGAGAAAAAACAAGTTTAGCGTTCTCCCAAAAAAGCAGAGTATTGCACACCCAATGAATACCCTCATAGTAAAAAAGACAGATGGTACATGTTGATGTGGAGACATTCAAACAGATACCTAAGAAAGTAGAAATGATGGAAGAGACAAATAAAGGGAATCCCCTAGAGGTAGAGAACCTTAAGAAATATATTGATGAAGAGTTATTTGAATAACTACAGAAGAAGATACAAAAGATGGAGGGGAAAAACAACAACAATAAAAACCAACAAGAAATCAAACACTCCAGAAATATAGGGCCAGAAGAAATATATTGAAGAGGAAGAACTTGTACAACTACAGAAGAAAATGCAAAAGAGGAAAGAATCTGTGAATTGGAAGATAAGAACTTCAACAGAAACATACTAGAAGAAAAATCAGAAATGAGACATAAAGAAAATGAAGAAAACATTAGAATCATGTGGAATGACATCCGCAACAACAATACATGTATGATTGGAATTCCAGAATATGAGAACAGAAAAATCACTGAAAAAATTGTGGAAGAGGTACTAGAAGAAAACATCCCAGGTATTATGAAGAAAGAGAAAATTCACATTGAAGAAGCTCAGCAAACACCAATTAGACTAGAGTCAAAGAGAAAAACAGCAAGACTGTTACAGTCAAATTCTCCAAAATAAAAAAAAAGGACATCTTTTTAGAATACTAAAAGCAGCATAAGAAAAATAAAGAGCCACTTACAAAGGGAAAACAATTAAATTAAACTCTGATATCTCAGCAGAAATCATGAAGGCAAGAAGATGGGATGGCATATACAGAAATTCAAAAGAAAACAATTGCCAACCATGGACACTGACCCTAGCAAAGCTCTCCATCAAATATGATGGAGAAATCACATTCTTTGCAAAAAGAAACAACTTAAGGAATTTATGAAAAAAGACCAGATCTACAAGAACTTTTAAGGAAAGTCCTTCACATAGAGACACCAAAAGAAAGTGGTTGCACCATAGTAATGAGAAACAAAAAAAAAAAAAAAAGAAACAAAACAAATTGGAAATGATAAAATTATGATAGATAGATAAATGCATACATACATGCATACATCAATCCTGGACCAAGTGGTTTCTTGGGTAAGTTCTACCAAATATTGTGAGATTTTTCACAAATCATACATGTTATTAAGAAAATAGAAAAAGAAAAAAAGAACACTCCCAGAGATATTCTATGAAGCAAACATAACCCTTATAACAAAACTAGGCAAAGATATTGCCAAAAACGGAAACTATAGACCAATATCTCTCAAGAAAATAGATGAAAAACTCCTTAACCAAATCCTAGGCAGAATCCAAAAGAACATAAAAAAAAATAATTCATTATGACCAAGTTGGATTCATAACAGGTAGGTAAGGATGGCTCAACATAACAAAAAAAATCAATATAATTCATCACATCAACAAAACAAATATCCAGACCCATATGATCCTAGCAATTGATGCACAAAAGAAGGCATTTGACAAAATCCAATACTGCTTCCTGATTAAGACACAAAGGAAAATTTGAATAGAAGATAATTTCCTCAACATAATAAAATGTATATATGCAAAACCAAGAGCCAATATCATTCTCAATGGAGAAAGACTAAAAGCAGTTAGTTCTCTTGTGGAAAAGAACCAGGCAGGGAGGCCGAGTGTCACCACTTCTATAAAATATTGTATTAGAAGGACTTGCTAGGGCAATATGACAGAGAAGGAAATAAAGGAATCCAGATTGGTGAAGAGATGGTTTAATTGTCACTTATATGCAGATGGTATGATAGTATACACAGAAAACTCCAAAGACTCAACAGAAAACTATTAGAACCAGTAGACCAAGTTGGTAGAGTGGTAGTATACATGGTCAATAAACAAAAATCAGTCTAATTTCTCTACAGTAACAAATAGAACTCAGAGAAGGAAACCAAGAAAGCAATACAATTTACAACAGCCAACCACAAATTGAGATACTTGGGCATGAACCTAAGTAGGAACACAAAAGACCTATACAAAGAAAACTACAGAGTATTTCTTCACAACCAATGAAAGACTTAAAGAAATGGAAAAATATGCCCTGTTTATGGATAGGAAGACTCAATATTGTGAAAATGACAATGCAATCTGACCAAAATGACAATACAAAATGACCAAAAGCAATCCACATGTTCAACACAATCTCAATACAGATTCCAAAATAATTTTTCAAGGAAATTGAAAGGGGAATTGTCAAGTTTGATTGCATATGAAAAAGACCGCAAATAAGCGAAGTATCCTGACCTCAAAACCTACTACACAGCAGTAATAACCAAAACTGCATGATATTGGTACAATAACAAGCACATAGACCAATGGAACAGAATTGAGAACTCAGAAATAAACCCAGCTATCTATGGTCAACATATTCAACATATCTATGGTTTATATTCAACAAGAAAATAAAACCTATCAAATGGGGATATGTCAACCTCTTCAACAAATGGTGCTGGCAAACCTGTACTGCTACTTGCAGAAAGCTGAAACAAGTTCCACATCTCACATCAATCAACTCAAAGTAGATCAGAGACCTGGGAGTAAAGCACAAAACCATAAAGTTCATCAGAGACAAACTGGGATCAAGCTTAGAAGGCCTAGTGTAAGGTATAAAATGATTGCCAAATACAGCCAGAAATGCAGAGTCTGAAGAGGATAAAATTTATGAATGGGACCTTCTAAAGATTAAATATCTGTGCTCATCAGAAACTTTTTCCAACAGAGGGAAAAGAAAACCTGACTGGGATTAAACTTTTGGTAATACCATCTCAGGCAAGGATTTCATAACTAAAGTTTATAGATTACTACTGGACCACCATAAGTACGAAACTGATAAGACAATTAGAAAATGGACAAACTACATGGAAAGAGTTTTTAGAGAATGACATTTCAATGACCAATAGACACATGAAGAAATGCTCAAAATCACTAGCAGTAAGAGAGTTGCAAATCAAAAGAACAATGACATACCATCTTATCCCAGCAGCAGTGGAAATATTTTGTATGTCAGCAACTATTAAATGCTGGAGAGGATGTGGTGAGATAGAAATTCTTATACATAATTCGTGAGGTTGTAAAATGGAGTAGACTTGGGGGGAGGGATTGCATAACAATGAAATATTTTTTCTTTTACTTTTCAAAGAGAAAAAATGAACTGAGGGTGCAGGGTTGGTTTTGGGCAGGGAGAAAAGTGCATCAATGAATGAATGGAAACCCAGTTTCTGTAAACTTTTACTAAAATTAATTTTAAAAAAATGGTACAACCACTCTGGAAGGTAGTTCTGCATTTCTTCAAAAAGCTTAACATAAAAACTCCATATGACCCAGCTATTCCACTGCTTGGAATATACACTGAGAAAATGAGTACTGAGGCACAAACAGAAACTATACACCAATGTTCATAGCAGCATTATTCACCATAGCAAGAACATGGAAACAGTCCAAAGGTCCAACCACAATGGGATGGATTGAGAAATTATGGTACATTCACATGATGGAATACTATGCAGCATGCAGGAGCAGTGACTTTCTATTTAATAGATCACTTGGAAAGAACTGGAGAGCATTATGCTAAGTGAAATAAGTCAGCCAGCATTATTGTAGAATATGTATGAGGGTCCAAGAGGGGGTACAGAGTGGTAAGGATAAGTGAGTTAGGTGGGGAGTGGTAAATCATAGGGTCACACAATTTAATGGGTGAAGGGAGGAGTGAGTTAAGGGAAGGGTAAAGATCTGGTATGAAAAATAATGTATATTAATGTAAGTAGACTACTATAAAATAAAAATTTTATTTTAAAAAAAGAACATGCTAGCAGCAGTCAAGAAATCAAAAGATATATTGCACTGAGGAAATCTGTGTCAAAGGCTTCTTTTTTTTTTTTTCCTTCTTCACAAAGGCTTCTTAAAAGTTCTAGAACAAAGACGATAGTTTTAAAAGGATAAGGCACATTTTGAATGAAGTGTAACTAGGGTACTTCTTAGAGGCAAGGCTGGTGAATATTCATCTCTCTTTGGGCGTATTTTCAGAAGAAGAAAAAACACACAAACCCATCCTTGGAGAGATAGCATACTGTGAAAGGCAGAGGCTCAGAAAAAAAGGAAGATCTTTAACAGGATAGATACAAAGACTACTACATTGGGCTTGAAAGTATAACAGAACTTGAGGATGGCATGTGATAGGGCAAAGTTCAGATCTATGAGTGCTCTGTTAGTTTGCTGTTTGTCCTGGTCAACTTGATAGTATCTAACAACAAAACCAAAGCCACAGTGTTTTCAGTCACCTTACTGCATATCAGTGTTGGACAATGCTATTTGCCTTGAAAAGTACTCATAATTATGTCTGCTGCATGCTAGGTATTGTTAATGCTGTTTCCATTAAATAAAAACTATTACTGTCTTTCTAAAAGAAAAAAAATTACCAAATGCAAGTCAGCCACATATTGTTGCTATTGTTATGTGCTTGTGACTCATATCAACCTTGTGTACAATAGCTCTAAAACTTGCCCTGTCCTGAGCCAGTCTCACTGACTCCAACACCTACCCCCATTGTCCCAGTTACTATATCAATGCATCTCATCTGGGATCTTCCTCTCCTGGGCCATCCCTCCACCCTTTTGAGCATGATGTCCTTCTCCAAGGTCTGGTCTCTCCTGGTCACATGCCCAAAGTATGTGAGACAGAGCTTCAAAATCCTAGCCTCCAAGGAAAAACTTGTTTTCACTCTCTCCAAGGCAGCCTTATTTGTTTACTTCATGGTATGTTCAAGACATCTCTTGAACCACAACTCAAAGGCATCAATTTTTCTTCTGTCATCCTTAGTCATTATCCAGGTCTATGATGCATAGCAAGTAATTGTGAAGACCATGGCCTTGATCAGGTGCACCTTCATTTCTAGACTGACATCAATCCTTCTAAGGACTCTGGAGGAGTCCCTGACTGCAAATTTCCCCAGTGCAATTTGTCTTTGATTTCTTGACTGCTAGTGCCAAGAGTGTTGATTGTGGAACCAGGATGTGTTAAAAACCTCAATCTCTTCTTTCTCTATCATGGTGCCGCCAATTATCCCATTGGTAAGAATCTTTGACTTCTTGAGGTTGAGCTTCAATCCATATTGTAGGCTGCAGTCCTTGACCATTGGCAGCAAGCAGTTTGGATGATTCTTGGTTCAGCAAGCAAGATTGTGTCATCTGCATTACATAGGTTGTTGATGAGTCTTCCTCCAATCCTGATACCACATTCCTCCTCATAAAGCCCAGCCTCACAAGTGATCTACCCTGCCTATAGATAGAAAAGGTATGGAGACAGGGCACATCCCTGACACATTAGAAAAGTAATAAATACATATGCTGTGATCACCACAGCAAGACAAGAATAGCTCAAAATAGGAAATATGATAAGGAAGGCAGTAATCAGATATTTGTAGGTAGAACTAGTATGTTTGAATACTGGTAATACTTAACATCAAAGTTAAAAGCTTATTTTTTATGTACTAATTTCACTTTCAGATATTTCTCTGATGAAAAGATTGAGATAAGGATATGGGTTAAAATATGAAACTGATATTATTGGAGCATCTTATGCATTAGTTAATTTTAAAAAATAAGTAGAAGTATCTGTACATATGAAAGTTATAGCATAAATTATAGAAAACTCCACACCTATCAGAGATTTGAAACAAACTAAATGTTGTTTTTGTTGTTGTTGTTTGTGTGCCATTGAAGCAGCTACATCATAGCCACCCTATGCAAAATAACTCTGAACCTGATCTATCTGAAGCCAATCTCATTGTCTCTGATACACCTACCCTCCTTACCCCAGCTTCTGTGTCAGTCCATCTCATCTGTGGTCGTCATCTCCTGTACTTTCTCCCCATCCTTCTAAGCATGATATCCTTCTCTAAGGACTGGTCCTTGCTGGTAACATGCTTTAAGTACGTAAGACAGAGCCTAAAACTCCTAGCTTCCAAGGAGCAGCTTGGTTTCACACTCTCCACAACATATATGTTCAGTCTCTTGGCGGTCCATGGTAAGTTCAATACTCTTGTCCAGTATCTTAACGCAAAAGTATCAATTATTCTTCTGTAATCTTTTGTCCAACTCTGAGACATAACAAGTTATCGTATCATGGCATATATCAAATACACCTTAATCTCTAGATGGGCATCCTTGTTTTTTATTACTCTGGAGATATCCCTAACAGCAGGTTTTCCTACTGCAATTTGTCTTTTGATTTCTTGACTGTTGGTGTCAAGAGTGTTGATTGTGGTACCTGTTGTTGTGGTTAAGTGTCGTCGAGTCGCAGGCGACTCATAGCGACCCTGTGAAGGAGAGTCCTCAACGCTCAGGTGCCTTTCATCCTCTCTCCAGGTTCACTTGTGGTGTGTTGTGGTACCTAGCAAGCTGAAATTATTAACAATCTCAATAAATGCTCCTATTTCGGTGATATACTAACCAGAGTGGGGAAAGGTCGCTTAAAAACAGTATGAAATTCATTGAATGGTTAACATTATATAGAAAAGTGTGAAGTGAGAGCAAATTAATCTTCATATAATATATTTTTATTAATTTTTAATTTGTTTTAGTGTTTTTCAAATGTCTAGAATTTTCACATATGCATCTGTGGGGTCAAAGATTTAAGCATTCAAAATGTCTTTCTTAGCCAATGAGTAACCATTTACTTTGTGTTGAAGTGTTATTTGTATGAAGGAGAGAGGATTAGGATGAGATACAAACTCTGCCTTACCAGAGGCTTATAAAATCTTATGGGACCTCAGTGCTCTATGTCTCTCTTATGAGACACCTGCTTTCCAAGCTATACTGCAACTGATAATCTCTAAAGCTCACCAGTCTCTGCAAAACTAAACCTGTCTTAGAACTGGGAGCTCCACCAAGCACTGTCCACAATGGGCATACATTATGTCATTTGAGACCCCAGTGGTCCAAGGTTCAGTGTCACAGCAAATCCAGATGATCTCAGCATAGCAAATTGACAGAAGAGTATTGTAAGATCCAGAAGAATGTTCCTCCAAAATACAGTAACAAGGGATTAAAATAGAATCCCTCAGGTCCAACTTTAAATATAATGGCCTACCAGGAGGTCTTATTGACTCTAAACAAGAGGCTTAAATAAAACAACCAAACATTCCACAATGGCCCTCAAGCAAAACAAGAAAGCCCGTCTTAGAGAGTCCAGTGGCTTCACCCAGTCTCCAAAATGGAGACAAGGGCTTGTCTTTAAATGCAAATGTCCTTCTGGAGGTCTTATTGACTCTAAACAAGAAGCTTAAATAAAAACAATGAAACAATCCTCTACCAAAACAAGAGCACCATAGTACAGAGTCTAGGCGCACCATTGAAGTCCAAAATGGAAGACAGAGGCTTGGTGTTATATGCTATTGTTGTTGTTGTTGTTGCTAAATGTCTTCTAGTACTGACCCTATAAACAAAAGATTTAACCTTATTCTAGAACTACTGTCCTTTCTCTAAATTCATAGAGTTTCCACAGGCATGTTTAGGAAGTGGATGATTCTCCTGCTCTTAAGCCTGTCTTAATCTGTGAGCTCTACCATTGTTAATCATGTGTAACCATTACGATGCTTGACAGACCAATGGCACAATGTTCAGTATCACAGCAATCCAAAGTTACCTAAATACAGACCAGTGCTTTACCACTTAGGAGTGTTCCTTTCAAAAGTATTAAAACCAGGCCCGAGGAACCAAATGAACTTTAAAGGCCACAGGCCCATACATGGGGCTCTTATTTGTTTCCAACAAGATGCTAACAGTGAGTGAAAAAACGATCCAGAGCCTGCCCCCATCCAACAGACTCATCTCCAAAGCCACATGAATTTTAAAGGCCACAGGCCCATTCAAGAGGCTCTCATTGATTCCTAACAAGAGGCTTCTGGTGATAAAGAGGTGCAAGAACTTAAAAAATCATCAAAAGATATAGAGAATACTGTCAACAGAGTACTGGAAATAACAGAAATGGATGCAAATGCTATCCAGGACATTAAGACTGAAAAGGCAGAAGTGTTCAATGTGATGGAGTGGAGGGGGAAAAAAAATAAAACTGAAGGAATGGAGCAGAGAGACAGTGAGCTGGAAGATGAGAACTTCAGCTGAAACATACTAGGAAAAAAGCAGAGATGAGTCATAAAGAAAATGAAGAAAACATTAGAATAATTTGGGATGACATCAAAAGAAACAACATAGATATGACTGGAATTCCAGAAAACAAAAGAGACAGGGAAATCACTAAGAGAATTGTGAAAGAGGTACTATAATATCCATTATAGAAAGGTCAAAAGACTATATATACCTACAACCAGGAGAAGATAACATAGATGAATGGGATCTTCTAAGACTCAAATCCCTATGCACATCCAAAAACTTCTCCAGTAGGGTAAAAAGGGAAGCCACTGACTGGGAAAAAGTATTCGGTAATAACATATCAGATAAGGGACTTATATCCAGAATTTATGAAATACTTGAGCACCACAACAAGATAAAGGTAAATAATCCAATAGAAAAATGGGCACAGGATATGAACAGGCACTTCACCGAAGACGACATTCAGATGGCTAACAAGCACATGAAGAAATGCTCAAAATCCCTAGCCCTAAGAGAGATGCAAATTAAAACAACTATGAGATATCATCTCACCCCAGTCAAAATAGCAAAATTTAACAGAACAGCAAGCAACAAATGCTGGCGAGGTTGTGGAGAAACTGGAACCCCGATTCACTGTTGGTGGGAGTGTAAAATGGTGCAACCCCTGTGGAAAGCAGTATGGCGCTTTCTCAAAAAGTTGCAAATAGAGATACCATTTGACCCAGCAATTCCACTACTGGGAATAAACCCTGAAGAGACCATAGCTGACATCCAAGCAGATATATGCACACCCATGTTTATTGCAGCTTTGTTCACAATAGCAAGGAGTTGGAAACAACCTAAGTGCCCATCAACAAACGAATGGCTAGAGAAGCTGTGGTATATTCGCACAATGGAATACTATGCTGCATTAAAAAACAAGGAACTCATGCAATAGTATTCAAAATGGTTGACTCTGGAGAACATTATGCTGAGTGAAATATCCCAGTCACAAAAGGACAAATATTACATGATGCCACTGTTGTAGAATGGGACTGTCCTTGGGGTTGGGGAGAGACTGAGTAAGATGGGTTCAATAATGTATACTGCACTGAAACAGAGGAGGGAGAGAACCGTTTAAAAGAGAGATATAACTGGGTATTTCTGTCATCACAGGAGACTAGAGCGAGGGCTACATGGTGGAGGGGACCTGGGGGAGGGTTTGTAAAACAATGAAAGAATCTTTTCTTTTACTTTTCCATAATTTTTGACTCAAGTACTTATAACTTGTTAGTCAAATTTGTGTCTTCTAGGTTACAACACCCTCATGATACATCTTCAAGGATATGAACATGTACGGCCAAGCACAATCAATAAGTGCATCTAAATTCCAAAATCAATCTCCATAATAGTCTATGTGTTTCCTACTGCCAAAGGGGCCCTTTAGAGTAGTGAGAGAAGATCTTCACCCTGAAACCCACAGCGTCCCTTTTCAGCAGGAAGTAGCTAAGAGAATACGCCATCCCCTTTTCCTTATGAATCAGGGTGAAGTCTCTCTCAGGGAGGAGTGATAGGGAATGGCAAAGGACACACCGACAAAGGAGATTAATCAGAACTGACTTTGACAAGCACTGTGGCAATTGGACAATTAAAACAGACATTCGGATGGCGGGGAAGAAGAACAAACTGTGGAGGAGGGTGGAGAGAATGGTGAGGCAATGAAGGAGTGAAAGCCCAGAATCCCTGTGAGTGTTCATTGAAACTAATAAAATTTAATAATAATTAAAAAAAAGGGAGGGAAAGGACTATATATAATTCAGATTAGTAGCAGAATAAAATCAATGAGTCAGGAAAGCTTTCAAAATGTGTTTGCAGGCACCTTAGCCTTGTGCTTTGAGACATTAGGCTAGTCTGCCAATTATGGCTCTCCCCACCCAGTTGTCCAACAAACTTGAGCAATGTTCAACCACAAATGAATGGATTGAGAAATTATGGTACATTCACACAATAAAATACTATGCAGCACGCAGGAGCAATGATTCTGTAAATTATTACCCAACTTGAGAGGGACTGAAGAGCTTTATGATGAGTGAACTAACGCAGTCCCACAAAGATAAATATTGTATAAAACCATTATTATAGAATGAGTATAAGGATCCAAGAGGGATGGGAGATGTTGGAAACAGAGGGATGAGAATGTGCAGGGAGAATGGGGAGATTAATCATGAGGTTGTACAATTTTGTGGGTGGAGGAGTAAAGGAATTTGGAAGAATTTATTCTTCAAAACAATGTATTCGAAATTTGTAAATAAACTAGATTTAAAAAAAAAACACCAAAACTTTGCTCTGGTTCCTAATGGGGTAAAAATCATACAAGGTCTTATCTGTCTCATGTCTGAACTCTGGTTCTCCATCTAATGTAAGGTCTCTGTTGTGGCTGCTATGGCTATTGCTCCCATAGGCCTGGTCTATCAGGTGCAAGAAGATCTGGCCCTGAAGAAGGCATTGAAGTATCTTAACTCTTCTTTACTGGTAGTGAGGTTCTCCCATTCTGTTGCTAAATCTGCTTAATTTAATGGTGATACTAACCAATTCTACTGTGATTAGGCTAATATGCCACATTCATGTATTTCCACCTATCCACATGATAAAGTCAGTCAATGACTAGGAAAGAGATTTAGAGAAATAAAGCTTTAAAAACACAGGCTACCCCCTGGCTTTTCTAGTCATTGACTTTCATAACCGAAGAATGAAGTTTCTCCTTACAATATGTTGTTGTTGTTGTTGTTATGTGTTGTCAAGTTGCCTGCTACTCATAGTGACCCTATGTACAACAGCTCTAAACCGTGCTTTATCTTGTACCAATTTTATTGTCTCTAATACACCTACCCTCATTACCAGAGTCACTGAATAAATCCATCTCATAGAGAGTTTCCCTCTCTTGTGCTGTCTTTCCACCTTCCCAAACATGACGTTCCTCTCCAAGGCCTGATCCTGCCTTGTAATATGTACAAAATATTTCAGAAGCTTCAGAATCCTTGCCTCCAAGGGGCAGCCTGGCTTCACCCACAGCAGGACCAACTGTTTGTTCTCCTAGCAGTCCATGGTGTATTCAATGCTCTCTCAAGCACCACAGGTCAAAGACATCAACTCCCCTTCTGTCATCCCTAGTCATTGTCCAGCTCTGTGATGCATAGCATGTAATTGCAAAGACCATGGTCTGGATCAGGCGCACTGTAGTCTCCAGACTGATACTGTTGCTCTTCAGTACTTGGAAGAGGTCTTTGACAGCAGACTTTCCCAATGCAATCCATCTTTTAATTTCCTGGCTGCTGATACCAAGAGTGTTGATTGTAGAGCCAAGCAAACTGAAGCTATTAACAATCTCAATTTCTTCACCATCTATGATGATGCTACTAATAACTATATTCGTGGAAGCTTGTCAGCCAGCAACTTCATGACTTATTCTTTAATTATACCATTTTTATAGCAAATTTCTAATTTGCCGATTACTATCAAACCAGTAGTTTCAAGGTATAAGCATGTTTTGAATGATAAGTTTTGTTTGAATGATCTTTTGTTCCATTTAAAATTGTATATCCATAAGCAAAGTAACCCAGAGCCAACAATCAGCAGTGACTCACAGCATGGAACATCTTATCTTGATCTGCTTGGGTTTTGGTCAAATCATCTCCACCCATCTGTGACTAGGTCAAAATGGGCATCACCTGCAAACTCAAAACCATACTTCTCTTTTTCTTTAATTTTTATTTTATACTGGTTTTCTTACAAAGTTCATATCCCTTGTGTTTCCCACAATACTTCATTCACATTATATTATACAATCATTCCTATTCATTGTGTTTTATAAAATCAATGACCAGTAGACTATGCTCGCCATTCCTTGGTCTTTTCAGGTCCCTGTAAGACGTTTCCTATTTCTTTTACACTGTCTTCCACCCACCAAATTGTGCAACCCTGTGATTTCCCCCCACCCGTCCTCACCTGTTTTCACCTCTTCCGTCCTTGGAATATATGTATTTATCATTCTATTTTTACAATAATGGTCTTATTCAGTATTGTCCTTGTGGGTCTGAGTTAATTCATGAAGCATAATGCTCTGTAGTCTCTCCAAAGATATGTAGTATTCTTTCAAAATCATTGCTTCTGAATGTCACATACTATTCTACTGTGTGAATGTAACACAATT
>NW_006399835.1:6460149-6461654 GCF_000299155.1 Elephantulus edwardii | reverse complement strand
TTTTTGGCCATCTAAATGTCTTCATATGTGAAAAGTCTTTTCATGTTTTTTGCCCATTTAGTAATTATCAATTTTTGTCTTCTGTAGGCCCAGTAGTAGTCTGTAAATTTTTGTTATGAGATGGTATTGCCAAAAGTTTGTTCCCAGTCAGTAGATTTTCTTTTCACTCTGTTGGAAAAAAGGCTTTTGATGATCATAGAGATTTAATCTTTAAACGGACACATTCCTAAATTTTATCCTCTCCAGATAGTGCATTTCTTTCAGTCTCTTTATACCACAGATTTGGCCTTCTAAGCTTTGTCCCAGTTTGTCTCTTATGAACTTCATGATTTGGGGTATTACTGCTAGGTCTCTGATCCACCTTGAGTTGATTTTTGTGTATGATGTGAGACATAAATCTTGTTTCAGCTTTCTACAGGTAGCAGTTCAGTTTTGCAAGCACTAATTTTTTAAAAGACTGCTGTTTCCTGTTTGATGGGTTTTATTTCCTTCTCAAATATCAGTTGACCATAGATAAATAGTACAGATATAGGTTCACACTTCTATTCTGGTGGTTTACGTGCCAGCCATGGTACCAGTACCATACTGGTTTTGGTTATTATCGCTGTGTAGTAGGTTTTGTTATATGCAATTTCAAAGCTAAAGAATGTTAAATCAACTCCACAGGAACCAAAATTTGACCTTGAGTCTATCACACTTGAATTTCAAAACTGTCTCAGGAACAGGTTTGAAGCCTTGAAAACTAATGAATGAGCTGTGGGAGGATATTATCCAGGAAGAATGCAAAAGGTCATTACAAAGACAGAAGAAAAGAAAAGACTGAGATGGATGACAGAAGAGACTCTGAATGATGCACTAGAGTGCCAAGAAGCCAAATCAAAGTGAGGAAGGCAGGAAGTTAAGGACCTAGAAAGAAGATTTCAAAGTGCAACATAGGAAGACAAAACAAAGTATTATAATTACAATAAAATATGCAAAGATCTAGAGTCAGAAATTCAAAAGGGCTGAGACCAGTCAGTATTTCTTAAGCTGAAGGAACTGGAGAACAAATTCAAGCCTCAAGTTTCAGTACTTAAGGATACTATGGGCAGAATATTAAACAGTCCAGGAAGCATTAAAAGAAGATGGAAGGAGTATACAGTGTTACTGAACCGAAAAGAGTTGACTGACAGAAGAATTTCATGAAACAACATATGGTCAAGAGGCAATCATTTAAAAAGAGGAAGTTTAAGTTTCTCTGAAGGAATTGACAAAAAACAAGGCCCTGAGAATTGAAGGCCCACCAAATAACACATTTCAATAAACAGTGTGCTCAGTGTTCTAATCACATTGTGCCAAGATATCTGGAGGACAATTAATTGGCCAAATGACTAGTAAAGGTCCCTATTTAACCTATTCCCATAAAAAGGTGAACCAACAGAGTGTGGAAATTATAGAACAATGTAAAAAATGCCACTTACTAGCAAAATCTTGCTGCAGATTATCTAAAGATGACTGGAATAGTA
>NW_006399835.1:6458654-6459441 GCF_000299155.1 Elephantulus edwardii | reverse complement strand
TTAGTCGAGAGATTAAGGTGCACCTGACCCAGGCCATGGTATTCTCAAATTACACTGCTATGCATCAGAGATGTGTACAATGACTAAGGATGGCAGAAGAAAACTTGATGTGTCTGAGTTGTGATACAGGACAAGAGCATTGAACATATCATCGACTGCTAGGAGAACAAATAAGTCTGGCTTGGAGAGTCAGAAACAAGTTTCTCCTCAGAGACAAGGATTTTAAAGCCCCTTTTCACACACTCTGAGCATGAAGCCAGGAGAAGATAAGTCCTTGGATAAGGATATCATGCTTGAAGGGTGGAGGGACAGAAAAGGAGAGGAAGATTCCAGATGAGATGATTTGACATGATAACTGCACAGTGGGATTAGGAGTGTCAGAGTCAGTGAGATTGGCTCAAGCCAGGGCATTGTTAAGAGCTATTGTACATAGGTTCACTAGTCACAGTTGACTCAATGGCACATAATATTAGGTTTTGACATCAAGGAGTGCTGTTCTTCCCACTTCATTTTTGCTTTTCAGAAGGGTTTTGCTTATTTGAGGTTTCTTATGACTTCAAATAAACTTGACAAAAATAAATTAATTACATGTTTTGATCTCTTTGAAAAATGAATTTGCTCTCTGAGATTCTGTTGAACATTTAGATTACTTTTGGTAAGATTATAGTTTTTGTTACATTGAGTCTTCCTATCTATAAACAGGCAGTATTTTCCATTTATTTAAGTCTTTTATTGTTTCTCACAGAAGTGTTCTGTGGAGTTTGTTTGTTTTTTATTGTTTTTTTTT
>NW_006399835.1:6444467-6458029 GCF_000299155.1 Elephantulus edwardii | reverse complement strand
TATTGTTGTTAGGAATCACTAATGAGAGTAGGAATCATAGTGACCCTATGAACAACATGTCAGAACCTTGTCATATCCTGTGCCATCTTCAGCATTTCATAGCCTATAAAATATAATAGAGCAAGGGTAAAAGAAGGAATTACAAATGGAAATTATATGAAAATGCTGCATTTCAAAATTTGTGGAATGTAACTAAAGCAATAATCTAAAGAAATGTATAACATTAAATATTTTTATTAGAAAATAAAATCTTAAGTCAATAAAGTCTCAAGTACAATATTGGTACTTCCATCTTAGAATTTAGTAAAACAAGAGCAAATTGAACACCAAAAAAACCCTACAAAGAATAAAATAACAAAAATAAATGTATACATCAAGTATTTTTCACAGAAGTTAAAATCAGAAAATTTATATAAATAATAAAGACCATTTTAAAATATTTTAATAAATGACATTAACAAAAAATTTCTGCATAACACAATATCTTGATATTATATACCTTGGGAGTCTGGTATTCTAGTGGTAAGGAGCTGCAATGCCAACTCTAAGGAACTCTAAGGTTCGAATCTACCAGCTTCTTTGAGAGAGAAAAGTGATTTAGCAGTAATAGCTAAATTGTGTTTAGTAAACATTGTTAAGGTTATCTCAAGATTATTAAGTATCCAGATAAAATTAGCTAGATATTTATTTACATAAGAATGAATGTGTTTGAGAGAGTTTTAGAATATAGAAATTCCACCAATTGGCGTATTCCTTTATTCCAAGTAAACAACAGTGATAAATTGAAATAAAAAAAGGGAAATTTCAGCACGAAAATGTGACTCAAAACTAATCACTATTTGTCAACAAGGAATAACAAATTGCACACAGGTTGTGGAGCTCAGAAACAAGCAATGACAGATGAGAATTTGGTGTTTGCACAGTAACAGAAGCTAAATTTCAGAGTTTTACAGCTTACACTATGGAGCTAACATGTTTGAATCCAAACACTAGCTCCGGCACTAAAAGTTGAGATTTTACACAATATGGGGATGGTTAATGAGTACCTCACAGGATTGTTGTAAAGATCAAGTTAACAGAAAATAAAGTAAGAAGTATGCTAAGCATCCAGTAATTATTTTAGAACTCATTCTATCGCAAACCTATTCTTAACATGATTTTTAAATTCAAGTGGGATAGACTTCAGATTATGTTTTTGTTCTTGGAAACTTGTTTTGATTAACTTAAGCCTCTAATTGAACTAGCACATGAGTCATTGATGGTGTGTTCCACAATCAACATCTGACCTGATCTGACTGTTCAGACTGAGCTTCTCCAATAATTTCTTCCACAGATGTAGTCAGTCTGATTGCTATGCGGTCCATCTGGTAGGGTTCTTGTGTAACATTGCCATTTTCTTTAGAATCAAAGATATGGGCAATGAATAAATCATTGAGCATACAAAATTAAATTACTCTTTCCAGCCTTATTTCTGTCACAGAATCCATACTTTCCAACTACTCTTCCTTCTTTATTTTTTCCAAATTTTGCAACCCTGAAAATACTCAGCAGTCTGTACGAGGAAATTTGGAAGATTGCTACCTGGACATCTGACTAGAAGAGAGTCACATTTGTTCCCATTCCCAAGAAAAGTGAACCAATATATTATGGAAATTATTAAACAATATAATTAATATAACATGCAAACAAAATACTGCTGAAAATCATACAAAATGAGCTAAGACAGTGCATATAGAGAAAACTGTCAGATATTCAAGCTGGATTTGGAAGGGGCTGCAATTATATCATGCTGATGCCGTATAGATCCTGTCTGAAACCAAAGAATAAAAGAATGTCTTTTTGTGCCTTATTGACTGTGCAAAAGCATTAGACTGTGTGAATCATAACAAATTGTGGCTAACATTGAGAAGAATGGGGATCCCAAAAAACTTAACTGTGCTCATGTGAAATCTACACCTAGATCAAACGGCTACTGTGCAAAGAGAACAAGGGAACACTAAGTGGTTTAAAATAAGAAAGATGTGAATCAGGGTTGTATCTTTTCTCCACACCTATTCAATCTGTATATTAATCACATTATTGGATCATTTGTACCCTATGAAGAAAATGTGGCATCAGGATTGAAGGAAGAATCATCAATAGCCTGTGTTTATGCAGATGGCCCAACCTTGCTTACTGAAAGTGAGAATTTGAAGTACTTGTTGCAGAAATCTAACACTGAAGCCTTTAATATGGATCATATTTCAACATCAAGGAAAAAAATAACCTCTCACCATTGTAATGATAGGCAACATTAAAATGTAGAAAAGATTGAAACTGTCAATGACTCCATCTGACTTGGATCCATAATCAATATACTTTGTACCAGCAGTAGGAGATGAGGAGACATATTGCACGGGGAAAATTTGCAGTCAGGGACCTCTCCAAATTGTTGAAGAGCAATGATTTTCGATTTGAAGGGTAAAGTGCACCTTGTTCAGACCATGGTTTTTCGTTCACTTGCTATTCAGTTGAGAGCTGAAAAGTCACTAAGGATGACAGATGAAGTGATATCTTTGAATATGATGTCAGAGAAGAGTACTGAGTATTCCACGGACAGGCAAAAGAACAAAAAAGTAGATCTTGGAGAAAGTACAGCCAGAGTGCTCCTTGGAGGCAAAGAAGATGAAGCTTAATTTAACATACTTTGGGCATGTTGCTAGAGAGGCAGTTCATTGAAGAGGGACATTATGCTTGGAAAGGTGGAGGATCAGTGAAAGAGAGGAAGACCCTCAACCAGGTGGACGGACACAATGACGGCAGCAATGGGCTCCAGTGTGTCAGAGACAAAGAGGATGGCACAGGATAGAAGAGCATTTCAGACTTGTTGTTCATAGGGTTACTGAGTCATATTTGACTTGAATATACCAAAAAACAACATCTTCTCTAATTTATTTAAAGGTACAACCACAGCAATTCTCCTCTCCTTTTTTAAAATCAGTGTTCTTTCATCTGGTTTCTTCTTAAATATGTTGATTCCAATTAAATATTTATTGATGTCACTATTTCTAACTTTTTTTTTTACGTTTATCCCACCTGAATTTCAGAACCATCTCAGGAACAGGTTTGAGGCCTTGAACACTAATGAGCGAAGATCAAATGAGCTGTTGGAGGATGTCAAAGGTATCATCCAGGAAGAGTGCAAATGGTTATTACAAAGAGAGAAGAGAAAGAAAAGACCAAAATTGATGTCAGAAGAAACTCTGAATATTGCACTGG
This sequence comes from Elephantulus edwardii, assembly GCF_000299155.1. Taxonomy (NCBI): domain Eukaryota; kingdom Metazoa; phylum Chordata; class Mammalia; order Macroscelidea; family Macroscelididae; genus Elephantulus; species Elephantulus edwardii. The sequence goes on along the minus strand of NW_006399835.1, from coordinate 6,454,771 downwards.
AGCACAGAGAAGCCAAAGCAGAAGGAAGAATTCAAGATACTAAAGTGCTGAACAGAAGATTCCAAAAGAAAGCAGGAGATGACAAAGTAAAATATTACAATGAAATGTGCAAGGAGTTGGAGTCAGAAAATCAAAAGGGCCGAACTAGTTCAGTATTTCAGACCTCGAGTTGCTATAATCAAGGATGCTTTAGGCAGAATAATAAATGATCCAGGAAGCATTAAAAGAAGATGGAAAGAATATACTGAGTCACTGTATCGAAAGGAATTGGCAGACACAGAAGAATTTCATGAAACAACGTATGAGCAAGAGCCTATGGTGAGGAAGGAAGAAGTTCAAGGTGTTTGGAAGGAAATAGCAAAAAATAAGACCTCAGGAATAGATGGTGTATCAATTGACCTATTTCAGCTAACTGATGCTGCCCTGGACGTGCTCACCAAATTGTGCCAAGAAATCTGGAGAACAACCACTTGGCCAACTGACTGGAAGTGATCTATATTTGTTCCCATTCCAAAGAAGGGTGACTCAACAGAGTGTAGAAACTATAAAACAATCTCATTGATTTCACATGCAAGCAAGATTCTCCTGGAGATTATCCAAAAAAGATTGGAAGAGCACATCAGCAAAGAACTGACAGAAGTCCAGGCTGGGTTTAGAAGGGGTCATGCTACTAGGGATATTGTAGCTAATGTCAGATGGATCTTACCTGAAAACAGAGAATACCAGAAGAATGTGTGTGTTTCATTGATTATATAAAGGCGTTTGAGTGTGTGGATAATAAACTGTGGCTGACTATGAGAAGAATGGGAATCCCAGAACACTTGGTCGTGCTAATGCGAAACCTATACTTGGACCAAGAGGCAGTTGTCAGAACAGAGCAAGGGAACACTGCATGGTTCAAAATTGGGAAGGGTGTATGCCAGAGATATGTCCTATCTCCATAATTTTTCAACCTGTATGCAGAACATATTATCCAAGAGGCTGGGCTCTATAAGAAAATGTGGTGTCAGGGCTGGTGAAAGATCTATCAACAAGCTGCATTATGCAGGTCACAGAACCCTGCTTGCTGAAACTGAGGAGGACCTGTAACGCTTGCTGCAGAGGGTCAAGGACTTCACCCTCCAAAATGGATTGAGACTCAATATCAAGAAGACAAAGATTCTCACTACTGGACCAACTGGCAGCATCAGGATGGATGGTGAAGAGATTGTGATTGTTAACAACTTTAGTCTGCTTGACTCCACAGTCAACACTCTTGGCAATAGCATCCAGAAAATTAAAAGACGTATTGCAATGGGAAAGTCTGCTGTTAGGGACCTCTCCAAAGTACTGAAGAGCAATTGTGTCACTCTGGAGACTAAGGTGCGTCTGATACAGGCCAGGGTCTTTGCAATCACCTGTTATGCATCAGAGAGTTGGACAATGAGCAGAGAGGACAGAAGAAGAATTGATGCCTTTGAGCTGAGGTGCTGGAGAAGAGTATTGAATGTACCATGAACTGCTAAGAAAACAAATTCATCCTGGAGAGGGTTAAACTGGTCTGCTCCTTGGAGGCAAGGATTCTGGGGCTTCGTCTGACATACTTTGGACATGTAAGGAGGGAGAGGTCCTTGGAGAGGGACATCATGTTTGGAAAGATGGAGGAACAGTGCAGGAGGGGAATACCCTCTGTGAGGTGGATTGATTCAGTGACTGGGGTAATCAGGATGGGTGTGTTGAAGGCAGTGAGATTGGCAAAGGATAGAGTAGGATTTAGTGCTGTTCTGTATAAGGTCGCTATGAGACACAAGCGACTTGATGGCACATAGAACAACAACAACAAAAACTCTATTACTGAAATCTTCTTAACATCCTGATTTCTTTCCCTGGTTTTGGCTTTCTGTGTTCAAATGCAATATTCAGAGTCTCTTCTGACATCCATCTCGGTCTTTTCCTCCTCTCTGTTTGTAATGATCTTTAGTGTTCTTCACTGATAATACTCTTGATGTCTTCCCACAGGTCATCCCATCTTCATTCATTAGCGCCCAAGGTATTCTGTTCCTGAGATAGTTTTTAAATTCAGGTGGGAGAGACTCAAGGTCCAATTTAGGTTCTTGTGCAATCTGTGTTTGATTCTTCTAATTACCTTTTTTATTCCAGAATTACATGAACAAATTAAAAAAAATATTGTCTTTGTTTACATATCACAGACAACATTTGAAGTAAATATATCTGGAACTGAACTCATCACCTACTGAAAGAGATGATACAAAACAAAGCATATTCCTACAAGAAAATCTGCTCCAAGTCAGCATTCGCTATTTTAATAACTGATACTACTATTGAACAAAACAATTAATTAGTCTAAAGTCTTCCCAGACTCTCTTTTCACACTCTTACCTTTTAATCAGTCATCAACTTCTAGAATTCAATTTAATTTTTATAATTATTTCTCAGAGTATTCACTTTTATGTTGCCCCTCCCACCCATATTGTTGTTTCTCTTAATAAGTATAACTCCCTTTCTTAACACCTTTCCATTTTCTATTTTATGCAGAAAGATATTTTTTAAGATATAATTTGAGTAATGTTAACTACCATTTAAAAATGTTTTAATGGCTTCAGACTGAAAATAATAATGTAAGATCTAAATCTTTATCTATGTGGTTCTGCATTTATAAATCCTCCTATACCAGCCCTCATGTATACACTACTCTAATCATATATATGGATTGGGTTTCGGGGGTGGTTTTCTTTTTTTTTAATATTTCAGTTTCTTGAAAGTTCTTTCTCCTTCTTCCCTTTCCTTGTTTTCTCTTACTTTCCCCAAGGTTTTATCTTATCATTTTCATTGATGAACATTTTTCTTGTTTTATTGTTGTTCTTGTTGTGCAACGACAAGTTGGAACCATACATAGCTACCCTCCACTGAGTTTTCCTTTCTAAAGAATCATAAATCCTTTAGTCTGCTTTTGTCAGAGCAGGTCATAAATGAATTCCCATTCTATGTTAGCTTTATTTCACGCTTCCATTCTGAACCATACCTTAACTTTTGAAACATATTATTTTTGAAATTTCTAGTTCAATGTTTCTCTTCTCCTCCTATATATAAAACAAACCGCCCTTTATTTATTATTAGATTCCCAAGAATAAACACACATATGGAAATCACCAGACTCTAAATTATTTCTTGAACAAATTACTGAATTAATTTAGGTTTTATTTTGCTTTTAAATCATTAATTTCATCTAGATGGAGTAAAATTATACACATCTGCTAATGTTAAAGAATAATAAAAATACTGATCATCTAATTGGTCGGAGTGTAATTAGTTTTTATCTATTGATTAATTGATCATGAGATAAATGGAGCATGGGTAATTTTAAATCAGAGTTTCTTTTTGCTGCTTAACTAGGTCTACAGTATATATAAATTATATGGTGGAATTTGACCTATTTTTTTGTTTTTCAAAACTCTAGTAATGTGTTTACTTCATTTTTAAATCAAGAGAAAGAGAATTATACAGTAGTTGATTAACTGACAAGATCTCTAGGTCAGACTCTGAAAGTAACAAGCTATAAATCAGGAAGACTAAAAAAGCATTTGAATAGGAGATATCAAAATATTGTAGTCTCATGTGCCACTAAATAATGAAGGTTTGGATGAACATTTTTCAAGTACTATTAACAATCATATCACGTTTTGCCAATTATGAGAGCGATGTAATGAGTCTCTACAATCATTTCTTATTTCATTACTGTTTCTACTGTTCAGATAGATTAGTAACTGAATCACTTCTTTGGAGATATTGTTCAACTAGGGATAAAGCAAACATTTGCGGTAGTGTCTGGGAGACTTATGTTAATACTGAGTTCATCCACAAAATCCTAAGTACCTGAAGGATACATATTTTACATTTTGAAGAATATTGGGTTTCAAAATTTCTATTTATTTAAATCTTTTGTGTTTTTCTCTAAATCTGTTTTTATGCCTCTTTTTGTCATTTTAAAAAAATGAAAGTGTGTTCAAATTAATTACCTAATAGCATGATCCTTAATAATTAAAAAAATTTTAAAGCATTTACCAAGCATACTTTATTATTTCCTTTTTTTCTTGTGTTATACCATCGAGTCGGTTCTGACTGGTACAAGAGGAGAATGCCCATCCTCCTCTGGTGGAAGCATACTTCATTTTAAGAGATGTTTGTGAATAACAAAAATTGTGATGTGCTTTTATGCACAAATGGCCCTTTTGTATTAAAAGTCTCCAAATTTCTCCTTGTTAAAATGAAATTATATGTTTTTCCAGACCAATATCTTTTGTTAACTTTCAATTTGTGTTTTAGTGTCCACCATTATTGACTCATAGCTTACCCTTCAGCCATTTTCAGAGGCAGTAAATTGCAAAGGACATTTCCCATTTGTATTCCATGGAACTGGAGCATTTGAACATAGCATGCCTTTGGATTGGCAGTGCAGATTCTTTCCATTACCATAGTATTTAAGGAATCTATTTTTCTAATAAAACTCAAACTCAGTGCTATTGAGTTTGTTCCAACTCATTGAGACCTTCAATAGAGTTCCATAGACTGTAAATCCTGACAGAAGGAAGACTGTCCATTTTTCTCCCACAGAGTCACTGGTAGCTTCAAACCTTGAGAGACACATAGGAGCAAAACTAGCTATGCACTACACCACCAATTCGCCACTTATTTTTCTGGAGACCTTTGAAGCGTGCACAGATGCTACTCAATCCTTTATGTCACCTGCCCTACCTGCTCTCCTTCTGTATCAGCAATGTTCCTCAACCCTTCAGGCTAACTCGTGATTAGCACTGGCTACCTGGGCCTCCTTGTCACTCACCTAACACAGACACTGATAACAAACTCCTAATTTTCGCTTACTAATACGTGCCTTACTGCATATCACAGTATTTTTTTTTTTACTGAATGATATGAGAAAGACAACAAAGTTAATAGTTTGCATCCTTATATCTCCCCTAGCTCTCAAGAAATTGACATGAAGTAAACCTGCTCCACTTCCAACAAGTTATCTCCCCTCCATAGAGTCACTGCGCAGCTCTCTTTCGCTTCAGATTTAGAAAGAAATTTCTTATGCTGTTACCCAAAACTTCATAATTTTTTTAGCTTACCTTTGAAGTAGTTTTAAATTCTTTTCTAGGATAATTATCATCTTTACATAGTCAATAATGTCTACAGAATATGTTGTTATGTGACATCGAGTCGCCTGCAACTCATATTGACCCTATAGATAATTATTTTATATGAATTTTAAAACCTGAAATAATACTGTATTTGGCTCATTAAAACAACAGCACAAATTGCACTGTGGCATAATCAATACAGATGGATAATCATTCTAATATGGGGAAAAAATAAGATCAGGCCCACATGATCCCTTTTAGAATGTTCTTTAGATGACAAGGACACCAACCCCCAACAATTAAAAAAAATAAATACTTGTTGGTAATGAAATAACTCAAAGTTAGATTCAGAGGAAAGAGTAAAAGAAAAATCAAAGCCAAAGCATCTGTTTATTTTATTAAGGATTAAGTATTGGGTAAGACATGCCTAACTTTCATTACGCAAGAAGACACATCTTGGTCAGAAGCATCTGCATTTTGACTATATCTCTTTTTCAACGTTTCTCTATAAAGAGAAGAGAGCTCTGGCTGCCAAATCGCAAGAAACTGCGCCTTAATCATGAAGCCACATGGTTCAAATCCACCAGCTGCTCCACAGAAGAAAGATGGACAATCTCCTCCAGTGTGATGAACCACCTCTGAAAACCTGCCAGGGAGTCAGCTTTGGCTCAGTTCTGACTCAATGGTATACAATAACAACTGTAAAGAAATGGTAGATAGTTGTTTTATACCTACGTAAATTAAATAGTAAAATGGACACGTATATCTAAATTCAAAGCAAACAGACGCAAAGTCAAATTTCTACCCTAGACCACAGAAACTTCCAGTAGACTCAAAATAGCATGATTCACTCTAATATTTCAAATTTTAAACTCTGTTATACAAAAGAAATCTTCTTTAAAAAATCCAATTGTCAGATATTCCCCTTATGGAACACTGACATTCTAAAATCTTCCCCTAACTCCTGTTATTTTTCTCGCTAACCACCTCTAATTAACCTCCTTCCTCTTACATTGTGTAGATCATTAGACAATTAATCAAGTACTGCATTAGAAAATCTTTTCTATTGTTTTCTAGTATTGCCTTTAATCACAGCTTTCTGTTACATATCTCCAAATCAATTCTATTTTTTTAAGGATGTAATTGTGGGGGAGGTAGATAAATTTCTGTTTCTTTCCAATTAACTGAACTATTTTTCTGTACTCAGTAAGTAATCACTAAATGTATGTTGATCTTGTTGGGTGAAATGTGCAGATTTCTTCAGTCTCTATGATTTTCATTAGTCCATCATATTGTTGTTGTTTAGTGTCATCAAGTCAGTTCCAACTCTTTCAACCTCAAACACAACAGAGTAAATAAAACACAAGCCTTGCACCATCCTTAGAATCAGTGCTGAATTTGTGTCCATTGTTAGCAGGCACGGTGTCACTCTACCTCATTAAGGCGCTTCCTCTTTTCTCTCACCTTCTACTTTGCCAGACATGATGTCCTTCTTTAATAACCCGTTCCTCCTAGTAACATGTTTAATGGATATGAGATAAAGTCTCACCTCTATCAATGTTCTAAGGAGAATTGAAATTGTACTTCTTCCAAGGTGTGTTTGTTTTTTTTCTTTTTTTCTAGTCCAGGGTCTATTCAATGCTCTTTGCCAATGCTATAAATTAAATGAATAAATTATTCTATGAGCTTTTTTATGGTCAAGCATTAGTATTCATATGAAATAATTGAAACAACTGTATGTGGGTAAGTTCACCTTAGTTCTTAAAGTGATAGTTTTTACTTCTAAAGATTTTTAGAGGTCTTTTGCAGTAGATTTGCCCAACGCAAAACATTGTTTGATTTCTTGACTGCTAATTCCACTGTTATTGATTGTAGGTCCATGTAAAATGAAATCCTTGAAAACTTCACAATTTTCTCCATTTACCATGATGCATGCTGCTTACTGGCTCAGCTAATTCATTGTAATATTTACACATTCCTTTTATTTTTATATGGTAACTGAGGTAACCTAGGATTGTTGTGATACTGAACATTGTCCCACTGGGGTGTCTAATACCATAACAGTTACCCCTAATAGACAGTGTTTGATGGAGCTCCTGATTTAAGACAGGTTTAGAAGCAGAAGTGGCATCCACTTCCTAAACAACATGCCTCTGGAAACTCTACGAATTTGGATAAATGACAATAGTTATAGAAAGGCTTCAGGCCTTTTGTTCATAGGGTTGCTAAGAGTTATACTCAACTTGATGGCAATAAACAATGATTAAATATATCTAGTTAACATTATTTGATGTCCCACATTAAAAATTACTCCAAATTTTAATAACTGATTTTTTAAATTTCTTGTTTTACATCAATTACCCTAAAATTTAACATATCTGCAAAACTTCAAATTCTTTTCAATTCTCTATATCTTCCTCACCATAATAAAATGTTATGATAATTTTCTAAATACTGACTTTGCTACTAGCCAAACTTCCAGTCAATGTTGCTCTCTCATTGTTCTATTAACTTAATTAACATATTTTTAGACATAAATTTTTGTCATGTTAGTTCTTAAAACATTGCAATGTTTTGTTTTGTTTTGTTTTGTTTTTTTTACAGTTTTAGCTTGCCATTACACATCTTCACACTCTGGTTCAATTATTTTCTTCTGCCTAAAACCCATTAAAGTATGCATTTTGTCACGATAAGGTATCCTGGACCCTGTACACAGCACACACTTTTTAAAAATATGTATCTTCCTAAATAAAAGCATCTCGGCACATTTTCCTTCCTTGAAAAATCATTATTTTTAAGGACACAGGTAAAAAATTTCCACCGTAAATTTATCTATTTCTTCCTGCATAAAATTCTGATACTTCAATAAAACTTAAACTGAGCCTAAGTAAAAACACTTATAACGTTCATTTATAATTTTCATATACTCCTATTTTTAAGGAAAATCTAGATATTCATATCCCAAATTGTTATTTTTGTAGAAAATGACTGATGTCATGACAGAAAAAAAGTATAAAATTGCAAATTACAAAAATTTGAGCTAGTTCTGGTGACCTTGTAGTGGTAATGTGCTGCACTGACAAACCAAAGACCAACAATGTGGTTTGAATCCATCAGCAGCTCTGTAAGAGAAAGATGAACACTCTCTTCACGTTTGGTTTACTGCCTCTGAAAACCCACTGGAAGATCAACTATGAGTTGGTCCTGATTTAACAGGACACAAACCAAACTCTGAAGCTGAAAATTGAACACTATCTCTGGATTAAAAATCCCAGATTCAACAATGGCCAGCTATATTTTGGTTGCCTGGTTACTTCAATATATTTTAGTGCATAGAGCATTTATTTAGTAATGTGTATGACCATAATTATCAAATAAAATGTTATGTTTGTATGTAGTTGGATTTTTTTAAAAAGCAATTGTATGTGTTTAAAATTACTAAATATATGAACTTCTATATAGCCATAATTTTATAATGTTATTTGGCTTAACTTAAGAAACAAGAGATATAAGATGAGTTATTCAGCTTAATGCAAAAAACTGCAAAGAATGTTCTTCAACAATAAAAAAGTGTGATTATATTGTAGGTTTTGTTATTAATGTTACAAAATAATATGTGTATGAAAATTCAGGTTGTTTAGTAAACTTTGAATTAAATCATAATAAACATAAAAATTAATAAATAAGACATATACACACATACAAAAGTTAGAGGAATTACACAGCACAACTTGGTTTAACACATCATATAGTTACAGTCTCAAGACAACTAGTAACTTAAATTTCAAAAAGGAAGAAATTCTCTCAGAGACAAGATAGTAAAACTGGCCTTTTGTTTGCAGAGTACAAAATAAAGGTACACCATGAACACCGTCAGCAGATAAAAATGAGTAAGCTAAACATTTAGGAAGTGCCACAAAGAGAAGTTTATTAGTATAAAATATCTATAATATAATATAAAATTAGTATAAAATATCTGAGTGTTAATGTGGTCTGTTGGAGATGTGCTGCCAATGAAAAGGTTATGCCATTCTTACAGTTCAATTCTACCGGCAACTCCAAAAGTCAAACGTGTGATATCTCCTGTGTGATTTATAGCCTAATGAAGAGTCAGCTGTAAATCACTTTAAATACAATGGTAACAAACTTACCTTTGTGGGTTTTTTGTTATTGTTGTTTTTGGTTGGTTGTTGTTTTTTTGTTTTGTTTTTCTGACACAAAAGAACACTGCACTTTCTGTAAGAGGAGAAAGGAAGATGGTGGGAAGGACATTTCTCATAAATATACACTACATGAGACATGAGAGAATAGAGGCAGAACGTAACACTAAGTAGGGATTTAGAAGATGGTTGAGAGATATAAGAATCCTAAACAGCATACCCTTCTGTCTTAGAGAACAAAACTTTAAGCCTCCTGATGATAAAGGGCAACAGATTCTTCTCCACCCAGGGCTCAGGCAAAGAACCTGTGGTTGCAAGAAAACAGAATATACTCTTTACGCGAGAAAGAGGTCAAAAGCTCTTATAAATCTAAGATCACGTACTGACATAAAGTAAAACTTTTTCAGTGCCAGTTTAAGAGGAACAAATTCCTGCCAGAATGATTTATAGACAAAATGCTTGACTTATGGGATGATGGGGTTCTATGATATTAAGAAATTCATTATTCAAGAAACAAAATAAGCAGGCTTTCCAAATTATGGGGCTAGATTTGAAAAACAGTGAAATTGTCTGTCTCAAAATCTGTTGTTATTGTTGTGTGCAGTTGACACACTATTATTTATCACAACCCTATGAACAACAGAGCAGTAAGCCATTCTATCTTGAATCGTTCTCATGATCTCTCTTTTTCTCTCTCACTGCAGCATTTTTTCCCTTTGCTTTGGCCTCAACATCCTAAAGAAAGTTTTAGAGTCTCTTATGACATCGATTTTGGTCTTTTCTTTCTCTCTTTCCTTTCTTTCTCTCCTTTCTTTCTTTCTTTCTTTCTTTCTTTCTTTCTTTCTTTCTTTCTTTCTTTCTTTCTTTCTTTCTTTCTTTCTTTCTTTCTTTCTCTCTCTCTCTCTCTCTTGCTTCCTTTCTCTTTTTTGCTTTCCTCATGGATGATGCCCTTGTTATCATCCCTGACCTGTCTAGTTTTGGTAATTAGTGTTCTATGCATTTA